>NC_084802.1:1259252-1572191 GCF_963169125.1 Humulus lupulus
TGATCAAGTAAAACAACACAACTATAAACATTGTAAAGGACCCAACAATGAATTCAAACAAGGAAATGCAGTAAGAACAACAGTACTAGATATCTCACAATTTGGAGAAAGTCAGAAGCCAATCTCACCATAAAAGGGAAAACAGCGAAACCCAGTTAGTGTTTGAGCCACCCAACTACGGACCTCCTTCTCCAACTCTGCTCTCGAGGTTTGAAGAAGCCCAAACTTAAAGCAAAGGTTTAGCAAGAAAGATTCACACATGACAACCCCAGCTAAATAGCCAACCCCACATCCCATTCCCACCATCTTCTTCATCCCATTTCGAGCCTCATCACTAACAATCGGGAAGAACACTTTCAACAATTCATCTCCACCACCACCAACCCCAACTCTATCCACAACCCAAACGCGAACCACGTCCAAAAAACAAGAACTCAGACCATCACCATCACCGTCCCAACCATTGCCGCTACTACAAGAAATGCTAATGTAGCTAATAAGCCCTTCCAACAAGCTCCGAACCTCTTCTTCCTCACAGTGATCCTCCTCCACACCAAAAGATAAATTACGCAGCTCATAAGCGACCGGAGCGAGCACGGCGATTCTCTCGGGGCCACGACACGAGGCGGAGCAGGAAACAAGCAACTGGAACAAGTCCTTGACGACGGCGACTGTAGCCGGAGCATTGAATTTGGCGGTGCGAAATGTTACAGCGGAGTAGAACCAGATGATTTCGAGGGGAGGGTCGGGAATGGTTTGAAGCAGTCGGGAGAAAATGGAGGAGAAATTGGAGAAGTCGGTGACGGAGTTGCGGTAATCGGCGATGAAGCGGTGTATGGAGTCTTGGAGCATGGAGACATAGGGGTCGGGTGGGTTAGGGTTAGGGTTTGGGTGATGGTAGGGTTTTGAGAGTGTTTGGTTCATAGTTTCAGAGGAAAGACAGACAATTTCATGAAACCCTAGTTTAGTAGTTTAGGGGAAGAAGACGAAGAAGAAGTAAAGGAGGGAAGTGAAGTCTTTTGCTATTTTGAATTTTGATTGTTCATTCACTTCAATTATTAGTTCCATCTTCTATAACAATTTTTTTTTATTTTTTTTTAAAGAGATTTCTTTTTATTTTATTTTAGTTAAACGTATTTGGTTTCGGTTTCAAACCACACCTTTTTGTAAATTGAAAAATTGACATTTTAGCTATTAAATTAATAATAGAACTTAAAAAAAATAATGAATATAAACATCAATGATTTTAAAATAAACTTTGAAGCTTGAGCTGGCAAGCTTTAATGAGTGTTTCAAAGGCAGCTTCAAAGGCAGCGTATATTTTGCTTTAAGTATAAAAATTGTAAACTATTTTACAATGGTATGGTAGCTTGAAAGTCATTAATATCATTAATTACAAATATTCTCCTTTGAACGTTCTAATAAAGATTGTGGGCCCGTGTGTATCACAAGGGCCTAATTCGTAGGTTGCAGCCCATCAACTTTACAGGAGTCACACTTCTAACATTGTCAGGGTGCGAGGGTGCGGCTGCATGTTTTCCCGTATCACGTGGCGTTGTGGGAAATACCAATTGTCAAGTGTACGAACTCAGCGCCACTACTCGAGGCCCCCAAAAAGCTGTCATACAATCTTGTGGTGGGCCAAGGCTACAGTGATGGACACCTGACACTCTTTCTAGGCCCGAGGACAAAGCTCCTAGACCTGGAAGACTATCGGATCAAGAAGACAGGAGGACCTATAGGGTGGTTCTCGGAGCGTGACCTCATTTGGAGACATTCATGCCTAAAACAAGGAACTCGGCATGCTGCAAGGATACTACACTTCGAGAAGCTCTCGGCGAAGTTCATAGATCACCATCCTCCTGAGGAGCCTAATTGCTTCTCTAATGACTGTCACATGTCCAATGATGAAATCACGAACAACATATTTGAAATTTTTTTTTTGGTTTGTCAGTAATATAATTTATTAATATTGTGATTGTAATGGGAAAATAATACGAATTGGAAGGAATTTTGTAATGTCTCAAATTTGCTAATAAGGCCTAGTGCCTTTATATCGTGTTGGGTCGGCATGAATGAATTTATATGTTAATTTAATTGAATATATGTGTGATTATGTGAAATATATGAGTTGTATTATAATATGACTATTTATGTATGTTTATGTGTATTAAATGTGATTGTGGGTCCGTTTTGGTGAAAAATGACATTTTCGTAATTTTGACTCGTAGAGAATATAATTATAATTATACGTGTTTTGTGAGTGGGACCGCATTATTATGTGAATATATTTGGGATGTGTGACACGAGGCGATCCTAATGAGTAATTTGTCAGAAAATTCATTGTAATGCCCCAAATTTCCTAATAAGGTTTAGGACCTTTATTAGGAGGTCGGGAGGGCCATAATTGATTTATTATGCTATTTAATGATAATATGCATGTTTAGGTGTATTAAATATGCATGTGAACCCATTTGTGATTAATTGGGTGATTTTCATATTTTGGCCATTTCGGGCATTTTTTGCATATATGTGAAATGGGTGTGGTGCTTTGTTATTATTTGGTTATGCCAGGGTTACCCAGCACAAGACGGTCCTAGGGGGTAAGCTAGTGGGAAAGTCACAACGGGATTTAAGCTTGAGTCGGAGTAAGTCAAGGGGTATTTAGAGCATTACCGGGTTATTGGGTAATGAGAATTAATATTTGGTGATAAATTGGGGGTTAGTAAGATCAGGGGGAAATTCTGGAAGTTTTGACTATAATGTCCCCGGGGGTGTTTTCGGGACCCCAAGCGTTAGGTTTTATTGGAAGCTACTTAAGCTTGAAGTAACCTTTTAAGGAAATAAAAAGAACGTTCTGTACGTTCTCTCTCCCTAAAAGTTCCCTTTTCGTTTCCCGATCGCATTTTCGAAGGTATCTTGAGTTCTAGGACTCGGAATCAAGCAAGGATCGAGACATAGCAATCCTAAGGAGAATTAGAAGCTTATTAGCCAGAGGATTTAATTGGAAACAACTCAATCGGAGGTAATTCAAGTTTAAGTTTTAAGTTTTTAAAAGTTTTTAAGCTTGAATTGGAGTTTGTGAATCGTTGAGTTTTTAGTTTGTTTGAGCTTCAGGTTTTGGTGGTTTTAGACCTTTGAGAAGTTTGGGAACTTTGATTTAATGATTTGGGAATGTTTGGATGGGTTTTTTGAAGGTTTTAAAATGGAAAAAACGAAGAAAAGTGGCTGGTGCGAGGTTGGGCCGCGGCCCTGTTCTTGGGCGCCGCGGCCCTAGCTTGAAGAAGATGGAGGAGGCTCTGCCAGGGGGGCGGGCCGCGGCATGGCCATGTAGGGACGCGACCCTTAAGGGAAAAAAAATACTAAATGGTGGTTTTTGTGATGGGAACTTAGCTCTAAGGGCCCGGGATCGATCCTACTACTTAGTTGAGTGAGATTCGATGTCTCGGAGGCTTGGGTTGGGTTTGGAAGTATTTATTTACTCATTTTGATGAGGTTTTATATTATGGTTGTGACTAGGTTATCACTAGAGGCTTGGAGTCGGGATCGTTGATAAGTATATTTTTGTATAAAGTTTACCTTTCTACTTATCAGATTTTGTGTTCATAAGTAGTGTGTTTGGGGATAGCTAGAATCGTTTTGTTAATTTGATTCATTTAATCTAAATTATTATTTTTAAGGATAATTGTATATTTTTGATGATTTTTGGTTGAATGATGATTTTGTAGGATTCTAACCATTGGAGTAAAGTGTTAAAGAGGAGAAAAATCGAGAAAAGAACAAAAGTACAGAAATCTGAAAGCTTGCCGCTACAGGGAAAAGTCCCTGCCGCTACGAGGGAAATCAGAAAGGTCCTTGCCGCTACAGAGAAAAGTCCCTGCCGCTACAAGAGAAACAGAGAGTCTCGTGCCGCGGCAAGGAAAGTTGCATACCGCGGCACGCAAAGCCCATATCGCATATCTGAAGCCTCGTGCCGCGGCAAGGAAATATGGATGCCGCGGCACGCGTTAAAATTCAAATCCAAATTCGATTTTTCTTAATTTTTAGACGGGAAATAAAAGGGGGATTAGGTCATATTCGTGAATTAAGTTGGAGATACACGATTTTAGAGAGAGGAACACAGAGAGAGCGGAGGAGAAGAAGGAGGATCGCATTCAACCTTTTCAATAGTTTTCTTCTTCTCTAAACTCTTTTATTCTTTGATTCTGGTTATGTTTTTAATCATGATTGTTGGCTAAGTTTCTTTTAGGTTAAGGGTTATTCAAAACCCAGACATGAATGTTTGATTTGAGATGTGAATATTGTTCTTGATTTCCATAATGTTAAATTGCTTCTATTCTTCTATGCCTATTGTATGAAATATTGTGATTCCTTGTTAGGGTGTACAACTAATTAGGGCTTGCATTATTTACTGTCATCTTAGAATTTCTATTCACCTAATAGTTTAGGATTCTAAGTGTTTGTGATAAATTGCAATTGATGATGTGGTCAAAAACATTGTTGATTGTGATGAAGAATAGAACCTAGGTTAAATGAATTAAATGCTTCATTGATTTATTGCCTAGATTAACCTATCTCCACTGTTGTTAATGCTTTTACTAAATTAAATGAATCGTATGCTTAATAGGTTTGTTGTTTGGTAAAAAGAATTAATTATTGAGCGCTTAGCCGTAATTGATTGTGATAGGGAGATTGAGATAATTGACTGCTTAAGCGTTATCTGTAGGGTTAATAGTTTAATTGGGAATCGGAATAATATTCATTATTGATATAATTGCATGACGGTCTGAGGTGGAGAATAATTCTTAACCATCTTTAAAATCGTTGTTAATCTCTTCTTGCTATCAATTGTTTTCTTAATTTTTGCTTTTACTTTTACTTTCCAAAACCACCCTTTCCAATTTAACTTTGTTAAGCTTTTGTGAATAATAAACTGAATATAGTTCCCTTGGGTTCGACCTCTATTTGCCGTTATACTAAATAATTGGTTTGAGAGTAAATAAAATATTTGTTAAATTTGGTACGCAATACGACACGCATCAAATTTTTGGCGCCGTTGCCGGGGAAATTTGATGCGTGTCGTATTGCGTACCAAATTTAACAAATATTTTATTTACTCTCAAACCAATTATTTAGTATAACGGCAAATAGAGGTCGAACCCAAGGGAACTATATTCAGTTTATTATTCACAAAAGCTTAACAAAGTTAAATTGGAAAGGGTGGTTTTGGAAAGTAAAAGTAAAAGCAAAAATTAAGAAAACAATTGATAGCAAGAAGAGATTAACAACGATTTTAAAGATGGTTAAGAATTATTCTCCACCTCAGACCGTCATGCAATTATATCAATAATGAATATTATTCCGATTCCCAATTAAACTATTAACCCTACAGATAACGCTTAAGCAGTCAATTATCTCAATCTCCCTATCACAATCAATTACGGCTAAGCGCTCAATAATTAATTCTTTTTACCAAACAACAAACCTATTAAGCATACGATTCATTTAATTTAGTAAAAGCATTAACAACAGTGGAGATAGGTTAATCTAGGCAATAAATCAATGAAGCATTTAATTCATTTAACCTAGGTTCTATTCTTCATCACAATCAACAATGTTTTTGACCACATCATCAATTGCAATTTATCACAAACACTTAGAATCCTAAACTATTAGGTGAATAGAAATTCTAAGATGACAGTAAATAATGCAAGCCCTAATTAGTTGTACACCCTAACAAGGAATCACAATATTTCATACAATAGGCATAGAAGAATAGAAGCAATTTAACATTATGGAAATCAAGAACAATATTCACATCTCAAATCAAACATTCATGTCTGGGTTTTGAATAACCCTTAACCTAAAAGAAACTTAGCCAACAATCATGATTAAAAACATAACCAGAATCAAAGAATAAAAGAGTTTAGAGAAGAAGAAAACTATTGAAAAGGTTGAATGCGATCCTCCTTCTTCTCCTCCGCTCTCTCTGTGTTCCTCTCTCTAAAATCGTGTATCTCCAACTTAATTCACGAATATGACCTAATCCCCCTTTTATTTCCCGTCTAAAAATTAAGAAAAATCGAATTTGGATTTGAATTTTAACGCGTGCCGCGGCATCCATATTTCCTTGCCGCGGCACGAGGCTTCAGATATGCGATATGGGCTTTGCGTGCCGCGGTATGCAACTTTCCTTGCCGCGGCACGAGACTCTCTGTTTCTCTTGTAGCGGCAGGGACTTTTCTCTGTAGCGGCAAGGACCTTTCTGATTTCCCTCGTAGCGGCAGGGACTTTTCCCTGTAGCGGCAAGCTTTCAGATTTCTGTACTTTTGTTCTTTTCTCGATTTTTCTCCTCTTTAACACTTTACTCCAATGGTTAGAATCCTACAAAATCATCATTCAACCAAAAATCATCAAAAATATACAATTATCCTTAAAAATAATAATTTAGATTAAATGAATCAAATTAACAAAACGATTCTAGCTATCCCCAAACACACTACTTATGAACACAAAATCTGATAAGTAGAAAGGTAAACTTTATACAAAAATATACTTATCAAATTCCCCCACACTTAAACTTTGCTAGTCCCTTAGCAAACCCACTAGACTCTAAACAAAACTAAAAACTATCACAGAGGCGGTCTCACTGAATACGATGATTGTCTCAGAGAATTTCACTAAAATATTATGCTATAGTGACTTTGAATTTCATAACCATCAGATTTTCAACTCCCAAATTGATGAACCACTTGAAATTTGCCTTAAACCACGAGTTATAACAGTCATACTTACCAGTTCACTTGAATCAAGATGAATTTATACATGTCGTTTTATTCAAAAAAAATTTAAGCAAACTAGCCCCTCATCAGAAAATGAATATATATATAAAGGGCAACCACTCCATAGACACTAACCAATTACTCTCCACTAATATAAACACACAGAATCAAGAATCAAAAGGTCTTTATCAGCTTATAATGGATGGCTAGGGTACAGGGTAGATGAGAAAGATACATTTTAGGCTCATATTGCACCATAGCATACCTAATACATATACTTTTCTATTTCTACTTTGGATCTTCTTCAACAATTCCCTCATAAATTTCATACATTGTTGATCTCTCTATTTTCCCCCACACTTATTTTCATGCAAGAGAAAAGAAAAAATTTCTTTTCTTTTTCTCTTTTTGCTTTTAACATATTTCGTGGGGATAAATAGGAGATCTTTACACTTATAACCACATCATATACAGAAACTCTTACTATACTTCTCTTTTTTTTTTTCTTCTTTCTTTCTTCTTCTTTTTTTTTTTTTTTTTTCATATAACCTTTCATCCCATAGTAGAAATTTAACTAGCTAAGCCATGGTGCAATGGGTTATCAACACAGATAAAGAAAAACAAAGAAGTTTAGGGTTAAGTAATGAGTTTTCTAGGAAAAAATATATGGTCAATAAGGCTCAAAACAGGGAACTAAGGATACATTATTGATAAGGTAGGCTTGAAAGGCTCAAACGATCCAAAGAAATTGCCTTTATCATTTTCCTAATTCTGTGCACTTATGATTTCGCCTCAAGCAATTTACTAGTGTGTTCTAAAGTGGCGGGGGCTAAGTTGAATATATCTATATTTCTTTATTTTTTTTATTTTTTATTTTTTCTCTTTCGACATGCATAAACTATTCCTAACACAAGTAAGTAGCCAATCTAACTGTAATAAATCGTTATTTAAATCACAAATTCAAGTAGTCATCAAAACAGGAGTCAATCACACGAATCATAATCTATCCATCATCTTCTAGCATTCAAGTTTAGTGTCACTCATAAACTCATCATCGACCATTGCATTCAATAAGACCAGCCCAAGACAGAAGACAAAACAACACACACACAAACACTTATAAACAAAGACAATTAACCAGACAAACAATTTGTTACCTTTCCCCCACACTTAAATTGAACATTGTCCTCAATGGAGATAAGTACAAATTGAGACAAGAACAGTAAATAAAAGAAAAATAAGAAAAGAAAATAAAAGAAAAGAAAATAAAAGAAAAATAAGAAAATACGAAAAAAGAAAACTCCCTCATCAGTTGCGACTAAAAGTGTCATCCTCATCATAGTTGAACTCCTCTGTGCCAGCTGCTTCATCAGCATCTCCATATTCCTGAGTGTTACTCGGCTGTACTGGAACAGCTGGAGGATAAGGTGGCAACCAATTTGGGGCCGGTGGGAATGCAGACATATCCGCCCCTAAATAGGTTTGCTGCATCCTGAAGCATAGGTCTTGATAAGCAGCAATCTCCATCATCCGTTGGTTGTGGGCCACCATTTCATCATGATATGCTCGCATGTCAATGCGAGCTCGATAAAGTTCCGTCTCCATGGCGGCAACCCGATCAGTAAGTGACCTGGATCGGCCTGTGTGAGGCTGCACAGGTGCATGTGAAGAAGATGCAGGTTGCTCAGAAGATGTGGCTGCGGGTTTGTCAAACCGCTGAATAGTATTCCTGTCAATGATATGCATTGGGTTTATGACCTCTTCATTATCATTCCAGCGCACACCGGCTTTCTTGCATAAGTCTGTGATTAATGAAGGATGGTAGAACCCGTACTGTGTGCTAGCCATACTCTTCAGAATAGAGGCGTGAATGATCTTGCCAACGTCAATAGTCTCGTTGGTCATAATAGCCCTCAACAAATTCCCACAGGCCAAATCAACTGTTCCAAAATGTTTTGTTGGGAATAGTTTTGCCCCAACAAAACGATGCCATGCCTTAAGTTCATAGTCCATATACTTGGACTCCAGTTTGTGTGACAAGGCATTCTCTGTCGCCCTCCACCGTGCTCCTTGAATGCCAATAGCTTGGATAATGGCATTAGGGTCCAGATTTGATTCAGAAGCATTAAATTCGTCATTGGGAATGTCTGGCAAGCCATAGTAACGGTTAATGGCAGAGGCAGAATAGGTAACGGAAACACCCCTAACCATTACCTGTAAATTCTTGCGGTCGATTGCATTAGCATAGAACTCACGAACAATCGAAACAACCGCGGGCTGTGGTTGGGCACACAGTCTTTGCCAACCCCTCTGCTCGATGATACTCATCAACCTTGGGTAAGGATGATGCATGTCTAGATCAAAGCCCCGTTCTGCCACCCATGCCTTCTTCTTATCAATGGCATCCTTGTAGCTTTCAAACGCTTCTTTAGAAGTGAATTTCTTTGCATCATACTTGACTTTGGCTGTGGTAGACGGGCCTGCATGGTCAGTGCGTGATCTCTTGCTCGACATTATATTACAGGCAATAATTGAGGATTAACGGCTTCAAAGTGGTAATGAGTAATAATTAATGGCACAGCACAGAGTAGAAGATGTAACACGCTCAAATCTGACTATTCAACTCACTGTGGCATTTCATCGAGCATGTAGAGTGCACAGTTTAAACTTCAGAGATCACAAGTTTATGGCTTGATCAATTACCCCCAATATGTAGATACACTCAGTATACAAACATTGTCACCACAGAAATCAAAATCAAAGAAGGAGATCCAACAAAACCCGCCCACTCTAATGATCAACACCCATTCTCAATCAAAGAGCAAAATAGAGGAAAATACCTTCAAATGATGAATCCAATCTAGACACTGTAAAATCGTGCGTGAGTTGCCCTTGATATTGCTTTTAGCCCGTGCAAACACTGCTTAAAGGGGTAAGAATTGGTAATGGGTGTTATGGGTGGCCAAGGATGATGATCTTGAGGAATGGGAATGGATGATGGGTATGGTGGGGTTAGGCAATGATGTTGGGTTAATGAGGGTGAGGAAGTTTGAGGATTAGAGAGATTTTGTGATGGAGATGGGAGTGATGTTTAGGGATGAGGAGAAGAAGAAGAAAGGGGATTGGGAGAATCGGTTTGTGTTTTGAGAGATGGGTGAGTGAATGGGAAAAATGAAAGAAAAAGGGGTTTTAGGGATTTCTGGGCACGTGCCGCGGCACGCATATTTACGTGCCGCGGCAGGGAAGCTTCGGTTTCTGGGACTCGATAACGTGCCGCGGCAGGGGATTTGCTGTGCCGCGGCACACTCCTCTCGGCTCAGTTCGTGCCGCGGTAGCCTTTTTCTTTGCCGCGGCCAATGGGTCTCGGGTCTGGCATTCTGGTGCGTGCCTTCTTATCGTGTCGCGGCAGGGCTTTTATGTGCCGCGGCATGGTGCCTTTTTCTTTCTCCTTTTTTTTTTTTTTTTTTTTTTTTTTTTTTTATTTATTAATTTTTTTTTTTTTCACGTTTTTCACGGTTTAAAGAGAGAATCAGAGTACATAAAATTGAAATACTAAATGTTCAACTCAAAAATAAAAAAAAAAAAAAAAAAAAAATAACTAAAACTGAAAACAATAAAGATGGCTACGTTTAACGTCGCTAGCTCGACTCAGAACTTCAATCTTCATCAACATAAACTGGGTCTTCAAGGTACATTACATGAACTTGCTCCTCCTTGGCCATTGACTCATAATAAGGCTTCAGTCTCTGGCCATTCACCTTGAAAGACTTCCCCGTGCTTGGGCTTACAACTTCGACCGCTCCATGAGGAAAAACCTTGGTAACAATGAACGGACCTAACCAGCGAGACTTCAACTTCCCTGGAAAGAGTTTAAGGCGAGAGTGATACATGAGGACTTTCTGACCTTCCACAAAGCTCTTCCGAAGAATATGTTTGTCATGAAAAGCTTTGGTTTTCTCCTTATAGATTTTCGCGCTCTCATATGCTTCATTGCGTATTTCTTCTAACTCATGCAATTGAAGCATTCTTTGTTGTCCTACAGCAACCGTGTCCAAGTTACACTTCTTTACAGCCCACCACGCCTTATGCTCTAGCTCCACCGGTAGATGACAAGGTTTACCATACACCAATCGATAAGGTGACATACCGATAGGTGTTTTATATGCCGTTCGATACGCCCACAAGGCATCATCTAGCCTTGTACTCCAATCTTTCCGGTTTGAATTTACAGTTTTCTCAAGGATCAATTTGATTTCACGATTAGAAACCTCCGCTTGCCCGTTGGCTTGTGGATGATAAGCAGCTGTCACCTTGTGAGTTACACTATAGCGTCGAAACAATGCTTCTATACTCTTGTTACAAAAATGAGTGCCTCGATCACTAAGTATAGCCTTAGGTGTACCAAAACGCACAAAAATGTTGGAGCGAATGAAATCCACTACTGTTTTGGAATTGTCCGTTCTAGTTGCAATCGCTTCCACCCATTTAGACACGTAGTCTACCGCCAATAAAATATATTCATAGCCGAAAGAGGATGGGAATGGTCCCATGAAATCCATACCCCAAACATCAAAGATTTCAAGAATTAAAATGGGAGTTTGAGGCATTTGATCCTTGGCCGTTATGTTACCCACTCGTTGACAACGATCACATGCCTTACAATAAGCATAAGCATCTTTGAAAATTGTGGGCCAATAGAAACCGCTGTCAAATATCTTACGAGCTGTCCTCTTAGGTCCAAAGTGTCCACCACAAGCATAAGCATGACAAAAAGCAAGGATGGAACGAAATTCAGATTCCGGTACACATCTACGAATGATTTGATCAGTACAATACTTCCAAAGATAAGGTTCATCCCATATATAGTGGCGAGCATCATGCTTAATCTTGTTCCGTTGTGCTTGTGTGAGATCACTTGGTAACTCCTTTGAAGCAAGGTAGTTTACAATGTCGGCATACCAAGGAATAACTTCTTGCATGGCAAGGAGTTGCTCATCTGGAAACCGCTCATGCAATGGTAAGAACTCCTCCTCCCGAATCAACCGACTCAAGTGATCAGCCACTAGATTTTCTGAGCCGCTTTTATCTTTTATCTCCAAGTCAAACTCTTGTAACAATAAAATCCACCGAATAAGTCTTGGTTTTGCCTCCTTCTTTGCTAGCAAATATTTAAGAGCAGCATGGTCGGTATATATGATTACTTTCGTCCCAATCAAATAAGAACGGAACTTCTCCAAAGCATAGATAACCGCCAATAGTTCCTTCTCAGTGGTAGAGTAATTTAACTGTGCATCATTTAGAGTTCTAGAAGCATAGTAAATCACATGAGGAAGCTTACCAACCCGCTGCCCTAGGACTGCACCCACTGCATAATCACTAGCGTCACACATAAGCTCAAAAGGCAACTCCCAATTCGGTGGCTGGATAATAGGAGCTGTAGTCAAAGATTCTTTCAATATATTAAAGGCCAATAGACACTTCTCATCAAACTCAAACTTAACATCTTTTTGGAGGAGCTTGCACAGTGGCGTAGAGATTTTAGAGAAGTCCTTTATAAATCGTCGATAGAAACCCGCATGACCAAGAAACGACCGTATTTCCTTGACACTAGATGGAGGTGGTAAAGACCGAATGAGATCAACTTTGGCCTTGTCCACTTCAATTCCTTTTTCTGAGATAACATGTCCCAAAACAATCCCCTGCTGTACCATAAAATGGCATTTCTCCCAATTCAAAACTAGATTGGTCTCAATGCAGCGTTTGAGAACCAAAGTAAGATTATGCAAGCATTTATCAAATGAATCGCCATATACACTGAAATCATCCATGAATACCTCAATAATGCTCTCAATGTAATCTGAAAAGATACTAACCATACATCTCTGAAATGTAGCAGGAGCGTTGCATAAACCGAATGGCATTCTCCGAAAAGCAAATGTGCCAAAGGGACATGTGAAAGTCGTCTTCTCCTGATCTTCTGGGGCTATGACAATCTGATTATACCCCGAATAACCATCTAAGAAACAGTAATAGGGGTGGCCAGCCAATCTCTCGAGCATCTGATCAATGAATGGTAGGGGGAAGTGATCCTTTCGAGTTGTCGAATTTAGCTTGCGGTAATCAATACACACCCGCCACCCTGTTTGAACTCGAGTTGGAACCAACTCATTCTCATTATTCTTCACCACAGTAATGCCAGACTTCTTGGGTACCACTTGAACTGGACTCACCCATTTACTGTCAGAGATTGGGTAAATCACACCCACACTAAGGAGCTTCAGAATCTCCTTCTTCACAACTTCCATCATTGGTGGGTTTAATCTCCGTTGCGCCTCACGTGTTGGCTTAAACCCTTCTTCAAGTAAGATTCGGTGCATGCACATGGAAGGGCTAATCCCCTTAATATCCGCTATAGACCAACCAATGGCTGTTTTATACTCTCGGAGTACTCTCATTAATTTGTCTTCTTGGCCTTGGTTAAGATTTCTTGCAATTATAACAGGAAGTGTCTCGTTCTTCCCCAAGTAAACATATTTGAGATGCTCCGGAAGAGGCTTCAATTCAAGTGTAGGAGCTTGAATAATTGATGGCTGCAATTTATCATTAGAAATCGGCAAATCAAGAAATGCAACCTTCTTAAAAGTCTTGTCAAAACCACTATTGAGTGTGGTTATGACATCCATGATCTCATGAGACAAATCTTCATCGGTCAACACAAGATGCTCCCTCAACACAACCTCCAAATCATCTTCACTATGCAAATCTAAAACTCGTTGAGAAAGACTATCCAACACATCAATAGAGTAAACAGCGTGCACATCACTTGGATATCTCATAGCCTCAAAAATATTAAATCGAATAGTTTCCCCATCAAATTCCATGGTCAACGTACCGTCATGCACATCAATTTTAGTTCTCGCAGTTTTCATGAATGGCCTTCCCAACAAAATTGGAGTGGAGCATGGAATAGATTCATCTTCCATATCAAGAACATAAAAATCAGCCGGAAACACCAATTCATTAACTTGAACTAAAACATCTTCTATTACACCCCTGGGATAAGCATTCGACCTATCAGCAAGTTGAATAATCACCCCCGTTTCTTCAAGTGGACCGAGATTCAATGAAGCATAAATGGAGAATGGCATGACATTGATAGAGGCTCCCAAATCCAACATACACCGCTCAATTCTTTTATTCCCAATAGTGCAAGGGATAGTAAAAGTACCAGGATCCTTACACTTTGGTGGAAGCTTCTTTTGTAGAACTGCGGAAACATTCTCCCCCACACTAACTTTTTCATTACCCCTCAACTTACGCTTATTAGTGCACAACTCTTTCAGGAACTTGGCATAGCGCGGCACTTGTTTAATAGCGTCAAGAAGAGGAATATTCACTTCTACCTTTCGGAATGTATCAAGAATCTCCTTGTCAACCTCTTCCTTTTTTGTCTTTTTCAGTCTGCTTGGGAATGGAGGTGGAATGACAATAGTAGGCTTAGGCCTGAGTTGTGTAGG
The DNA here is from genome assembly GCF_963169125.1 of Humulus lupulus. Taxonomy (NCBI): domain Eukaryota; kingdom Viridiplantae; phylum Streptophyta; class Magnoliopsida; order Rosales; family Cannabaceae; genus Humulus; species Humulus lupulus. The sequence continues at coordinate 1,273,552 of NC_084802.1, forward strand.
GGTGGTTGGCTTTGGTGGAACATCATCATTGACTGAGCAATCGACTTGTGGCTTGGATGACAATGTACTGGGCACTGGCGGATTAGGTGGATCATATTGCGTCCCACTACGCAAAGTTACTGCACTAGCATTCTCTTTGGGATTCATCTCAGGTTGTGAAGGCAATTTATTTGACAGATGAGCCTCCAACCGGTTATATGATGCCGCTAATTGTCCCACCTGATTCTCCAAACTCTTGATGGAAGCTTGGGTGGTTTGCTGAAATTGAAGAGTATTTGTGGCAAGAGCATTGATTAAATCCTCAGTAGAAGGTTTAGCATTTGGTGGTGGAGCAGCCTGCGGTGGTTGTGATGGTCTGGGTGCATAATTATTTGGAGACCTCTGTTGTGTAGTGAAACCAGGTGGTCTTGCTGCTGTTGGTTGTGGAGCTAGTTGTTGTTGATTCCCATATCGAAGGTTTGGATGATCACGCCAGCCAGGATTATAGGTTTGTGAAAATGGTTCATAATACATCTGACGTAATTGACCAGGAAAATTTCCTACAGCGTTAACACCCTCAGTTTCTCCCTCGACTAGAGTGGGGCACGTATCAGTAGGGTGCCCCACTACTTGACAGATTCCACATGGCCGCACCTGTTGGCCCAAAGCTAGTTGTTGTACCACTGAAGTCAGTTGAGCTATCTGTTGACCAAGTTTATTATCAACAGTAGTTTGCACCTCGTTAACCTTTCTTGAAGTTGACATATGCTCCTGGCGAATACCAAACTGTTGGGAATTAGCTGCCATATTAGAAATCAAGCTCCTGGCTGCTGCAGGAGTCTTGTCCACTAGTGCCCCTCCACTGGCTGCATCAATCATACTTCTGTCCAACGGCAGTAATCCCTCATAGAAATATTGAATCAATAGTTGCTCACTGATCTGATGGTGAGGACAACTAGCACACAACCGCTTAAAGCGCTCCCAGTAATCGTAGAGTGATTCTCCCACAGCCTGCCTGATGCCACAAATTTCTTTCCTTATACTCCCCACTTTAGACGCTGGAAAATACCGCTCCAAAAACAAGGTCTTCATAGTGTTCCAGGTCTCCACAGTACCAGGGGGGAGATAATACAGCCACTCCTTTGCTGAATCCTTTAGAGAGAAAGGAAAAGCTCGGAGTTTTATTTGTTCTTCTGTCACTGAGGCTGGCTTCATACTGGAGCATACAATATGGAACTCCTTGAGATGATTATTCGGATCCTCACCAGGCAGCCCATGGAACGATGGCAATAGATGAATGAGGCCCGACTTAAGCTCAAAATTCACATCAAGAGGTGCATATTGAATGCAAAGCGGTTGTTGATCAATATCTGGCGCAGCCAACTCTTTCAACGTCCTATTTTGTGCCATATCTCTGTAAGATGTAATAGAATCGTCTGAATCTGAGTCGTGAGATGGTAAGGGCACTTTCACAGGATCCACTTGATGAGCAAGACGTTGAAAGAGTGGATTATCAGTAATAGTCCGCGAAGTCCGAGAAGAAGATGAAGTAGCAAGATACTGTTTGATTGCCTCCAACCTATTCTGAGTGTCTTCGCCAGACATATAACTCTGAGATGCCAAGAGAAATCAAGTTAGTAAGCGTAAACCAATATGAATAATAAAAAGAATTAAATAGTTCCCCGGCAACGGCGCCAAAAATTTGATGCGTGTCGTATTGCGTACCAAATTTAACAAATATTTTATTTACTCTCAAACCAATTATTTAGTATAACGGCAAATAGAGGTCGAACCCAAGGGAACTATATTCAGTTTATTATTCACAAAAGCTTAACAAAGTTAAATTGGAAAGGGTGGTTTTGGAAAGTAAAAGTAAAAGCAAAAATTAAGAAAACAATTGATAGCAAGAAGAGATTAACAACGATTTTAAAGATGGTTAAGAATTATTCTCCACCTCAGACCGTCATGCAATTATATCAATAATGAATATTATTCCGATTCCCAATTAAACTATTAACCCTACAGATAACGCTTAAGCAGTCAATTATCTCAATCTCCCTATCACAATCAATTACGGCTAAGCGCTCAATAATTAATTCTTTTTACCAAACAACAAACCTATTAAGCATACGATTCATTTAATTTAGTAAAAGCATTAACAACAGTGGAGATAGGTTAATCTAGGCAATAAATCAATGAAGCATTTAATTCATTTAACCTAGGTTCTATTCTTCATCACAATCAACAATGTTTTTGACCACATCATCAATTGCAATTTATCACAAACACTTAGAATCCTAAACTATTAGGTGAATAGAAATTCTAAGATGACAGTAAATAATGCAAGCCCTAATTAGTTGTACACCCTAACAAGGAATCACAATATTTCATACAATAGGCATAGAAGAATAGAAGCAATTTAACATTATGGAAATCAAGAACAATATTCACATCTCAAATCAAACATTCATGTCTGGGTTTTGAATAACCCTTAACCTAAAAGAAACTTAGCCAACAATCATGATTAAAAACATAACCAGAATCAAAGAATAAAAGAGTTTAGAGAAGAAGAAAACTATTGAAAAGGTTGAATGCGATCCTCCTTCTTCTCCTCCGCTCTCTCTGTGTTCCTCTCTCTAAAATCGTGTATCTCCAACTTAATTCACGAATATGACCTAATCCCCCTTTTATTTCCCGTCTAAAAATTAAGAAAAATCGAATTTGGATTTGAATTTTAACGCGTGCCGCGGCATCCATATTTCCTTGCCGCGGCACGAGGCTTCAGATATGCGATATGGGCTTTGCGTGCCGCGGTATGCAACTTTCCTTGCCGCGGCACGAGACTCTCTGTTTCTCTTGTAGCGGCAGGGACTTTTCTCTGTAGCGGCAAGGACCTTTCTGATTTCCCTCGTAGCGGCAGGGACTTTTCCCTGTAGCGGCAAGCTTTCAGATTTCTGTACTTTTGTTCTTTTCTCGATTTTTCTCCTCTTTAACACTTTACTCCAATGGTTAGAATCCTACAAAATCATCATTCAACCAAAAATCATCAAAAATATACAATTATCCTTAAAAATAATAATTTAGATTAAATGAATCAAATTAACAAAACGATTCTAGCTATCCCCAAACACACTACTTATGAACACAAAATCTGATAAGTAGAAAGGTAAACTTTATACAAAAATATACTTATCAAATTCCCCCACACTTAAACTTTGCTAGTCCCTTAGCAAACCCACTAGACTCTAAACAAAACTAAAAACTATCACAGAGGCGGTCTCACTGAATACGATGATTGTCTCAGAGAATTTCACTAAAATATTATGCTATAGTGACTTTGAATTTCATAACCATCAGATTTTCAACTCCCAAATTGATGAACCACTTGAAATTTGCCTTAAACCACGAGTTATAACAGTCATACTTACCAGTTCACTTGAATCAAGATGAATTTATACATGTCGTTTTATTCAAAAAAAATTTAAGCAAACTAGCCCCTCATCAGAAAATGAATATATATATAAAGGGCAACCACTCCATAGACACTAACCAATTACTCTCCACTAATATAAACACACAGAATCAAGAATCAAAAGGTCTTTATCAGCTTATAATGGATGGCTAGGGTACAGGGTAGATGAGAAAGATACATTTTAGGCTCATATTGCACCATAGCATACCTAATACATATACTTTTCTATTTCTACTTTGGATCTTCTTCAACAATTCCCTCATAAATTTCATACATTGTTGATCTCTCTATTTTCCCCCACACTTATTTTCATGCAAGAGAAAAGAAAAAATTTCTTTTCTTTTTCTCTTTTTGCTTTTAACATATTTCGTGGGGATAAATAGGAGATCTTTACACTTATAACCACATCATATACAGAAACTCTTACTATACTTCTCTTTTTTTTTTTCTTCTTTCTTTCTTCTTCTTTTTTTTTTTTTTTTTTCATATAACCTTTCATCCCATAGTAGAAATTTAACTAGCTAAGCCATGGTGCAATGGGTTATCAACACAGATAAAGAAAAACAAAGAAGTTTAGGGTTAAGTAATGAGTTTTCTAGGAAAAAATATATGGTCAATAAGGCTCAAAACAGGGAACTAAGGATACATTATTGATAAGGTAGGCTTGAAAGGCTCAAACGATCCAAAGAAATTGCCTTTATCATTTTCCTAATTCTGTGCACTTATGATTTCGCCTCAAGCAATTTACTAGTGTGTTCTAAAGTGGCGGGGGCTAAGTTGAATATATCTATATTTCTTTCTTTTTTTTATTTTTTATTTTTTCTCTTTCGACATGCATAAACTATTCCTAACACAAGTAAGTAGCCAATCTAACTGTAATAAATCGTTATTTAAATCACAAATTCAAGTAGTCATCAAAACAGGAGTCAATCACACGAATCATAATCTATCCATCATCTTCTAGCATTCAAGTTTAGTGTCACTCATAAACTCATCATCGACCATTGCATTCAATAAGACCAGCCCAAGACAGAAGACAAAACAACACACACACAAACACTTATAAACAAAGACAATTAACCAGACAAACAATTTGTTAATCGTTCTTGTGGCTCATTTGTTGGTAACCTGTGCTTGGACCCAATGTAAGAAAACTGCACCCCATTTGTGACATGCATGGTTATGTTTGATGCATGTTGGATGTTTAAATGTAAACATTGATAGCATAATGAACGCTTGGCAATCTTGCCCATTTGCGTATGATTATTATTGAGGCATGCTGGTTGGTTAAATGTGATGCATGAGAAACATGTGATTAGGGCATGCCATGAATTATGAATATGAGATTGGTCAGAGCTTGAGTCTCTGTGTTTGTGCATGATTATAATTATGCTAGCAACTGTTTAGTAAGCATGCTGAGTGCCCTACTCTTGGATAATTGGCATATGATACATATTGATAGCATTGCTTACTTGTGCATGGCACTGACTTATTAGTCAGGTTTGGCAAAGGTGTTAGTATCAACTGTGAAGCTGTGACTTATTAGTCAGGTTCGGCAGTGGTACTGGGCACTGGCCACATTGTGCTGTCTCACTAGACATGACAACCCTAGTGAGTAGTGCAAGCTATGTCGATTGGACCTAATCGACCCTCTGCATTGAATGACTCCAAAAGCATTAATGCAGGACCGACCTCAAGTTCGATGAATATAAACAAGCATTTATCTAGCCAAAGGCTAGTCATATAGAGCCATTGCAGGAAATGGGCACTGGGCCCTAGTGACTTGGTTGTCAGTCACTCAGTATGGTTTACCAGGACCTCAAAGTGATATTCACTCATCTGATCAGAGCTACGGGCTCTGCATGATCATTTTGATCATCATATGCATGGCTTGGGCACTGAGGCCCCAGTGACTTGCTTGTTGGTCACTCAGTATGGTTTACCAGGACCTGTTGAAGGTTAGAGGCTTACCCAACAGCCAGCCTTCCATTTGAATTAGTGACATGCTTGTCAGTCACTCAGTATGGTTTACCAGAACCTATTGAAGGTTAGAGGCTTACCCAACAGCCACCCTTCCACTTGAGTTAGTGATTCGCTTGTCGGTCACTCAGCATGGTTTATCAGAACCTTTAGTGTTACGACACTCATCTGATTAGGATTGACTTGATAGTCCTCCAATCAGAAGGCCAGGTTTTCTTTTCCTGGATACCCCAGCATATGTTTGAACTCATTTGCATGCTGAGTAGAACTATGAATGCTAGGCATGCCAGATATGATTTGATATCATGATATGACTGTTTTTGAGCATATGAGTTTTCTTGCTGGGCTTCGGCTCACGGGTGTTTTGTGGTGCAGGTAAAGGAAAAAGGAAGCTGAGCCATCCTTGAGTTGGAGAGCTGAGGTGATGACGTGTACATATGCAGCTGCTCGACCAATACTTGGGCGAGGTTTGAAAGTGGAACTAGGGTTGAACCCTATTTTGCCGCTTAGAACGGCCTGTTGTAAATATTATTTTGTAGTAGACTCTAAAATTATATTTTTGGGATCCCAATGTATACAGTAAACGTTCTAGTGAGACGTTATATCTTAATCAACGTTTTTAATCCCTAAACCGCTAATCACACTTAGATACACGTTTATGGCCAAATGACTTGATTAGCGAGTTTAGCACTGTTTACAATGTGCACTGCAGCGGTCCTTGGAGTTGGGGCGTTACAGTCATGTTGGGGATTAACACACGGCTCAGGAGCCTAGGGGTATTTTAGTAATTTGGTGAATTACCGGGATATTAGTAGGATTAATTGAAAATTTTAAGTGAAATTCGAGGTTTAGCGGGAAAGTTGTGTTAAATGACCATTTTTCCCTTTAGGGCATTAAAGATTAAGGATTTAGGCTAGGGGCATTTTGGTCATTTTAGGCACATGGATTGATTTAGTCCGTTATGAGCCTTTAGGTAACTCTGAAAAGAAAGAAAAAATCGCTCTCTCTCCCTCTTGCTCTCTTTCTCACACCCTACTTTGCTCCAAGAAGAAGAAGATTATTGAAGAATTGATTTTAGAGGCAACCCTTAGTGGAATTGAAAGTTGTTATGAGGATTAGAAGTTGCCAAGCTTTGAGAATCCAGTGAGGAGTTCAAATTCTAAGAGATAAGAAGCTGTGTTTTAATCTATTTTAGGTATTATTAAGGTGTTTAGTCAATTTCTGGCTTTTGAGGTTTTGTTAGGTTTTGGAGCCTTTTTTTAATGTTGTTTATAAGGTAATGAGGGTTGTATTATTGATCTGTGATCGATTTTAAGCTTGTAATTGGTTGAAATTGTATTTGGGATTAGTTTTGTGAGTTTTGGGTCGATTTGTGATTTTTAGAATCACAGAATTATGTGAATTTTTGTTTCTAGTCAATAATCAAAATTGTAAAAACTCTTAAATATAAAATAAATTTTCATTAAGATTTTTTATTCAATATTATAAAATTTTCCATTTTGATATATGTTGATTATAAATTTGGTAAGTATTTTCACAACATCATTTGATGTAATTTAAGGTAATTGAAATGTCTCAATTATACTCCTTAATTCTCAATCACTTGAAAAAATTGAGTGTTATAAAACAAATATTAGTTTTAAATAATAATTGTTACATTCCTCAAAAAAATTAATTATTACCTAATATTATGTTATTGTATAATTACTAATTATTTTTGCCAAACATCTTAATACAAATTCATATATAATAAACACTTAACATTCAAACATCATAATAGCCTGACAATTACGCAATGATTTTCAATCACACCCTAACATAAACAAAATGAATAAATAGCATTTTTGCCTTCCGAACTATTACTACTGTCTGATTGTGCCATCCGAATTATTAAAATATCCTCCCGAACTATTTCTGTTACTGAGTTATGAGACTTCTGTTACTTTATGTCCCATGTGGCTAACAGATAAAAGATTTGGCATTTTGGTCACTTGCGTGGCACTGCCACGACACTGCCATGTCAGTGCCACATGTAAAATTCTAATTAAATATTTAATTTGAAAATGAATAATATTAAAATAATTAGATAAAAATGAAAATTAACTTAAAGAATAAAAATATTGGCCATCAGCACTTAAAAAAATATATATATATTACCATGCCTGATACCATATTTCTCTCTCTCCCATCTTCTTTTCCCTCATCTTTTTTCCTCCCTTGGACCCCTAGCAGCTGCCATACCCACCTCCGACCACCAGTCTCCGTCGCCATAACCACCACAGCTCCAAGCCTAGTGTACCCAGGACCCCTTGCCTATCCCCCACGAACCCAAGCTTCATGAGAGCCCACCCTGAAAATCGTTGCCTTCCCCAAACCCGCGCCTCCTCTTGAACCCATCTCCGCGAACTCCGAGACCCCAAGATCATTCCGCGACTTTGTGCCCAGCCTCTCGCACAGGTGCGCGAGCCCAGTCGAGGCACCCACGTGATTGGAGGCGCGCACGTCCTCGAGCCCAGCTGCAAGCCTTTACGAACTCAGATGTGAAGCACCCAGTTGCAAGCCTCTGCAAACCCATATGCGAAGCACCGCACACAGTCGCAATGTGACCCCCCACATCACTATGGCTGCTTTCTGGAATGACGACTGGCCCTACAAACCAAGACAAGTCTTTCCAGCGTGCTTTGTCCTCACTCGCACACTTCTTGGGAAAACTTCCCAGGAGGTCACCCATCCCTAAATTACTCCAGGCCAATCACGCTTAACCATGGAGTTCTCAAGTGATGGGCTGCCGAAAAGAAGATGCACCTTCCTGATATAGGTAGTACCCATCAATCCATTTAAGCCCTCTTCAACTGTGTAGTCCCATACCTACACAGTCTTAGAATCATTACACTAGACCTTCCCCAGGCGGTGTGGGATTGCACAGCTTACCCGGTCTTTCCCCTTACGGATCACGGGATTCTGACTGTCACAATCACCCCCCCTTACGGGCCCGACGTCCCCGTCGACCACACTTCCGGCTGGGTCAAGGCTCTGATACCATTATGCCCCACATCACTATGGCTGCTTTCTGGAATGACGACTGGCCCTACAAACCAAGACAAGTCTTTCCAGCGTACTCTGTCCTCACTCGCACACTTCTTGGGAAAACTTCCCAGGAGGTCACCCATCCCTAAATTACTCCAGGCCAAGCACGCTTAACCATGGAGTTCTCAAGTGATGGGCTGCCGAAAAGAAGATGCACCTTCCTGATATAGGTAGTACCCATCAATCCATTTAAGCCCTCTTCAACTGTGTAGTCCCATACCTACACAATTTTAGAATCATTACACTTTACCTTCCCCAGGCAGTGTGGGATTGCACAGCTTACCCGGTCTTTCCCCTTACGGATCACGGGATTCTGACTGTCACACGCAAGCCTCTGCGAACCTAGTCGGAAGCACCCAGTCGCCCACCGCACCCAATCGCAAGCTTCTTGTGTTTACTTGAATCCGAGTTTGGATTTGAGTTTTTTGTTTGAATATGAGCTTGAAGATGAAGAATATAATATTAGGTTTGCTTGGATCTAAATTATTTGCTTATGTTCTGTAGATTGATGAACAATGTGGATTTTTGTTTTGAATTTTTACAATTTGTTTATATGTTGTTTTCACATTTTGGTACTGGTTTGTGTTCTGCATATGGAAGAAAATTGATTTTCAATGAATTATTTAATTTAAATTAATTTTTTTAGTGAGTGAAATTGATTTTTAATTTTTAATTTTTTTTAATTATACACGTGTTAATGCCACGTTAGTACCTAAAGTGCCAAATCAACACTTTGTTAGTTATGTAGGATGAAAACTAACAGAAGTCCCACAACTCAGTAACGGGATAGCTCGGGGGGAATTTTTAACAACGCGAACAATTCGGGGGACATTCAGACAATTGTAATAATTTGGGGGCAAAAATACTATTTATTCAAACAAAATTAAAAGCGTAGCCTATAGCAATTTATATATCTCTAACACTTCCAATTTATTTACAAAATGTATTTTTGTCGGCCATTTTTTTTAAATTGGTACATGAGTGTAATTTTTTTGTTGACAAAAATGTATTAATATCTTTTATTTTGTAGCAATATAATCTTATATTAGTTTAATAAAGACATATAATGATAGTATTGTAATATCTTTTTATTAAGATAAAATTATAAAAGGAATATATGTATAAATTTAAAACTCTTTGAGGTTTAATTTATAACAAAAATAAAAATAGAGTGGCTTCCTTGCATTGCATTTGCTCGGCTCATTGATCCACGTGTCTTTTTATTTTATGAAAATTCCGATTTTTTTTAAATAAGAAAAATTCGATAAATAATAAATATTGAAATGTTTTTTAGGGAATATCGACAAGTTTTTAATAAATAAATAAATTTGAGAAAGAGGACATGTTTTATAATCTAAAAATTTGTCCAAGGCACTTGCACGTGCCTCGCACGTGTATTTACTAATCATTAATATATATAAGAAACAAATTAACTACTTAAATGGTTAATTAATTATGATAATCATCAATATCATTATCCACTAAAATTTCGTTCATAGTCTTACCAACATAAATAACTGAAAATCATTCTAGAATTTTCACAAGTACAAACAATTGAAATAAGAGTTATTTTTTTTCATAACTTTTTTGAGAGAATAAAAATTATTATAATTTAAATTAGTAAAGAAAATGTTTCTCACCAATTAAAATAAGAGTTTTTAGCATAAATCTTTTATAAATTTTTTGATGTTCGATAATATATAGTCTTGATAATTTTTTTTTTAATAATTATGGTTGTATTATTACAAAAATACTCTTTTAGTATACTTTTTTTTAGGGCACTAAACTCACCTAAATGTGAGTCCTAAAAACAACTTATGGATTTTTAAGGACTCGCTAAATAATTTCGTTTAGGACTCATGAAGTCCTAAAAACTATGTGTGTCATAAAAATTTGATTTTTTTTTAACAAACACCTCCTAGACTTTTTAGGACTCGCGCGAGTCCTAAAAACTATGCGTGTCCTAAAATTTTGATTTTTTTTAACAAAACTTTTATTATTATTTATTAAAAACAAACAATAAAAAATCACCCAATCCTTTTTTTTTTCTCTCTCCTTGGTTCCCCCTCTCTCTCCTGAAGTTCCTTCTCACTCTACCTATCTCTCCTTGTGTCGTCTCTGCCAGGGCCGAACGACCGTCATCCCATCTCCGGCCACCGCCACGCACCACACCGTCGGACACGCCGTCCCCCGAAACCCCGACCCCCGAAGATGGACACCCACGCGTGACCTAAGGCCCTCAACGGGGCACTCGAAGTTCGGTCGTTCATGGGTTTCTCCCAAACTTTCCGAGCATTTTCCGGCCACCACGAGCTGAACCACCACCATACTCCTTGCTTCTTGGGCTTCAAAACCCACTAAAAAATCAGACTCAATGGTCACTGGAGTTGGAAGTCAATGCTCGTTGGAATCCATGGTGATTTCCGAACCTTTAAGCGTAGATCCGAGATTTTTTTAGCCATTTCAATCTAAACCACCGCCACCATGATATTCCCCTTGGCTTGGGCTCTAAAACCCAATAGTTTGTTTTCTGAATTACCACCTTTGAATGGTAGCGTCACCATCGTCGCTTGTGCCCCACCGCCGACGACCACCACTGTGCTTTGGGATTCAAAACCCATCAATTAATTTTTTTAAAATAAAACTTTTCAGGACTCGCGCCCTATGAGTCTTAAAAAACTTTTTTTGTAGTTGTGTTGTCTTATTATTACACCCAAATTTTGAGAATAAGTGAATAGCCTCAAAATGTAGGCTCGTGAGTTGTAGGTTCGAAAGATAAGTCTCATCCAAAAGGATGAGTTCGAAGAACTAGTCTTGTAAAGACATGGCGACAACTGGAACGGTAAACTCGAAATTACGTGATCTCGAATGCATGTTGAAGTAGTGTTCAAACTTGGAGACGTGTTAAACATACACCCAGAAAAATTGTTAGGAAATACCTATTAATTTGGGATTAGGTTAAACCGTGTATTGAATCTCTATTTTTATGAGATATTTATTTAAATAATGCATTGAAGATGTATTATTATTTAGATATTCAAATTTGAATATATGTTGTAACTTCTATAAAGTTGTGGAAAAATATTCTTGTAACAATGTCTATAAATACATTATTTGGTCATTTGTACTTACGTACAATTGGGTACTGAAAAACGCTATGTGAAATTGATATTTCTTAAAACTTTGCCACAGATCTTAATAAAAGTGACTCGTGGACGTAAACATATTTTAATTGTTGAAACTAGGGGTGTTCATTGGATGACATCCAATGTTTTTAAGCCCATCCGATCCGATCCAATCATCTTGAACCAACCGATCCGATCCGATCTAATGGATGATTGGATCGGTTCGGTTCCATCCATTGGATGCATCCATTGGTTATCCGTTGGATCGGATCGGATCCATCCGATCTTTTAAAACCTTTATTTAGGCTGATTTTTTTATAAAAAAAATATTATTTCAATTATAAAAACACTAATTACTCATCCAAATAATAAAAATACAGTAAATGTAATAAAATATAATATATTTTAACTTTAAATATATATATAATATATTTTTTATCTGAATATTAATTGGATGGTATTAGATCATTATTGGATTGGATCGGTCGGTTGGATCCATTGGATTTACATGTCATCCAATAACCGACCGATCCAATATTGGATTTTTAAAAATGTCTTCCGATCCAATCCAATCATGATTGGATATCCAATTTTTAGCGGTCGGTTGACATTGGATCGGTCGGTTTGTTATTGGATCGGATCGTTTCTGCACAGCCCTAGTTGAAACACCTAAAAATCTTTTTCTTTTATTTTCTTCTTGTTTAATTCTTCAACTATATAATTACGTTGACGAAAAACGACGTCAACACTCATAAAATTATTGAGTTTAGTAAAATGTTAATATTTGAATTTACCATCAATTAACATATACTTCTAAAAAAATATTATCATTATAGTTTTAATTTTTATAAATTAGAGTTAATTAAATTAAATTGAATGACTTAATTGCTAAAAGAACAATTTAACACTATTATTTCATTTTGCCAAAACTTTAGTAAAAATAATCCAATAGTTTTTTAGTTATAAAAAGAGTAACTTAATTACTATGATTTATTCTTGTTAATTCAATTTTTTTGTATCAAACACTAAAAAATTAAAAGATAATTATATTAAATATCCTTAAAATAATAGAATATATACTCTCACCATAAATTAATAATAATAAAAAAATAGAATTTCTTTTTTATTTTTTCACATATCAACTCAAAGTTGGAGAATGAATGCATATAATTAATTAATTAATTTTTTTGAGTTAACATATAATTAATTAATTGATTGAATAGTCCATGATTTTGTTTATTTTTATAAACTTTGTTTTTTTCATTAAAGCAAAAAAAAAATTAATTAGTAAAAAAGGACATATTTAGTTTAGTTTAAAGACATTATCATAGTAACCTACGCCAAAGTAAAAATGAAGAGATTATAGTTTATTTATATAATAAGTTAAAGACAAAAAATAAAAAGTAAAATATTAATGTCATTTTCAATTGATTATAATTATTTATTGCTAATGAAAAGAATTAATTATGTAATAATAATTAGGGTAAGTGATTAAGGAGATTGTAATTATTTTAATTTTTATTATTAATAAAAGATATCTCTTCTCACCACCGAACCCAAAAAAAAAAAAAACAAAAAAAGCAAAAGGTAAAAGAGAGAAGAGAGAGAGAGAGAGAGAGAGAGAGAACAAAATCGAAAAAGGAGAGATCAGAGAGAGAGAGAGTGTGGAGAGAAATTCTTCGTCGTTGAGACCAAAAAGTATGTAGCTTTGTTTGTTTGAAGAGATGATGATGATGATTACGATGATGATGATGATGATGATGATGGAGAAGTGAAAGGCAGTGCGTTAATCTGGCTAATGAAGATTGTTGTTGTTGATGAGAATCTCTGATTTTCAGATTTTCATGGTGATCTCAATTTCATTTTCAGATCGATTGTTCCTGCATTGATTCGTCTCTTTCATTCCTTAATTTTTCGGGTACGGAGGATAGAAAGTAAGTTTAGTGTAATTACCAAATTGCCAATGAACGGCGGCGGGGATGGGGCATCGGCTTCGGCTGCAGCGGCGCCGCTGGATTGGAAGTTCTCTCAGGTGTTTGGGGAGCGTACGGCCGGCGAAGAAGTTCAGGAAGGTGATTTTGTTTGCTTATTTTTCGTTTTCGATTCTGATTTATGTATATTTTGTTTTTGGTTTTGGGTTTTTATTAAAATTAGGCATTTGGTGATTGGGTTTTCGAATATTATTTGTTTAATTGTTTTAATGGCATTTGTCTGTGACTAATCTGAATTTTTTATTTTATTTTCTTTTTCTTAGCGTGGTGTGTAAGTTTGTGTATAGAATGAAAAATACATGAAAATGATAATTGAGTTTGGATAAAAGGATTTTGTGTTGGCGATTTGGTTGCCCAGAAGACAAAGTTGCTTTACAGTGACCTGTATATCTATACCTATATCTATATAGGTATGTACATATAGTATACATATTTGTTAGTATATTGGGTTGGGATTAAGTACTGTTTAAGGAGCACTAATGAAGAAGTTAAGTGGGTATGAGAGATTAGAGCAATTACTCTGAAAAAGTCAAGTAGGCCACTACCTTAGGCACCCACAAGGCTAGCTTTGAGATAATATTTTTCTGTCTAGGTTTCAGTTTACTTGACCACTGTTTTTTTCCCTCAAAATGAAGGTACTTGGCCCTGTATGTTAAATAGAGTCTCACTTTAAATATGTCAACATCATTTTGTATAGACGTAATGATTCATTTATATACATGTATACACACAAAGCTAGAGTGGCAGAACTTCTGAAATTGTTTAATTTGGTTTTCTCTTTTAAGTTAAGTAGATAAAAGAACATTCATAAAAAAAAATATTGGAGCATACTGAAGGAAAAAGGTCAAATCTTACAGGTTCATTTGCTTTTTATTCTTACTCAAAAGATGTCTTTATTTTTTTTTGACACAATGGGGAATTGAACTTCTTCTATTTCCCCCACACACTCACACACCCAATCACCTGACCACCTGGGCTAGCCCCAAATGGCTCAAGAGATGTCTTTATAATTTGAATAAAGACAGTTGCTTTATGTTTTCGCGGATTCTAGGCCTACTAGTATTATTAGTACATAAATAACTACTTTATTTTCTCACTTGCTCACTGTTTTATTTGCAGTTGATATAATATCTGCCATTGAATTTGATAGAACTGGCGACCACCTGGCCACTGGAGACCGCGGAGGCCGTGTTGTCTTGTTTGAAAGAACAGATGTTAGGGAAGTAAGTTAACTGCCTACCTTTTTGTTTACATATCGGTTTTGCAGTTTCTAATGTGTTTTGTTTGTTACAATGGTGTAATATTTTTCTCCATTATGAACATATATTATGTAGCATGCTGCTGATCGGAGAGATATAGAGAGGACTGATTATTCAATCGGTAAACATCCCGAGTTCCGTTATAAAACTGAGTTCCAAAGTCATGAACCAGAGGTATTATTTTTCTATTGTTGAATATTATGCTGTTAACTTCTTGTTGCAGTTAATATTTTTCCTTCTCGCTACAAATTGAAGTATGATGATTTCTCCTCCTTTTTCTTTTGTCTGTTAAAACTCAGTTTGACTATCTCAAGAGTTTGGAAATTGAGGAGAAGATTAACAAGATTAGATGGTGCCAGGCAGCTAATGGTGCTTTGTTTCTTCTTTCAACAAATGACAAAACCATAAAATACTGGAAGGTAGAGCAAGGTTCTAAATTATTTCCGTCGAAGTTTTGTATCTTACTTCGGACAAACACCTGCAGTTTCTATTGATATTTTACTTTTCAAGGCTATGATTCATATGTCATACGACCAAATGTATTGTGAATTTATATTTAGTTTAGGAGCGCTGTACAGCAACAAAGTAATACAAGAAAAAAATTTGGATAAGGAAAAATTGTCTGCAATTAGTAGTGGTTCCTGCATGAGCACTTTTTGGTTTAGTTGGAGAGAGGCTCGAATAATTATTCCCTAGAGCAAATAAGCTGATACTGCATCACATTGTGAGCATTTAAACAAGGGGGTGTGCATGGTGTTGTTGTTGGTAAACCTGTGAGATTATTACAACAGGGTTTTACTCCCATTTAACGTATTCAATTCATCAGAAATGTGGGATGAAGTTGATGCTTGTAAAAGTATGTTTATATTGAAATCAAAACACCATTTGAAGTGTGTTAGTATAAATATGTGAAATATTTCATAAGAGAACTATTTTTTTTACCAGTAAACCAAGGGTTGACTGCATTCTGATGGCTGAAGTTGAGAATTATTGTAATAAATTCCAGCATCTCGGTGAAGGCACTTGCATACGAAGAGCATTAAATTTATTAATTATATATTTCGTTCTAGTAATCAAATGAATTAATTATTAAAGCAGTATTTTAATGTTTTTGCATTTATTTTCAACAGGTTCAGGAGAAGAAGGTTAAGAAAGTATGTGAAATGAATTTGGATCCTTCTAAGGCAATGGGAAATGGTCCTGTTGCTGGCTCTGTTTCAACAGGCTCTAAAAATTGTCTTGCCAATGGAGGATGTAAAGAGAGAACCACCAATTATCCAAGCAATGATATATTATTTCCATCTGGGGGTTTTCCATCCCTAAAATTGCCCACGGTAGTTGTATTCAGGCCGACTTATCTATTTATTGAAGCATATGATTTTGTTAGTTAGAAAGAATCAGTCATAGCTGAAGCTATTAGTTGTTCCTTTGCTAGTTATATGTAGAATTTCTTTTAAAGAATTATCATGCTCTGATAGTTGGCAATGGAAATAAGTTAATGTTGCTATATATTGTTTTGCTTTTAACATTTTTTGCATTTGCGGCATTCAGGTGACTCATGAGACAAGTCTTATGGCTAGATGTCGAAGAGTCTATGCTCATGCTCATGACTATCATATCAATTCAATTTCAAATAACAGGTGCACCTTTTATTTTATGAACGCATGCCTCCATTTTTATTTGACCTTTTATGTTTATTTCGTTCTATGATTATTGCATATAGGCCTATTTTAGTTCCTTTTCAACAGTGAAGTTTTTAACTTGTGAACTAGATGTCCCCAAGACACTGCTTCTGGTGCGGTTCACTGTCTTCTTGTCATTTATGGTGTTATATTGCTATTGATCTAGAAAAGAAAGGGGTAGTAGCTTTAATGTGGAATCATTGATTTTATGGGATACAATTTGGAATTTTTGTGTGGTTATTACATCTGCAATTGATGGTCTTCTTCTTCTTATGTATTTGTGACATTTTACAGATATTAAATGTATTTTTCCTGTCTGTTTTGTAGTGATGGTGAAACTTTTATCTCAGCTGATGACCTCCGAATTAATCTTTGGAACTTAGAAATTAGCAGTCAAAGTTTTAATATAGTTGACGTGAAGCCTGCAAACATGGAGGATCTAACTGGTAGAAAAACAGCACTACGAATTATAAATGCACAATTTGTCTACTTTGTTCTTTTCTTTTTCTAACTATTTCTTAAATATTTAGATTAGTACAATGAACTCTTATTGCATATAAGAAAGTAATGTTTGATCTGGTTCTTTATCATTGTTTGAATCTGATGCTTTCGTTGCATTAGATGCTTGGAACATTCTATAGTTGTAGTACACTTTATTTTGTGCCATGTTTTCAATTTACATTTAGTGCTACTGCTTCATCTTCGCAAACATATATGTTTCTGACTTTATATGTGCAGAGGTGATAACGTCAGCAGAATTTCACCCTACTCATTGCAATATGTTAGCATATAGTAGCTCAAAAGGCTCAGTCCGCCTCATTGATATGAGGCAGTCGGCTTTATGCGACACTCACAGTAAACTGTAAGTTCAGTTTGTGCACCTGCTTCCGGTTTTTCGTTTTTCTCCATCTTTTTTTCTCGTCACTTCTGGATTAATGAAATTATTTCACCAATGATACAGATTCGAGGAACAGGAAACCCCTGGTTCTAGGTCTTTTTTCACTGAGATTATAGCTTCCATCTCGGATATTAAGTTTGCTAAGGATGGAAGGCATATTCTCAGTCGTGACTACATGACTCTAAAGGTAATGATTTTTGTTCTTATACGCCATATTAGTAGAGGCCCTTTGAGTTTCTTATTTCCACCTCTCTTTAGAATAACATAGTACAAATATTTATATTACAAATATTTCTTGTACATTCTTGCATGAGTTGGGGCTCATGGCTCCTTATTTTGGGTGTTTGTGTTCTTTGTCTGCTGAAAAAAACCTGAAACACTTTCTATTATAAGTGTGGGTAATATTTAAATAGATAAAAGAAATTTTGAGGATCGTAGTGCTCAATATGTACTTGTAGATTTTGGCACCACAACCATTTCTGCTTTCTCACATTTTTTCTTACTTACCCAGCTTTGGGACATAAATATGGATTCTGGCCCAGTTGCAACTTTCCAGGTTCATGAATACTTAAGGCCCAGGGTAATGTATTCTTTCCGAAAGTCTCTTGATGTTAGATTATTTATGATGTGGCAAACGTGACTTATCTTAGTTGTTTGTCTTTTGTCTTGGCCAGCTGTGTGACTTATACGAAAATGATTCTATCTTTGATAAATTCGAGTGTTGTCTAAGTGGAGATGGACGTCGAGTGGCAACAGGTTCCTACAGGTCTGCTTAACATACAAATACACACATAGACGTATTATAATACTTGTAGCTGTATATATGCACAGAAACATGTTCTGAATTGTTTTATTATGTTATTCCAGCAATCTTTTCCGTGTTTTTGGTTGTTCCGAAGGTAGCACAGAATCTACAACATTGGAAGCCAGCAAAAACCCCACAAGGTATTTTCCGAATTTGTATAATGAGAATGCCTGTATCTGAAGTTGGACCACAACATATATAACACAGTTAAATAATTAGTGCAGAACTCATTCTCATTGAGTGTTTTGATACGACATTTTGTTTTCATGGAATTCAGGAGACAAGTTCAAAATCCAACAAGGCCTGCAAGATCACTGGGCAGCCTTCCCCGTGTTCTGCGGCGAGGTATGTCTTGCCCATTACTTATTTTTTTTCCACACCGCTGTTCATTGATAGGCACTGATATTAATTTTCATCCCATTATGTCTATTAACTAACTTGTTTATATACCTTTTAACCACAAAGGTGCGGATACCTCTGGAACCGATACGAACGGAAATGGTTTTGATTTCACAACAAAGTTGCTCCATCTTGCTTGGCATCCAACCGAAAACTCACTTGCCTGTGCCGCTTCAAATAGCCTTTACATGTATTATGCATAGATATGGTCTCCGGAAAGCTGTACTTTTTGTTGGAAGAGAGCTTTTGGAAAAGGCTGGCTGGCTGGTTACTTACTTACCGTCTTCCTTCTCTTATCAATGCCGTGGAAGCTGCCAAATTACCAGAACCCCACTATCCACTAAGACTAACTTTCCTAGGTCAGGATACCATTTTCGCCTGTGTAAAATTTTTGAGGAAGAAACCGAAGCCTATTTCTCCTTCTCCTCCGACTCAACAGAATGTGTGATCGTTGCTCTAAATCCGCCATTTCAAGAAGGCTGCTGCTGTTCACAAGTGTTGCTAGAGTTAAAGATGGATGGAGGAGGAGGAGGGGCTGGCTGGCAGAAGTAGTTGCTCTCTGGTGCTTCAATTCTCATTGATACTTCTTAGGCCATCTTCAACTTTGTATTATTTGGATTTAGTATAAGGGTTGTGAAATTTTTATCATGATTTTTGTTCTTCCTTGTTATTTCCACCATCGATCGGTCTGAGTTCTGAGTTCTAAGTTCTAACCATTCTTTCCACTCTTTCAGAATTTGCTGATTTGTTATGATCTTCTCATTGCCATCTTTTAACCCTTCTGGGATTGAAGTAGAAGTGGGGCTCTCATGCAAATCATTCTTTCAACAGTCAATTCTCTTGGAAACCAAGATTTGTGGGGTTTTTTTTTCTTTTGGTCTTCCTATTATTAATTAATTAGCTCTGTTCTTTGGGGGTTTAAGTGTTTAGTTACTATTTGTTAAATGCAGCCTGCCCATCTCCATAAGTTGAAGAAACATTATATGCTGAAGCCTAGTGTACTTTTGTTGAATAAAATGATTATTATTATTATTATTGTTACTATTATTTTCTTGCTATGTTTTGCCCTAGTTGCATATTTTTTGCTCATAAATTGAAGAAAATTTCCTTTTTTTTTGAGATTGTTGTTTTCAAAAAGTTCACCCATTGTCCTAATTGTAACTTTAAGAATTGTAGAAGTAATAGAAAGAGTGTAGTAGTAATATGAGCTATTTTTGTAGATGTAAGTTGTAACTATGGAATGGAATGTATTAACATCATTAAATTATAAGGATGATATTTATTTATAAGAAAAGAGGAATGTCCTTGAAAGTCCACAATGTAGAAAAAGGCAAATGGCACAAGGAAAAAAATCAAGTAAAAAATGTATACAACACAGAAAGCCACACAAAATGGAGTTATTATATATTTGTAGCACTTAAATATTTACATAAAAAAAATTTGGTGGCCAAATTCTTTGGTATTAATGTTTGGGTGCAATCATTAATGTTTTGGTGCAATTAAAATAATTTCTGAAATATTTAATTTTGTAGCCCTTAAATATTTATATAACAATTTTGACCTTAGTAATATATGTGTGAAAGTCACATGACTGCACCTTATTGTCTTACATCATATTTGATTTATTTTAAATATTAAAAATCTATATATATATATATTTTTTGAAATTGGGGATGAAAAATTTGAATTGCGATATTCTCCAATCTGAGAAGAGGTGTTATGTATACGACTACAAAAAAATCTCATATATATAAAAAAAAATATGTGTAGATAATAAAATTTATTGGTTTTAACTGTTTGTTTCGTTAGCTTTAACGAAATAATCTAAATATTTAACAAAATATACTTTTAAAATTACCTAAAAATAAATATTTGTCAATCATATTCATATAAATTTAAATATTATTAGTATATTAATATTTAATATAAGACTACATATATAATAATTATATTAATATAAATTCAAATGTAAAAAAATATAATTATTATAATAATATACAATAAAAAATTAGATATTGAATAAGCATATTAATATAAATTTAAATGTTATAAAATATTAGTATGATAATAATATATAATACATAATCTTAATTTTTATTAAAAAATTATCATTTATATTTATAAAGGTTGTCATATTATATATATATAAAATCATAAACAATGTTAATGATACAAATTTAATAAATATAATTAATAGATTCTATAAATAAAACTGAGTAAATTTGTATTGCACGTTGCATGTATCTAATACTATTTAAATACTCTAAATAGTTTAAAGAAAAATAATAATCATTAAAAAAACCTAAAATATAATTTATAATATAAAAAAAATTGAAATTTTAATAAGAAGGTTAAGTAACTCCTTTTTTATTTATGTTTCAAATTTATTTGTTATCAGTGTAACATGCTATTTTGATAGTTACTACTACATGGCTAAAAAACTATAAAAAGTTGATAGTTACTACATTAATTTTTTTTAAAATTATTCCAAAGAAAATATGGTAAAAAAATATTATTATCAAAATATGGGAAAAAAATTCCAGAAAACTGTAAAAAAAAATCATGAAAAATATACAATATTGAAAATCTCATATTTATCAAACATAATGAAAAAAAAAATATATTTCACGTATTTTTCACTTTAAAATTCAAGAGCAAAATGAAATTAATGACAGAATTTAGCTAAATTTGAAAAAACGGGCCGAAACATTTAAACGACAATAAATTAAGGAGTTGATGAAAACGACATTAAATTAAGAAGCTGAAAACGACAACAAATTGAAAAGAGGAAAACGACATAGAATGACATTAAATTAAGAAGCAGAGAACGACAATAAATTAAGAAGCTGATAAAGACAACAATTGAAAATACAATAAGTAAAAGAAGTTGAAAACGACATAGAAAAAATTAAACGACAAGAAATAAAAGAGGTTGAAAACGACAACAAATTAAGAAGCGGAAAACGACAGAAAACATTTAACCGACAAAAAATAAAAGAAGTTGAAAACGACAACAAACTGAAAAAACGACAACAAAATGGGTTTAATTGTATTGTCGTTTTGAAAGTTCGGCTTCCCCTAGATTTGTATTTCTGGTTGTTCTTCTCGCCATTTGCGGCAAAGGCAAGCGCCATGGCTCTCCTCGCTCGAACCTCGGCTCATCGGATTCCTCTCCAGCTCGCCTCGGCTCAGCGAGCCCTGGCCCTTCACACCACCGTTCCTTCTCTCTCCTCCACCAGCAGCGGTAGCGCTCCCACCACGTATGCTCGAGCCCCACCGCCTTCGGCCACGTCGCCGGCCGGGGTCTCGAAGGCCGCGGAGTTCGTGATCTCGAAGGTTGACGATCTGATGAACTGGGCCCGGCGTGGCTCCATCTGGCCCATGACATTCGGTCTGGCTTGCTGCGCCGTCGAGATGATGCATACCGGCGCCGCTCGTTACGACTTGGACAGATTCGGTATCATCTTCAGGCCCAGCCCTAGGCAGTCCGACTGCATGATCGTGGCCGGTACTCTTACCAACAAGATGGCTCCCGCTCTTCGCAAGTAAACCCCCTTTCGCTTTTTTTGATTTGTTCATGATTTTAATCTCTTCAGGGGCTTAGGGTTTGGTGACGATATCGTAAATTATTTTGTGTGTTCCTTTGATGGTGTTGCGATTGGGAATAAATAGATTGTCTTGTTGAAAATTGGGGTCCAATTAGAAGCAAAAAAAATTGTTTATGAATTCAATCCCTTCAGGTATTTAGGGTTTGACAACGACCTTGGTAACTTATTTTGTTTGTTCATTTGAAGGTATTGTGATTGTGAATAAAAAGATTGTCTTGGTGAAAATTGGGATCGAATTTGATAATTCCTTGGTGCTTCTTTGCATAAAAGATTTATCCTTAAGGACATTTTTTGTTGCCCAAATGCATCACCGGAACAAACGTTGATTAAGTATCTTATAATTTTACCCTTTTCAATTAGATATATCTTTGTTTTTTCATGGGTTATTCAACGATTTAAGTCATCACCGTTTGTGCTTCTCATTTGGTTGCTGCTGCAGAAAACAATTTCTTTTCAAAAATATATTTAGATATTATCGATTTCATGACTCGGTTTGAGCAAGCTTGGCATAAATGACCTTTGTTTTGGATGTTATAGGGTTTAGTTAGTTTAGAACTTTATTTTCTTCTGTAACTAGAATCTGTTGTATGACACCATAGGTATTTACAGTTGCTTCGTAGCTAGCAAGCTTGAAACCTTTTCTTTTTTGGTGTATGTGGCTTGTTAGATTGGTGCATAGAAGAAATGCCGACCCATACAATTTGACTTATATGTGAACAAAGTCTTGCAATTGAGGAATGTAGATCACCAACAGTTGGAAATCTTAGGTGGACATTTTGATTGTTTCTTTTGTTGTGCTTGGATATGGAACTTGGTAATCCAAATTTATTGCTGGATTGGTGGTAAATCTTATAAACTTGTACTTTGATTTATAATATTAAGACAATAACTAGTAAATGTACAAGTAAATGATCGGGTGGAGTTTAGCTTGCTGGAAATGTAAATTGCAGAAAAAGTGAAGTCTATATCTATAGTTTAAATAGGACCAGTTGAAATATTACTGGAAGAATCGAAAAAAAAATTCAGGGTTTATAAATTTCTTGGGACTGGAGAAACTGATTAGTAGTGTGTTGAAACATAAATGAGGCCAGAAATACAGTGTGAAAGATTTTATTAATATGTATTGATGACCATTAAATCAAGGTTTACCGCCATATAATACTGAAGAAATAGCTCAATGTTTATAAAACCAGTATATATGATTTAAGTTAGAAATGAATGGAATAAGGTGAAAGTTTTATGTACTTGCAATTAGTGGCGATAACTAATTAGAAACTGATTTGAGAATACTATTAAGTTATTGGAGAGTAAAGTATGAGTTGGTGATGTAGTAAGGTAGAAACTTAGTGAGGTGAGGGAACGGAAGAGATTTCTGAGAGTTTGTGCATTGGGATTTTTTTTGCAAGATTTTTGTGCGTGTAAAGGAATGTGTGCTTATCATTTTCTGCCTGAGGAATGATTTGTATTTAGAGGCTTTTACTGGCTTTGGTTTCTCCCAAGGAAATTTTTAGTAGCAGACAACTTCAACTTCTTGTTGACATGCAGTTGTTTAACTTTGCGGCACTGGTGTTCCTTCATTTGGTCACTGTCACTACAGCGACCA
Organism: Humulus lupulus; assembly: GCF_963169125.1. Lineage (NCBI taxonomy): Eukaryota > Viridiplantae > Streptophyta > Magnoliopsida > Rosales > Cannabaceae > Humulus > Humulus lupulus. Next base: position 1,297,440 of record NC_084802.1, read on the forward strand.
AATGAAGTACTTTGTATTTCTTTTTTCTGTTCATTTCAGCATACTTTTTGCTGTAATCTTTATATATTAAGTTAAATACAAAACTGGCTCCCCCTACCATGTCTTTTTTCTTCTTCATAAATTCCCACTTTGAAATTTCTTGTCGATAACACATATATTTATGCACTTTTTTTGTGCATACATGGATATATGTTAAATGCAAATTTATGCATATATTTGTTGCTTACTTCTGTTTTTTAAAGTAGGTTCCCAGTTGGAGATTGTAAACCCCGTTGAAAACGTTTTAAGATTCTTGTTGATTTCTTATATTGGACAATGCTGACAAATTTTCAGTTGCAAATTTTAATTTGGATAATGTCTAACAACAGTTCATCCAATTTAGATGCTATTCCTCTCCTAATTTAATGAAACAACCTATTTCACCAATGTGTGTGACATATTATTGTGCAGGGTCTACGACCAAATGCCTGAGCCTAGGTGGGTTATCTCTATGGGAAGCTGTGCAAATGGTGGTGGATACTACCACTACTCGTATGCTGTTGTCCGGGGTTGCGATAGGATCGTCCCTGTTGACATCTATGTTCCAGGTTGCCCTCCCACTGCTGAAGCTCTACTGTACGGGCTTCTTCAGTTACAGAAGAAGATCGGCAGGCGCAAAGATTTCCTCCACTGGTGGACCAAATAAGAAGAGCGCCTCGCCTCGCCTCCTACTCATGTTGGATATCTCTGGCCATGTTTCAGTGGTAATAATAAAATTAGTAAGGGATGCTTTGCCCTGTATAAGAACTGTGTAGAGCAATATCTGTTCATGTTATGAGTTTAAATAACACAAGACAAGACAAGCTGTTACGAATTTACCTGTATTTCTCGCTTTTTTCCAGAGCTTTCGCAGTACCTGCAGATTAAGTAAACATACTATATTCTTTGGTTTTCTGTTCTTGACTGAGGTGCATGGACTTCTTGTCATTATTTATCTGTTGTTCTGAGCAATATTGGTTTTGATTTGAGGTTTGAATTTTGTAACCTCTGTTCCTTGTTTCAGTTGTTTTAGATCTAAAGCACGGTTAGCAATCTCATCACTTGTTGGAAATGAGAATGTGTTGTAATTTGCACAAGCCAAATTGCTAAGTTGGTATATTGTGTTTGTCAAACAAGCATTGATTTAATTTTGACAAAGCACGTTCTTCAAAGCCATCCAAAGTTGATATTCTATAATTATTGTTGAATATCATTATTTATTTATTTATCAAAAACTATATGTATGTATTTATTTATTGGACCTTGGAGCATGCTTTCTAATTTGTTTCTCTACATCTTAAAATTGGAATGCATTGTTTGAGTTTTACTAATAATGAGTCCCATATTCCTCATTACCTAGCATTAGGATGGATGATATGACTTTTCTAGTGAAAATTTTATTATTTTATCCTTGTCTCATGCTCTCACATTACCAAGATGAGGGAGACATTTGGACGAACACATACCAAGAGTTTATTCGATAATTTATTTCTTATTTTCATCGGTATCCCAATGATTCTAACAATTGTTGTAACAACATGAAAATGTGAGCAATTGTTGTAACAACATGAAAATGTGAGCAATTGTTGTAACAACATGAAAATGTGAGAGCCCTTGAATAGAGCTTCGAGCACTCTAAGAAATGTATGCGAGTGTGTAAAATAAAATAAAAACACAAAGAATTATAGCGGTTCAACAAAAGATTTGAGTATACGTTCACTTTGGAAAAGAATACTATTTTTTTCATTACTTTTCAGTCATTTTTAAATGTTGTTGGGATCACCTATTTATTGGGAATTAAGGTTTTTCTTTCTCGATTTAGGTCATCCTATGATCGTTTACAATTTAATGCTATTTATACATTAAATGTGAAATATGCTATTTATACATTAAATGTGAAATCTGCCTACATGATCCCAATACATGGATTAAAGGCAAAATCTGCTATTTTCATATTTGAAACAACTAAATTGATTTTGTTTGAAAGCTTCACTTTTTCTTTATTTGTTGGGTGTCTTCACATTTTTTTCTTAATACTATGAGCTCTCTTCTCTGAGATGGGTAGACTAGTTTTCGTAATTTTTACTAAGATTATCCTTGCGGGAATAATAAAATAGAGTCTGTAATACCTTAACAATCAACAATCTAACAATTGTTATATGTTGAAATGATGAAATTAGACCAAATGAAAACTTGGACAAACTCTCAATTTATGCTATTAAATAGCTAAGGGATGAATTTTGATAATTTTTCCAATCCTTTTATTGCCTTGTAGCAATTTAAAGCTTTAATTGGGCAGGAGGAGGGGATTCCTTAGTGGCCTTTTTATATAGGGCTGATCATTGGGCGGGTTGGTCGGGTTACAAGGCATTTTTATTCGTTCAATGTCATAATCAGGTTAGCAAAAGTGACCTGTAACTTGCCCAATTAAGAATTTTTTTTTTAACCCGTCCAATAATTTGGGCGGGTTGGTCGGGTTAACCCGCCCAAACCGAAATTGTATATTTTTTTTGGTGGGTTGGGCGGGTTGGTCGAGTCAACCCGCCCAAACCGAAGTGGTTTTTTTTTTTTTTTTACATTTTTTAATTTTTTTCTTTTAAATACTAGTACTAATAGTGTGAAGTTTGTCTTTTTAAACTTAAAACAATATTTTTAAATTTATAGTAAAAAAATAAAACAAAACTTAATTAATTTATATATTTATTTGAAAATTTTTCTTATATATTAATTGACAATATATTAATAATTGCATCAACATTAAAAGTATTAAACAAAGTAACAAACATATATCATTAAAATGAAAAAGAAAATTAATATAGTCCAAAGTCCAATTACAAATATAAATTTAATTAAGCATATATATAAATTTAATATATTTATTTAAATGTATTAAAAATAATAAATTAATAAAAAGTTCTTAATTGGGCGAGTTGAGTTATATTGGGCGGGTTAATAATTATTTTCAACCGCCCAATATAATAATTTGGCGGTTTAAATTTTGGTCGGTTTATTCGGGTTGCATTTTTTGGCGGTTTTTTCAGATTGGTTTGGACGGTTTATTCGGGTTAGGCAGATTGTAAAGATGTCTGCATAGCCCTACTTTTATATAATATCTCTCGAAAAAATAAAAGAATAAGGACAAATGAGTGCACTTTTTTACTTTTAAAGAATAAGGAGTTAGATGCAAAAAATTATATTAGGGCACCTAAATGCAAAATACACTAAACATTAGGGATATATACTAAAGATTACATAAATACCGTATAAAACATAGACCATATAAAAGGCGAGTTCCAAGCAGTAGCGAAAGCCTCTCTCTCTCTCTTTATCTCCCTTCTCTCAGTGCTCTGCTAGGGTTTTCCATTTATTCAATGGCCGACGAAGCTCAGTACTCTTCTGGTCCAGACTCTGCCACCAACAAGCGCAAATACGAGGAGCAAACCACGCCACCGCCGCCTCGTCGACCCACTGGATTCTCTGCCCCAATTACCTCTGCGTCGCCCGACTCGGCTCCTCACTCCTACAACAACGTCCCGCCCCCAGTCGATGAGATCCAGCTAGCTAAGCAGCGAGCGCAGGAGATCGCCGCTCGTTTGTTCAATAACGCTAGTGGTGGCGGAGCCGCTGGTGGCGCTTCTCCTCTCGAGGCCAAGCGCCCTAGGGTTGAGAATGGCAGTGGCTTTGATTCTGCTGATAAGGGCTTTAGCTCTGCACCAAGTGGTTCGTCTTCTTTCTTGATGTTTCTGTGCAGCTTTAGGTTTTTTTTTCCCTTATTGTTGGTCCGGTCGATCTTAATCCATTCCAAGAACCGAACTTTTTACTTTAGTTATTTGTAGTATAAAATTGGTCAAATTGTGATTTTGCGGGAGTGATGCAGATTTGAAGTCCCAGGCTTCAATGTCTTCGCAATCATCGATACCAGTTTCGTATGGATTCCAGGGTTCGAGCAAGAAGATTGAGATTCCAAATGGTAGGGTTGGTGTTATTATAGGTAAAGGTGGAGAGACTATCAAGTATCTTCAACTTCAATCTGGAGCCAAGATTCAAGTTACTCGGGACATGGACGCGGACCTCAATTCTTCGACTAGAATGGTGGAGCTCATGGGTACTCCTGAACAAATTTCCAAGGCCGAGCAGTTGATAACAGATGTTCTCGCTGGGGTATTGTTTTCTTTGGTTGATGAAATTTTAGTATCGCATGCTTTTCTTTAATGGATGTCTGAACTTTTCAGCTACTCTTAGTTCTTATATTTATAACAAAACCCCAGTTCGGTCCAATTTGTTGGATTATCACTGTAAAGCTTGAACATGCACCATGACATACATTTCATGCAAAAGCTTTATTTTTTGTGTGTTCTTGTTTACGTTAAGCGGGTGCATGCTACAAAATATTGAAATTGGCTGCCCTTTACCATATCTTTAACTTGTTTTGACTTCTAGATATTAAGAATTGCTGATGTATGTTGCACGTTTATTCTGTAGAACTTCACTTATTCGGTATGCACTCATTATCCATTGTAATTTTACCAGGCTGAATCAGGAGGTCAAGGCATGGTTACTCGAAGGGCAGGTAGTCAATCCGGTTCTGATCAATTTGTCATGAAAATTCCTAATAATAAGGTATTGTCAAACTTCTAAATATTTGATTACTTGGGCTGCTACATTTATATTGTTCGGAATGACCTGTAACATGAGAGCGATTTCAGGTTGGTCTTATAATCGGTAAAGGAGGAGAAACAATTAAAAATATGCAAGCACGAACTGGAGCTCGTATTCAGGTATCTTTATTTTTCATACTGCAGCATTTTGCTTTTCTTGAAGTTTGCTATTTATTTTTCTGCTTATGTATATTTAGTGTTTGAATGAACTATACTAATATAGATTTGCATTATAACTTGTATGATTGTGTCTATTTAGGTGATTCCTTTGCATCTTCCCCCTGGTGATACATCAAACGAAAGGACATTGCAGATAGATGGTACCAGCGAACAAATTGAAAGTGCAAAACTGTTGGTTAATGAAGTTATCAGTGAGGTATGTTTGATATATATGTCTGTTGTGGACTATGTGCCAAGTAACTTCTTGCTATATTTAGTGCATTATTATTTGTGTAGTTTTACTCCAGTAATAAAACAACTGGATTTGTATGTTTGACTGCTTATAATATTTTTATATTGGTTTGCCTTATTAACGATTAGCTTGTCTTAAGGATCAAATTATGTTGTGATTCTGATAATTACACTTTTCTAACCACATATGTTTTTTTTACCCTGTATTGATATGGGTTGTTCTCTATTATTGTCTGTGACTAAATATTATTTGTCAGTTTAAGTAATAAACAATAATGTAATCTCAACTCATATACTGTATTGCTCTGTAATTCTAAAGTTTAATTTGTTTCTACAACTTGCCCGAGTTGATTGGATTTTTCATGTTTTATAAAAGATTTTGCACTGCTGTTGCTTGTTTTTTTGTTGTTGCAGGACATGAGGGTTTTCTTTTTAGTAAAGTATTTGTTTTAGTTGCGTTTATGACTTATCTTTCATTATGTCTATTCATCTATATGTGCGTCCCTGTCAATCATCTACCTATATCAACTTCTGTCCCACGTTATTTTGCATTTTCTCATAAAGGTTCTCTTTTAAATTTTACTCTATTTTTATTCCTGAATTTTAATTAACTTCAATTTTTTTTAATGAAACATATTTCTTTGTTTAAAGAAGGTTCATCTGCATTTCTTTTCATATTCTTTTTAGTATAGCATATTGATCTCTAGATGGTACTTTTTCTAGGTCATTGGACATTTATGGTCTAGCATCTTTAAATTTACTTTTGTTTTTTTGCACTAATATAGACACATGTATTCTACCTATTTTATGAGGATTGGATAGATCCATTATAATTGCTTTTCTTCCCTTGCATAGTCTGGTGATATTTGGAAATATCTTTTACTGCTGATCCTCTTAAGCGGACAAAGGATAGTTGGTTAGGAACTTGTTAGCATGGTGACTTGTATCCATTGGTGGCCATTTGGATATTTTTTTAGATTGAGCTATAACACTATATATACAGACTATCAAGCTGCAGGGTCCTTTGACGTGTCATCTATATTGAACTCTTCTTCTGTCAAGTTCTCCCGGTAGATGGTTCATGCAGATAGGGATTGTGAGAATTTTGAGGTTGACTTCAATATAGTTTATACTGCCAAGATATATTGCAGAGTGATTGTTATTATAATTGAGTTTTCTCTAAGCCATATGTTAGTTTGAGTTTGCTAGTCAGGTTTGTCTTTCTCTTTTAGGTTTTCATAGCTAAGGCCGTTCAAGACATTCCTAAATTTCACCTGTATATATGAGTCGATATTACAATATTCTTGGTATAAGCAATTGATCGTTGGGATTATAGCTTGTTCAACCATCCAATATATTTATGTTTGTATCATATGACTGATATTCTTTTTGAGAACTATTGTAGGGTTAGTTTGTATTGGATCATTGGTGACACCAACATGGAATTCTTTGTGTTGGTGTTCCCTCAGCATCACTCTGGTATGGTTCTAAATCCATTTCTGGTATTTAGTAATGATATTGTGGAGGGAAGCTGCAAGGTTCTGTGGGAATTCAAGGTTAACAATGGTGATCGCTGATTAGTTATTAAAGTCGTTTCTATTATAGTTCCATAAACTATATTCTGAGAAATTTTTTACTCTTTATTCTGTTACCGAGCCTTTTGCCTATCGATTTTCTCCTTTGTCATATTGAAGCACATACATATATGTTTCCAATCTTAGTATTTTAACTAGGACTTTCACTCATTTTAAGTCATTTTATATCTTATATCCATTCTTATCAGTATTTTTTGTTACCTTTCTTTATGGTTCAAGATCTTTTAATTTTTTTGAAGCACATATGTTTATGTTTCTGATCTTAAATGTTTTTCATTAGGATTTTTTTCCCGCTCTAAGTCATTTTTATATCTTATATTGACTAGCATTCTATTACATTATATCCATTGCATTCTTATACTACACTTGTTCTTTTCAAGCTGGTGTCTTTTTTTTTTCTTTGAAACAATCTTATTTTTTTCCCTTTGGCTGCAAATTTTATAGCGGTATTGTTGGATATACTTATTCTGTTTAGTTATGTTAGAGTTAGACAATGCAAGTTTAACTTACTCAGCTGGTCTTGTGTTAGAAAATGCAAGTTTATCTTAATTTATGTTAGAGAGTGTAATTTATCTTTGAGATGCTCAGTGAATTGTCCTTGCAGTAGGTTCGTAGATAGTAGATTGGATACAGAATATGTGCATTTATATCTCATGCATGCTATTTTATTTCTTCTATATATGCCAAATAATTTGATGCTATAGATGTGTTTTGCATGTTTCTTGTATGCTTTCTAAAATGTAGTTATGACTGTAACACTATTTTTTTACCTCTACTAAGTGAAGTATTTAATTGTACGACATATTTCTTCTAATCCTAAAAATAATGAAAAGATAGGATGCACGTACCAAATTCTCCTCTTATAAATCTTGATTTTAATTCACAAAATTTCATCTTAAGATAATCAATGCTATGCACTTGAATATGAACTCGTTGCTTCATGGCAACATCATATTTCTCTATCTATGTAAATGCTTTGTATAGCATCGTGTTTTTTCTACCCATTCACTTCAAGTAGGGAGAGGGTGGGCTTCTGCGGAGTAACTCCTTTAATTCAAGAACCAGTACGGTATGTAGGCGTTTATACCCTTCTAATACAGTATGGTATCGATTGATCACTGTATGGATATATATGCTGTTTCATGTGTATCTCCCCCCTGGTTTTGTATATGTTTTATATGCTATTGTTTTGTGCTCTGTTTATTGTATACCTCCATGTCCTGGCATCATGGAATGTTCGCCTTCGTTATTGTGAAACAATTTTCTTGCAGAATCGTGCTAGAAATTCAACAATGTCTGGAGGTTATCCCCAGCAAGGTTACCAAGCCCGACCACCTTCAAGCTGGGCCCCACCAGGGGCTCCTCCAATGCAACAACCTGGTTATGGCTACGGGCAACCTGGTGCGTATTCTGGTCAGTCCTCACAGTATAACATGCCACAACCTTCTTATCCAGGCTACCCTCAGCAAGCATCTGGTGGGTATCAATCCAATTGGGACCAGTCAGCCGCACCGCAATCTCAGCAGGCTGCTCAAGGAGGTGGCTATGATTACTATGGTCAACAACAGGCCTCACACCAGCAGCAACCTGCTGGCTCTGCTGCTCCGACCGATAATTCTGGCTACAATTACAGTCAGCCTCCAGCTTCTGGCTATCAGCAAGGACAAGGTTATGCTCAAGATGGTTACGGTGGATATCATGCACCCCAATCTGGCTATGGTCAGCAGCCTTCATATGATCAGCAAGGCTATTCTGCTGCAGGCTATGGTAATGCGAGCAATTCGGCAGAAGCACATGCTGCCTCGTACGGATCTCAAGGAGATTCAACCCAAGCTCCTGTCCAGTCCTCTGGCCAACAAGGATACAATTCCAGTCAACAACAGCCTAGCCCAAGCCCTGGAAGCTATCCACCCCAAGGAGCTAGCCAGCCAGGCTATGGAGTGCCACCAACTTCACAGGCTGGTTACGGGACTCAACCCGGTGCTCCTCAGCCTGGCTATGGCCCTGGTTATGGAGCACCTCAAGCAAAGCCACCTCCAAATGCCCCAGTTTACGGGCAAGCAACCCAGTCACCCACCACACCAGGTGGAGGGTACAGTCAGCAAGCACCTCAGCAGCCTGGCTATCCCCATTCCCAGCCACCAACGAGTGGTTATGCTCAGCCAGATTCCAGTTCCCAGCGTGGTCCCCCATCCAGCTACGGGGCTGCAGCAGCTTCTCAGCCAGGATATGGTCCCCCTTACGGTGCAGCTCCTAGTCAGCCAGGTTACGGACAGGTACCGCCATATAATGCCTCTTATGGCAGCGGCGGCTATTCTCAACCGCCTGCTTACTCTGCTGACGGAAGTGGTGCACCACCAGCTTCCCAGAGTTCTCAACAGACTGGTGTTGCGAAAACATCTCCTCAGACTTAGTGCTTTTTGAATTTTCTATGTTTGCGTTTTGGTTATTTTGATCATTGGTCGTCCAATCTATTGCTGTAATTTTAACTAAACTAGGTGGATGTAGGGTTTGTAGTGAGATGAGATATTAGTGACTTTTTAGTGTATTGTTACCAAGTTCCTTCTTTTTTTTTTTTTAATTTTTTTAATTTGAAGAGTTTGTGGGTAAGTACTCTTTGGTTCTCCATGCTTTGGATCTTGATCAATATTTTCTCCACTTGTTTCCTGTTGGCATGTTAAGATTTTTCAAAGTGATTCTAGTGTGATCAAGGATAACCACAGCTCACATATGCATAAAAATATTAAACTTAAATAATTAAAGACCGTCTTTGTCTACTTTGATCAACTTTTTTGTTAGGTTATCAAGTCAATTACCCAAAGCCATATCTTATCACACAGCTTTGGCTTAATTTAACTTGTTAATTCTCTTACAATGTTTCATGTAATAGTCATCTCACTGCAAAAAGGGCCACAAAGAAAAGAGTAATTAAATAAAGAAACATACAGCTCAATTAGATTTTTCTAATTGATAATAATGAACTCACCCAAAAATCCCTTTACCAAAATCTTACGCAACTTTTTCAGAGGTGATCGATCACAGCAGCTTTGATCCTTTCAAAGCCACAGTGAGTAATGAGCCACCAGAACCAACCTCAAAGGTTCCAGCCTCCAACTGGTCCAGTAGTTGTATCAATGAGACCAGAATTGGCTGGCCTATCTGGAAGGATGGCAAAGCCAGATGGCAAGAGTGCCACGTAATCACATATATTAGTTGTATCATCATGTTGCTCTGACTAGAATTTGCTTGATCAAAAACAACAACAACAACATTAAGTGAACATGTCATCAAATATGTATTATCATAGTTTTCAAAGTATTAGATGTTGCTCACTGCCAAGCCATAACACATAAATTAATCGATCGACCAAAAACAAAAAAAATGATAACTATTTAATAATTGATGCATTTGATATCCAGTGTAGCAACCCAAAGCTTTGCCCCAAAGGCAATACCTGAATTAATTAGCAATGTATATATATATATATATATAATAGAGCAATGTATAAGTAATGATTACAAATATTTGGGTATCTCCAACTTTTCATTCTCTATTTTGACTTATGTATTTGCATTAGAAACGATTGATGTAAAAGCAATACAATAATAAAAAACAAATCGACATAAAAGTAACACAATAATGAAGTGGGGTCAGAAGAGTTTATTATTTCTCAAAGGATAGGATTTGTATTCTAATATTTAATGGCAAAAAATATGTTATATGAGTTTTAAGAGGAATAATGTATTATATTCTATTTTCATTATAGAGGATTTGAAGTTAATTTTAAGAAAAAGATAAAGAGTGACTTAATATTTGGTAATGTAAATTGTTAAAAAATTCAAAGCAAAAATTATTTACGGTCAAGAATATAGAAGAATCCCACTAGTGAAACTCTTTTTAAAGCCTCTTTTCCATAGTAATTATATTGCAAAAAGATTTTGACACACTTGGAAAAAGGATATCTTTGACTAATAATCAAACAACTAATTTTAAGATCAAACTACTCAAATGCATTGAAAATTATTAAACAATCGCACATATTTCACTTGGACCTAATGCCTCTGCTGAAAAATATATTGTCTTCAGTCTTCAAGACCAGAGCTAATCTATAACATAATAATCAGTAACAAAACATGCATACTTCAATTAAAATTTAATTTACTAAAAAATTGTCTTTTTAACTATTCCTAATTCTTCTATCTACTAGAAATTCTAGAATAGGAGTGTCACTTTATAAACTCTACGGGTAATGTATAACTAAAAATTTATATTTGTGACTAATATTTTTAAAAAGTAAGTTGTGAATTTAGTTAACATATTTGTGAACAAAAATTTATAAAACTAAGTTTGTAACTAAAAGATATAATTTTATTTTATAACTATTATATACAAAAATGTTAAATTGCATTAAACAAGTAACATATTTTTAAAAAAAAAATTGTAATAACTAATAAAAAAATAGATTATATTGATTAAATATATAGTATTTATGTAAGCATAAATATTAATTTAATATTAATAATTATATTCATTTTAAATATTTATAAGTAAAATAAATATATTTGTAATTATTATTATTATTAGCATACCAAAAGTATGTATGAACTAATTATTGAAGAAAAAAAGACAAAAATAATAATAATTAAAGTATAGAGAATAGAAAGAAAATAGTAAGATATTATTATATATATATAAATAAATATTCATTTTTTGGTTTAAAAGTAGTGTGCCCAAGATTTATAATTGTATAAGTATATATATATATATAATATTAGTTTGATGTATACTAAGGTGAATGGGTGCATAATTGTGTGAGTGTGTTAGGAGAGAGCCTAAAATTTAATATCGTAAATTTATAATGATTTTATATAACCATATATTTAGATTTTTTTTCTCAACTTTTGCCCATTTAGCTAAGTGTGTTTTATTTTTACTTTTTTGAAAATCCATTTAGCTAGGTTATGGGCTGAAAAGTTAAAGATTTCTTATTTGGTTGCTTTATATTTTAAGAGAATGAGTTTTCTTCCATTTTCAGCAAAATTAAAAACAATTTCAATACACAAATAAATAATTTTTTCTTGTTTCACTCATTAAATTTGATTTTGTTCATATTCCCATGTATTAATTTTTTTTTGGGATATTTAATGTAAAGGTACTTAAATTATACAAAATATTACACTCAAGTACTCAAAGTTCAACTTTTATTTGTACCAACCGATACTATTTAACATTAAAGTTAACGACAAGTACTAACGGTTAGTATACTGCTATATTAGTGTAATTTAATATTGGGATCCACATAATTTAGTTTAATATAAATATAGAATATCGTTAATCAATCGTGAGGAACTATCTTATGTGGTGTTAGATACATTAATGTGCTTAATAGCAACACTCTAAAATTATACTTGTCATTAATAAACAATTAAGCTCCAACCAAGAATAGACGAAAAAACCCATATATCTACAAATCTTCTCAAAACATAAACCTAGATAATTATCACTATACCTAATAACCTAGTTTATTATATATGCAAAAGATATATAGGAAAATTTTATAGTACGACATAACTTTTGAACTCACTGGTACAGACGTTTCTATTTTTAGCACGTAAAAAAATTATAATTTAATTTTTTATATGACGGTGTACATTATAGTAGACATTCCACTAGTTTTTAGGGAATTCCAAATAATTTAAGGTACCAAAAACAAACTTCAAAATCATCTAGTTCACATGCACGTATAAAACAAGCTTCAAAATAACATGTTTTTTTACATGACGGTGTAAAGTATATTTAGAACTTCCCACAAATTTTTGTGAAATTCTGAATAATTTACGATACCGAAAACATAAAACATGTTGTATCAAAGCCTGTTTTATACGTGCGTGAAATAATTCATTTTGAAACATGTTTTGGGCACAATAAACTTTTCGGAATTTTCTAAAATCTGATAAGGGGTCCTAAACAACTACATTGTACATCGACCGTCATATAAAACAATTTAGATTATAATTTTTTCACGTGCCAAAAATAAAAACGTCCATAGTGATGAGTGATGATGAGAACAAAAGTGATGTCCCCATGAGTGTATAAACTTGGATATAGAAGATATATAAAGAAAGAAAGTCAAGGTTTTTGAAGTTGTGGTGGATGTGTGGATCTGATGGGGTGGCGAGGCCTGGTTTCCACCTTTATGCCAATATTAAATCCTTGGCCTGAAGTAGCAGAAGATGATGTTCCATCACGCCCTGGCAGGAACACAATAGGAAGATACTCTTTACTTTTACAGTAGAAATTCTTGCTCACAAAGGATGCCCTCAAAGAATCAAGACCCTGAAATATAATCATTAATTACATTTAGTACTAATTTGTACTAATTAAAATCGTTTGATTAACTAATTTGTTTAACAACTATATATATATTAGATAAAGGGTATTTGCGGCATAAATACCCAATATTTTACACTTGTTACACTTAAATACCTAATTTTATGTTCAATATATGTTGAAGATAAATACATAGTCGTTTTTCTTTGTAGCAAAAACACACAAAATTGCTTTTATCAGTACCTTTTCTGTTGAAGTTATTGACTGTTGACTCACCAGATATGTATCACTCCGTAATTCGAGTATTTTTGTTCTCAAAATATGAATTTTTTAGATTTGAATTAATTAAAAATTTCTCTTTAATTAATTTTTCTAATTTAAAATGTTATTTTTTAAATATTATGAAATTGACCGATTACATAGAGATAAATGTCTGTTTAGATAACATATTTAACAATTCTAACAGATGAGGTACTTATAGAAACAATGTTTTAGCAATTATAGGTATTTTTGCCGCAAAACAAAATGATTACGTATTTATCTTTAATATATATTTAACATTGAATATTTTTACTATAAAAATAAAAAATTAGGTATTTAGCAGTAAGAAGCGTACAAAATTGAGTATTTACTACACAAATAGCCTTATATATATATATATATATATACGTACTAACCTGGATTTTTGCCAATACCACTTCACAAACCTTAGTACTCTGATACGACGATGACCAACTGAACTTGTGGAAAGCTTCAAAAAATGTCCATGCACCCTCACTCGAAGTGAAATTCACAAATCCATAACCAAGATTAACAATTTTCTTGCGATTCCAGTATTGGCTGCAATTAATAATAATGTTATTAAATAAATATATATCAAAAAGAAAACACAAGATCATATATATATATTACGTACTTGAAATCCATAGGCAAATACAAAAAGTTGTATTTTGAACCAGACGATCTACAGTGTTCGTCCAAGATTCTAATCATATCACCTCGTCTGTCACCATCAACACATGCATGTTTATATATATATATGTATATATATTCTAATAAAGAAGATTATATTGAACAAGAGTAGTCACCTGAAATAATTGGGAATATTTTTGACCATTACCGTTGTACTGTTCGACCATTGAAGATCATAAAAATCTCCAGGAAAAGGTATGATGGTCGAGCTCCGAGTATTCTCATCATCGTCATCCGAAGCAACCGGTTTCACTGTCATCGTCGCCGGCGAAACTTCCTTCCTGGTCCAAACGGGGTTTGGTAGCCGGCGACGAGGAGGAGGACTACTTGGTCTAGTAGAGTACAGATACACCGGTCGGCGAGGAAGCACGACCAGAGTCATAGACGACGTTTCTCCAAAAGATGGATTGAAAGCATGAAAATGGGCATTGTTGGCGAGTACTTTAGTACGGGAAAAGAAAGGTGTAGCGTTTGGATTCAACGGCTTCGCCATTGACTAGCAGAAGAAGAAGAAGAAAGTGAGTTTATAAGAAGAGATGACTCTTCTTCTCATTCATATCTCATCAGTATATACTAAGAAATCTTAAGTATTTTCGGTACAATTTTTTATTGTAGTTATCAATTGTTGTAAAATTTTAATTTTTTTTTTAATAATTTACTTTACTAAAAAAATAAGGTTGAAATTATTTATTATAAATCATGACTTTTTTTTGTTATGCCGGTAAAAAGTAGTTTATTTAAGCATTAGTTTTATCTCGGTAAAATATTCCAAATTTGTTAATATTTAAAATAATTATAATATATATTACAATAAATATTATTTTGAGAAATAGCACCAGTGTACCGAAGAACTACCCATATGTTTGTTTTGAAGGCTTATATATTTAAGAGAGAGAACGAGAATATAGTTTTTGTAATCTATGTTATTATTTTCTTTAAGGAAAACGTAATTTATGTTATTATTATTTATTTATTTTTGCTCTTACATAAATTGGTATTGTATGTTTTTTTTTTTGCTCAGAAGGGAAATTTTATTGGGATCTGTTTGAGATTATAATCTTTGCCATTAATATAACTTATTACAAAACTATATTAGAAAAACTAGCTGAATAAATTTAAAAATAAATAAATAATATTATATATATATAATAATAACATAAAAATATTACAATTGCAATTAAATTAAAATATTGTTTATAATTTTTTTTAAAATAATAAGGTAATTGACGGCAGCAGCGTACCTATGTTGGGAGAAGGAGGGGCATATAATTTTCTATTTTTAATATCTTATCATTTAAAATATATATATATATATACAATATATTAGAGACTATTGCTGCCCAAAATAAAAAACTTAAATACTATAATTTTAAAAGAACGGAGACCTTATAATATCAAATAAATTATAATTTTTTCACTAAAATAGGAATACGTAATCCCCAAGATTATATCAGAGTTCTAATATAAACTTATTAATGTGAAAATGAGGAACGATGAGTAATAAGAGCACTCACAATAGCCCCTTCATAATTTGCTTTCTCTCCATTTATCCTTTAAATATTTTCATTTATTTTTTTATTCAATTTTTTCTCTAAAAATTATTAGTTTTTTTAGTTTTTATTCATTCTTTTAAATATATAATATTTAAATAATATAAAGAAAAAATAATAACTATATAAATTATTTTGTGGTATCCAAAATAATATGATCTACACTATTCCAAACAATATTGAAGTTAATTATGAAAATACCACTCGCATACAAAATACATATTATATGCATGCGTGGTGATGGAGCCAGACTTTGGCAAGAAGTGAGATTTTCAATAAATTTAGAATTTTAGTGAAGACTTTTATGTTATTTTTTATAGTCATATTAAAATATTTAATTAAAATTTTAAATAAAAAAAATTGAGGTGAGACCTGAGCCCTAACATTGCCCTTAGTGCCTCTGTCCCGACCATGTGCATCTAACCGAGCACCCATCTAGCTTGTAATGTGCTTTTCACGTGCCTCGAGAGTTGAGCACGCTACGCATGTATCAAAACAAGTATGATAGTAGATAAAATTTAAAATAATAATTTGACAAAAAAAATTAGTTTACAATTCTCACTGACTTATATAGCTTAGCTTATGGATATACATAGTAATAGAAAAATATAAATAAGATTCTACTACGAATGAGTAAAACAAGTAAACAAGTAATTAGCAAAAGTAAACAACTTAATTATTAGCATTTTTCATCTCTACTTTTGTTTTGTGCCAAAAGTAAATATTATTCACTGTAGCTCAATTTGGAAAACCCCTGAACGTACGCTTTTTAATTTGGTCAAAACAACCATTGATGATTAATTGTTTTCCATAACCATATAAAAAAAACAAAAAAGCAGCTAGCTATAGCTATAGCTATAGCAATAATATATTATTACTTGCTACTCATTGCATCCATTGTTTGTGGTTTTCTTTATATCAATAAAGATACACATATGATATATATATATATACACATATATCGTACGATTTTCCATTCATTTGATCAATAACAATATATCCATTTAAAAATTTATAGTATTAGGTAGGAATTAACACCTAATCAGCATTATATATTGAGTTAAAGAACACGTTTAACCCATAATTAATATAATTTTGTAAATGTTAGATTATATAATAATAAGCCTACTTTTTATGAGGTGAATATTTTTTTTAATCCTACTGATGTAGCTCTCATTTCTGGACGTTACCACAAGACCTCCAATTCCGCTTAGGAATATTCGTCAAGACCTTATTCGACGGGTCGCCCTCACTTACGATGGGGTGCGTCACCTGAGCCCCATCAACTAACTAGCATTAAAGAGATCCTCAGGTAGATGACAATAGTGACTGGACTAGCGCACAGAGTGCTTACATTTAAGATTTTTTGGACTGTCGCTCCACGCTATTAAAAAGAGTCGACCAGATTTGAACCCTTAACCTCTATCATCTGAGGCATGCAACTTTACCACTTCATTGATTATAGCAATGGGAAAGCTGAATGTTCAAATTTGGCAATTGGCCATTTCTTTTTCTATAAATATATATATTTTTTGTGTAGAAATTATTATTGTTATTATATAATTGAACACTTGAAGTAATAGTAATATTGTGTTCCCCATTGGCATCACATAAGTCATGGCCCTCATGGGTAGTAGTGGTAGCCACTTTCGTTGAATAATAAGACTTAAGTTACTGAGAGTAGAGTATTAGTGAGTTTTAATAAGTTCATCTTCAACCATATATGTCATTTTTTTGTGTAAGTTTAGTACAAAAGTTGTGTAACACTACGTTGAATTCTCATTCCAGTCACATCACGAAAAAATAACACAAAAAATATATTTTAATATAATATAACTATAAATATAAATAATAATCATATTATATATATTTAATATAATTTATTATTATAATATTAGTAGTAAAAAAATAATAAAAGGACAAAAATTTGAACCTAGGTGATGAGGTAATAATTAATATATTGAAAAATTAAAACTAACAATAGTCACTATCATATAATAATAGAAAAGAATGAAAAACTGTTTTAAGTATATCTCAGACCTCTTTAAATCATTCCACCTAAAGAGTCATAAAGGAGCTAGCTAAATGTAAAGAATTTAATATGTTTTTTAATCAAAATTATCTATCTGCATGGATTATTTAATAAAATAATATTAAAAATTATATATTAAATAAAATATGGGTTATAATTAGAATAATGTCTCTAAAATAATTTTTTAATCATTTTAGGTAAATAATAGAGAGCATCATTGGAGTGGATATTATGGTTAAATAATATCCAAGAGTAGTTTAGCACTTAATTATTAGATAGTAGAAGAAAAGCTAGATGATTATAGTGATTTGAGCATCGCTATTAGACACTAACGGTGCCTAACACCACCAAGAGGCGATGCTTAATGAGTGATTAGTGATTTTCTATAATAGTTATTAAATTAAAATATGTGAGACTCGATATTAAATTGTGACAACTAATGACGTTGGACATCCTTTTAACAATTTTATAATAATTTATATAAAAGATAGCAATGAGTAAAATAAGAAGTGGATCCTCAATTTAAGGAGTGGAGCCCTAGGCATTGATCATTTGCTATTCTTTTGTTTAAACATGCTATGTAGGCCATTTATTCTCACATGGTGAATGCACACACTAAGCCTAGATATGCTTAATCATTATGTGTGGATATATATATTTTATTTGTAATTCTTTTGGTATGTGTATGACCACAATTTTGTCTCTAATAATAAAATGGACATTTATTTTCTTGAGTAAAAAATTTATATAAACCGAGAATTATCTTTTTCTTTTTTTTTAAAAAAAAAAGAAAAGAGAATTGTCTTTTAGTGGAAAATTTTGTAGTTATTTTTTTTAGTGTGAGGAAAGAATTTGTAATAATTTACCAAGAGTTTAGATTAAAGGTGTATAGTAAGAAACATGAGTATAAATATAAACTTCTTTCATATTTAAAATCCAATTATTTGAATCAAATACAATTTAATTGTAATTGGATATTCAATTTTTTGTAATTGGATTAAATTAGATTAGTTAACTGTAATTAGATTGATTTGGATATTGCTCACCTTAAGTGGCACTGCCTAAACAGTTGACCACAACGACATGAGATGACATGACATGGTCAGCAATTCACACACAAAGCCCAAGAAAATGCCTTTTTTATTATTATTATTATTATCATAGGAACATGACATTTAAAAGAATTTTGTTTCTAATCTAAAAACAAAATAACAAATTATAATCATAAGCACAAGAGATGGGTGTTTGGCAACTTAAACTTCTTGTCTCTTCCACTCAAAATGTCTTTGTTTTGGTTGGAATCCCATGCTTACTTTTATCTTTACCCAATCCAAATCGAATGCTGCTTTTTAATCTTTTTTTATTACTCACCACACCAACACTTTCTTCTTATTATTATGTTTTGGGGTATTTGCGGCGAAAATACCTAAGTTGTTAGTTTTATAACACTTAAATACCTAACTCTTTTTTTTTGCGATGAAAATACATTCCGTCAACAATCCTTGGCATACATTGGTACTTGACCGTCAAGTGCCATGTAGAGGTACACTTGGAAATTTGTAATTGGTCCACACAATTTTAAACATGACAGGTCACCTAAATCCTTTTTTTTGAAAAAATTTACAATATATCTGATATAATAAAATAAAATTAATAAATAAAAACTAAAAACTAATATAACTAAAAACTTAACCATCTGAATAAACTTAAAAATTAAAAACCCCATCCTTCGTGTACAATTTGAAGAAAACGAAGGTCTAGGGCATAAAAGTTTGAATGTGACCATGGAACAATGGAGCTGCAATTGTCGGCCATCGAAAGAAGTCGTCATCAAGACTTCTTGGACCAACGATAATCCTGGAAGAAGATTCAAGTGCTGCCATAAGTATCGGATGTGGTTAATTTGTAGTTTTTTTTTGAAAATTTTGGGTTTGCTCATCTCTTCTTAACTTCTACTGGTTTGATTATTTCTTTTGTGTTTACAGAGTAATGGTGGTTGTGGGTATTTTCTGTTGGTTAGACCCTCATATGTGCGCTCGAAGCAAGGTGGTCATACCTGGGTTGTTGAGAAAAATTAAATAGTTGGAGGATGAACTTGTTTCTAGAAACACACATGTCGATTGGAGCACACAACAAGCTTTGAGTGATCTTTCTGTGGGAGAGGATATGATTTTTGTATCTGATGCTGATTGCAAGGATGGAGTACAGCATGAAGATGAAGTTAGGGTGGTAAAAAGTAATAAAAAATTATGGGTTGTAGCCATTGTAGTAGTTTTAATATGTATCAACAAATGGTTTTAAGTTATGGGATATCGTTATAATGTTTTGTTGTAAATTATGATCCAATTTGTTAGACCCTTTTGTAAGTGTTATTTGTTTAAATCGAATTTGATGGTTTATGTTTAATCTGGTGGTTTTAAGTTTTATATTTGTATTGTGCAATTCCTATAGTAAAAAAATAAATAAGTGTACTTCATTAAGATGCAATACCAGAGTAAGAACCAGAACTAGATAGTATTGACATTAAGTTTAAAGGTCACGTTGTCCATAACTAGCAAACAAACTAAGATCTAATGCCTATTTGGTTTACATCAAGTGTAAAGGCCATGTTGCCCATAACTATCAAAAAAATAAGACCTAGTGAAGTCAAGTATTCACAAAAACATCAACCTAACTAGACATAAATTAGTTCATTCCCTATCTTCAAAAGCTTTGTCAAAAGTGTGAACATTCTTCTAGCAGGTTGTCTAGGCATGTTGTGTGGACCTAGTCGAAGGACCACCTTGCTAAGAAATGTCATGTTGTCTAGCTCGAGTTTTGGGACCCCCTTGCTGGGTGGTCTTTCTTGAAGTTGGAATGCAAGTGCCTAACATAATTTCTCACCTCTGCACCCTCAAAAACAGAAGCAATAGCATTCTCCAACCCTTTCTGCGTATCGCTCATCATAGCAAACTGAGAAGGCCTGTCAATATCTAGATCTTCCTTCAATAATTTTAAAAACCAAAACCAAGTTTTAGTGTTTTCTTTCTCACAAACTGCATAAGCAATATGATACATTGAGTTTGTTGCATCTATTCCTACTGCAGCCAAAAGCAATCCTTTACAATACCCTTTGAGGAAGCACCCATCAAGACCAATGAGTGGTCTACAACCAGATCTGAAACCTTCCTTACAAGCTTTTAAGCAGATGTATACCCTCTCAAATATCCTTTTTCCTTCTACCATATTTGATTTGATGATGGCAATGCTACCTGGGTTTGTAGCCAAGATCATTTTGCAGCAGTCTTCCAAGATAGTATACTGCTCAGAGACACTACCTTCAAGCAATAATTTTGCTCTGGCCTTTGCCCTGTAGAATATCCAATTAGAAACATGTGAGTACTTGGTTTTAGTTGTCATCTCTTTAAAAGTCTTATACTTCATATCTGGATTAATTCTGAATTGCTCTAAAAAATACTTAGACGACCAGGGAGCATCGGCATGACTATTATTAAGGACCAAACCACAGTTGTGGTTATCTACTAAAGTCTGCACTTTGAAAGTAGTGTTGTCAGCTCTTGAAACACTTGCATACAACAACCAAGGGCATTGTTTAGCTTTGCATTTGACCCTAATTATTCTCATGTCATTGCTTACATATTTAAACTCCCTATTACTTTCAATAAAGTACTCTTTAATAGCAATCCTCAATAGTTTTGCAGTCCCAAATTCCATTCCCAATACAAATTTGAAATCCTTAAAGTTGGACCCAGGGTTGTAATCTTTTTTTGACTTCCTAGGCCCAACCTCTTCACCATCACTTCCAAGACTTTGCAAGTCCTCTTCAGTGTCCACCCCATCTGACTCATCTCCCTGAACACCTTGGCTACACAAATTTGTCACACTGCCCCACCATTTAGTTGGATCAGATGGCCTACCCATCTCTTTTTCTGCCTCAACCTCTTGCTCATACTCCTCATCGTTTAACTCAAAGTCTTCCTCTTTTAGACACCCTCTTGACTGCCTCTGATTAGAAATTTCAGGCATCTCATGTCTTTCATTATTCACTTCATCTGGTAAGACCTCCTCATTTTGTGTGTCAGCTTGAGGTATGGGTGCATCATTCCCAACATCCATTTCAACAGCTGCTTCCTCACTATCCGAAGCAAAATGGACATAAAAATCTTCCTCATTACCTTCATCACTTGCAGCCTCATAATCATCGTCTTTCCCATTCCCTTGTTCTGCCTCATCATCATCACCACACTCAGTTTTCTCACTATCTGATGACAGTTCCACTACAGGTATACCCCCCACATCAGGCACCACATCAGTATCGGATGGTAACTCCTCAATCACACATCTCCTTAATATTTTAGGGGGAGGGTCAGGTATATGTGGTACTGCAGTGGGGTCTTCCTTCCATTCCAAACCAAATGTAGCCTCAGGTAGGACCAAATACACTTCAACCTCTGATATTCTCTTGACATCCATTTCATTAAGTATTTCTGAAGCTTCCTTAGGCCCAACAACCATCTTCCCAGCATTAAGATGCTTCCCATGTGGCTTATATAGAAACCCGAAAGGCATAGAATAACTGAATTTGCTAGCAATATCCTCTAACACAAGCCTGCTGAATTTTCTCTTCGAAACATTGTCAAAGTAGTCTATTTGCCCTTTCTCATATCTTTTATTACCAAAGGGTGTGAATCAATGCCCCCTATGATGCAATTTGACTGTAAACTTCCCAGAATTTTCACCTGTGTAAATTAAAGTACAATATGCACCAAAGCAACAGTACATAGGGGAAACAAACCAAGTCAAAAGTAGTAATAGTGAATAAAATAGTAAACAAAGAATCAAATGCACTATTTTACTCCACAAAAAATGTCAAAACCCCAAAATTGTCACATAGAGATTCCTACAAAAATCCATACGTATGGACCCCACTTTCTATTCTTAAATATGCTTTAAAGCATCTCCACCAACCAGAACCCCAACAAAATTGATATAAAAAATGTAAAAAAAATTAACTCATTTAGAACCCCCAAAACACAAACAAAAATTTGAAATGGGTTCTAGCAAACTTACCGTACGCTGGTGGTGGGTCGTTAGGTCCCCTACGTTAGTGATCGCCGTCAACGTCTGCAACTCGGTTTGTCTTCCTCCTTCGTCCGAATACTTTGATTTGTTTCTTCACGTTTCCTTCTTCCTCATTCAGAAGAATGCTTTTCGTCTTCAACTTTGTTTTTCCAGTTGTTAGTTTATATTCAGATGATTAAGTTTTTAGTTATATTAGTTTTTATTTATTAGTTTTATTTTATTATATCAGATTTATTTTAGACTTTTTTAAAAAATAGGATTTAAGTGACCTGTCATGTTTAAAATTGCGTGGACCAATTACAAATTGTCACGTGTACCTCTACATGACACTTGACGGTCAGGTACCAACGAATGCCAATGATTGTTGACTGAATGTATTTTCACCGCAAAAAAAAAAGAATTAGGTATTTAAGTGTTATAAAACTAACAACTTAAGTATTTTTGTCGCAAATATCCCTTATGTTTTACTTCTAATTTTGTTTTTGATAATATATAATCTTTTAAAGTTAGAAAATGGATGTTAATGTCATTTAGTACTTAACCATTTTCTTGTTCTATTATTATTTTCCCGAAAGGAAAAAGATAAATTAAGTTATACCTAGAGCAAACCAAAGATTAATTTAATAAAAGTGAAAATGAATGAGAGAATAATAAAATACAAAATGTTATATGTAAATATTACTTATTTAAGAAATAATAAATTATACTTATCCTGACACATCCAGCAGTGATAATAATATGATTAAACATACCAAAATAAATATTTGATTAATTATTAAATCACCTTTTAGTTAAAGTATAATTGTTTAAATGATTGATTCCATAAATTAAAAAAAATCAATGTATGTTTTGAGCTTTATACGAACCAAAATTTTGTTGTTCATAATTGGGATAGAGAAGATCTCTTGACCTAAAACTTCAGTTAATCAACAACATAGCTCACATTAATCAGAAATTTAAAAAAGTTCTCTAACAAAGTTGGTTTTTAATATTAAGATGTTAATAAATAAAAATAAAAACAAAAAAAGGTCCAAACAAACAAATAGAATGTCTCCTTTTTGGGGTCACAAAGGTAGATCCTAAGGTATATATTTGTGTGTATATAATATGTATATACATATTAGGAGTTTTATAAAAACATATTTTATTAAGTATGTTTTCTAAGTATTAAAAATTTCATGTACAAAATATTGATGTATAATATACTGAATTTTCTTTTATATGATTTTAATTAAAAAAAAAGTAAGTACTTGTTAATATTGTTAATTACCAATCAGACTTTAAGTTTTACTTGTTTTGGTAATTCTTACTATTATTGTAATCTCATGTTTTTTCTTTTGTTTTTTCACATATCCCAAGACAAAAATACTTCTATTTTTTTACAGTAAAATACTTCTACTTTTGACTATATATATACAACAATATCATATCTATTTTTATCTATCTTTTTAATGTATTGTGAATATATAACATAGCTTGAAACTTATGATAACATTATTATTATTATTGATAACACAAATCGATAAAAAATATATCAGTGGCCGTTTACTATTTTGGGTATCTTTGGACTTGTAAATTAAGATGACATTTTAAGTTAATGCTCCAACTACGACTTGTATATAAATCTCATGATTAGTGTACTTTAAATTGTTGTTGTGATCCTATATATGTTTATTAATAGAAAATTTACACAAACTGACGAAACTATCACATTTATTACAAAAATAATGTGAGACGGATTTTTTTTTATCTATTTTACTGTTTGGGGTTTTCTTATATATTCTTTGGTAAGTTTTTATATTACCGTAAGATGGTTTATATTATAATTGAAACCCACATAGGTTTGTCGAGATGCTTTTTCTTCAATATCTTTTTAGTCACTTCACTCTCTTCATTTTTTTTGTTTTTCCCTAAAAACTTGTGCAACTTTATTGGCTGCACTAAAGTTGTCAGTGGAATAATTTATTTATTTTATATATTTTCTTCAATACTTGTTCATAAAAGTCGGATGTTGATCTTTTTAGTCATTCTTGCATTGAAAATGCCAAAAGTTCACATTTTTATCTCTTTCTTTCTTTTATTATATCTTCAAAAGTTCATAAATGTCCATGTATATATCATCTCTCATGGAAAACTGGTTGATTTAAAAAAAAAATCATAAACACGAATAGGCTTAAAGGAAGCACGTGAGCTAATGTGAGCGAAACTAATTTCTTATTTTCTGATCTGTTGTTGGATTGCTGTTGTGTTGTTTATGTATGATTGTTGTGTGATTTCTTATTTTCTTTTTTGTTGTTGGATTGTTATTGTTGTGGTGTTACTTATGTTGATCTGAGTTTTATGACTCAATGAGCTCTCTATATCTTTAATGGTTATGTTGATCTATAGTTGTTTATAAGTTGTTTTGTTGATGTTTTCATCTTTTGATTTTTTTGCTATTGTTGTTGCATTTTGATTTGATTTATTTTGTTATTTTTTAGTTTTCCTATTGTTTTCGTGTTGATCTCATGCTGATGACTCTTTTTATGTTTTTGTTTTGTTGCTTAAGTCTTGTTTTATGATTTATGTTGAGTTGTTTGATCATTTCTCTAACGTTTGCAACATAAACTCTCTCCCTCCAGCTCTTTCTTTCATTCTTTTTTCTTTTTATTCTTCTTCAAATTTTCACAGCAACAACATCATCACCATTAGAGACCGTTGTTGACTTGATGTTGATTTTGTGTTGATCTTGCATTGTCTACTTGTCTGTGCAGGTTGTATGCTAGGATCATTGACAACAACCCAAAAGCAACAATGTTTTAGATTTTGCTGGTGTTGCTGTCAGATCTAGATCGCCGACAACTACAGTATTTTGGTGTTGCTTTTTTCTCAGATTGAGATCGGGTTGTAGTTGTGATTTTTTTTTTCCAGATTGAGATTTGTTGTCTTTGTGGTGTTGCTTTTTAGATCTAGATCATCTGTAGTTGGGGTGTTGTTTCAGAACGAAATGCTTTGTAGTTTTGTTGTTGTTTCAGGTCAAGTTTGGCTATTGTTTGAAATCAAAATCGTCGTGGGTCACCTGAGAGAGGTATGGTCTGTGGTTTTTGTTGTTGTTTGAGGTTGAATTTGGATGCTGTTTCAGGCAGAAATCGCCGTGGGTGTCGCTTGAGAGAGGGCGAGTTGCAGCCTGCAAGAGAGAGAAAGAGCAAGTAGTATTTGTGTAATTTTGAAGTTTTGTTCCGTATAAATATAAATTTTTTTGTGCTATAGTAAAAATGATATTTTTTATTACTTTTTGGTTATTTAAGAAAAAATCCCTTTATTAATACTATTATATATATTTGCATTGTTGCTGGTAATATTATTCATTTATTTGAGTGTTAAATCTTATATTTTTGGTAAAAGATTGAAATGCGAGATGAATTTAAATGAAAAAAAAAGTAAAAGTAAATTAAAAAAAAAGTAAATATAAATTTAAATTAGGATTGTAGCCTAGACCACTTTGGGCAAAAGCACCTTTTTGACTACCAAGCATTATTCCAAAGGTTTCTTTGCCCTAGTCATGAGTGGTGAACAACATTATAGTTAGTTATAAAATCATTTCTTTTAATCCCAAGTTTTCTTTCACATACAAAACAATTTCCTCATTGAGTGTTGATCAAAAGTTAATTTTTTTTTCAAGGCATAAATTTCACTAGATAATGAAGAAACATTTTCTTTTAGAATTTTGTTCTTAGCAACCAATCTAGCAAATTCATCACGTAAATCACTTAAAGTATCAAATAACTGTTCAAGACATTTCTCACAAAAAAAAAAAAAACATTTTCACCATCACGATCACTACTAGGTTGCAACTTCATTTTCTTCATCACTTCAATCAATTATTTCATCATCCCAAGTTGCTTCGATAATCTTCTTCTTGTTTTTTTTTCTCACGAGGCACTCCTTCATGATGTGGTTGAGTTTGTTGCATTCATAGCAAGAGACTCTTTGTCTTTCCTTTGTGGAGAATTTTTGTGCAATGTTTCTCCTTTTCTTGTGATCCTCCTCGTCCTCGTCCTTGTCTTGTTCATCCGTGAAGATTTCATGGTTCATGAGAGAACCAATGAGTGCTTCCAATGGTAGCTTGGAAATGTCTTTGGACTCGTAAATAGCTATCACCTTTCCATGGAAGGCCTTATTCAAGCTCCTCGATATTTTACTCATCAAATCCTTTTGAGAAAATACATGGCCAAGAGTGTTCAATTCATTAGTAATATTAGTAAGATGAGTGTACATGTTAGTAATAATGGTTTCATTTGGTTTCAGAACTTCTTTCATAGAGCCAATGCCTTGATGTGTGACTTGTAACATATTTTCACATTTCATGAGCCGATGAGTCTTGTTGTATATTTTTGAACGTATCTCAGTCTAATTCACATAATAAAGCGTGTTTGGCCTTTGCATTTTTAGATAGCATCAAATTGTTGTAATCATCAAGATCCTTGTATTCCTTATCTACCTCCTTACCTTCTATGGTTTTCTTAGGAACATAAGGTCCTACACTAACAATATGCCATAGATGGTAATTTGTGGCTTGGAGATATATTTTCGTCCTAATTTTCCAATATGAAAAATCAACACCATTGAAAAATGGTGGTCTAGTTGTGTTAAGTTCTTCTAACATTCTATTTTGCGAATTTGTTGAGTAAGCCATACTCTCCCAAACCTTTCACAAACACAGTGATTAACGGTCAAACGTGCACCAACTTTGCGATAGTTATAGTGGAGAAGAGAGATCAATTCAACAAGGAGGTAAAAATAAACAAAAATATTAGTACAAAATAAATAAGAATAGTAAAAAGTGACAAAAAATATGTTTATGATTTTGGGGTTTTGTGAACTTTATAATGAAAACAAACAAAGAGAATGTTTAATCAGTGATAAACGATAGAATTGTTTCAAGAATCACTCATATACGTTATTTTAGTTATTTAAATTTTTTATTCACAAAATTGACACATAAATAGTTTTTTCTCAACTACTCAGTTCGAACAAAAAAAATATTTAAGTGATTAAGTTCTTTACTTTGGAAGTACAATAATAGTCTTATGAAAAACCTCAAGATGACAAAATACCAATAGTCAATAATGCAATAACAAATTGAACATAAAAATAAATATCAAAATTGTTTTTACCAATTAGAAATACATAGAAAGAACATCACTAGTCTTATATATTATTAACAAAAGTAAATAAGGATAATAAAATGAAGATGATGTTGAAAGAACATTAATCACTCAAATGTTTTAAAATAAAAACATAATGAATCAAAAATACAAAATAACATTACTTTACGTAATTATCCCTAACATTCTCAAGAAACTTAGGCTATTATGCTCATTATTCTCGCAAACATTCTAACACGAAGGTATGAGAAGAAAGTGATGAAATTTTGCTATAGTTCTTTTGCACCAAAAATTGCACATCAAATTATGAAAAATGAACCCTTATTTATAGTTTCTAAGGGCTAAAATTATAATAAAAATAAAATTAGAATAAAACAATCATAAAAAGAAAAACTGAAAATGCAGAATATTCGGCTGAACATGGCCTCATTGCTGGAATTTGTGAGAAGTTGGCATTTATGCAAAAATCTGAGAAAAACTGATGCTGGGTCAAATTTGTGAAATTGGGCTTGCGATCGTTGGCCCAAATTCGTACAATTGGGCTGGATCAAATAAATTTTGGGCTTCAAATTTAAAAAAGAATGTCACTTTTCTTTGTTTTCTTTTTGAGTATTTCTGTGCTATAAGTACACAAGTTGTGTACCAAGATGACACCTTTTTTCTAAATCTTTATCATTTTTAACTAGGGGACGAGTGTATTAGCTACTGTGGTAACTTAGAACTCTGCATATCTACGGCTAAAAATGTGGTAACATATTTATTCCTAATCCATAATTAGAAGGAAAAAATAAAAAGGTCTACAAATTTTTTTAGTATAATAAGTGAAGGGGAGTTTGATGAGAAACCTATTTTTTTTATTAATTACTTCTGTATTTAACTATTGAAAAAAAATAACGATAAAACGTTGAATTTTACATGCGAATACAAAAAAAAACAATAAACATTAGTGCAACAAGCTGTTTGAACTTTGTTGGCACTGTAAATTATTCAGAATTTCTTAAAAATTTACAGGTATCTTAAATGACTACACTGTACATCATCATATAAAAAAATTATCGAGATGTAAAAAATAACCCAAAAACATAAACTGGCGGCACCGCAACAGCCAACTGTAGTCTTTCGATTGATCAATTGAATAAAAATTCAAACTAATATGGTTTGACCAAGTTTGGTTTCAGTGGATCAGGGCCGCTTTGGTCTTAAAATGGGTTACATCCAAGCCTAAACTTCCACGTGTAGGAAATATATATATATATATATATAGTATATAATACTTGAATAAACTAATACTATAAATACAATATTTATATCTACTAAATTAAAGATACATAAATATTATAATTATAAATAACATAATATAAATAACTATAATATAAATAGTAATATTATAATTATAAATAATACAATATAAATAGTAACTATAATTAATTTAGACAATAATTATAAAGAATAAAAATAAAAGTCGAGGTTTGTGTAACACACAGTTTCCTTAAAACAGATTCGCCACCTCCACGAGGTTTTGACGTTTGTCTTCCAAGATACAACGGAGAACGACAACTAACTCAATTACTTCGCCAAACCAAATATGTCCAAACTCTATCACACTAAGAATATAAAACATATAACTAAATATAATTAATATCAAGTATATACCTTAAAGAAAAGGAGTTTTTTGATGTTGTAAACTACACACCCAAGACACTTTATTATATAGGCTACACACCCAAATCCCAATTAGTTTTCCATTCAAAATTCTAACACCACTTAGCCGAAAGGCTCCAAATTTTGAAATTTTACTTAAAATATAAATTCAAATTATATAATTTTATTAAAATTAAAATTAGTCAAATAATGAGCTTTATTTTAGTATTGTACAATTAATATAATAATTATACATTAAAGATATACAAGTTATTATTTACACTAACAATACATGTTTTTCAACCAAATCTGATATAATGGTGCAATGCAATCTCAATAAATTAGACTTACCATAAATATAAAAACTTTATTAATATGCCAAAATCAATTAATATGAAAATGAAATTAAATTAAGAAGCTTTCATGACCATAATAATTCACCAATTTCAAAATTGAAATGCTAAAGATACAAAAAAAAAATGGTGGTCAGAATATGCAGAGAAGAAAATTTGGTGATTTTTTAATTTATGGTTAAGTGCAGCATTGATGTTGGGGGAGTTGATTTGGGATATCATGGGGGAAAATTTATTAGGCAGAACAAGAGATTCAATAGTGGTTTGGTCTAAGGAATCTTCCCATTGCAGCTTCTGATCATGGTCCTGGTATCTCCAAAAGACTAGCGTATACCAGGAGAGTGCTGCAACCTTGGAACAGAGAGGTTTTTACATGTGGATACTAGTCTTAAAGTCCTTGAGAATAGGTTGCTGGCTATATAGAATGAGGAAGACCTGTTGATGGAAGAAGATCTAATCCACAGAGAGATGAATGAACTTTGGCTGAGGAAAGAGTGTATATGGAGGCAGAAGTATAGGGAAGCATGGCTGTTCAATGGGGACCGAAACACAAAGTTTTTTCATGCCTCTACACTCATCCGTTGTAGATGAAATCACATATGAACACTTCATGATGTCGATGGTTGTAGAAAGGAAAAACATAATGATATGGGGAAGATCCTAAATGACTACTTTCTTTCAATCATCAAGTCTGATTGTCCTTCCATTCCCGATGATTTGGAATCACTCATCCATCCTGTGATCACAAGAGAATGAGGCAATTTGGGATCCCCTATGAGGGAGGAGATAGAGAAATGTGTGTTTTAGATGCACCCCTGTAACGTCCTGGATAGCCAAGACCGTTACACTGTTTACTTTTAAATAGTGCTAGACTCCCTAATCAAGTCATTTGGTCGTAAACATGTAACTAAAGGTAATTGACAGGTTAGGGTTAAAAATTTTGGTCTATAGAAGTAATTATTTCATTAAAAGTTTAAGTTCGTACATGGGATCCCAAAATAAACATTAAAAGGCCATTTACAATTTAAAAGAATACAACAGGCCGACCTAAGCGGCAAAATTAAGGTTGGACCTCAGTTCCTCTGTGAACCCCCAGTCATGGTGGTCGAGCAAGCTGCATATGTACACGTTGCCACTGAAGCTCTCCAACTCATGGCTGGTCCAACTTCCATTTTTCCTTACATGCACCACATAGCACCCGTGAGCCAATGCTCAACAATAAAGCTTAAACATGCTCATAAGCAATTAATAACATGTTACAGAATCATAATTAGCATGCCTAGTAGTAATAACCTACTTGTGTATGCATTCAATCTAGATAGGTGACTATAGAGTCACACCAGGACCCGTTGCCCTAGATAAGGGACCATAGAGTCACCTATGGCCCGTTGCTCTAGATAAGTGATTGTAGAGTCACCCAGGGCTCGTTGCAATAGTCTGTATAACCAGCCTTAGGGCTGGCCAAGCGTACCTGACGCTTTATTTTCCAAACGACCGTAGGGTCAGTCAAGCGTATACCACGCTCCTGGATAGGCCTAACTATATTGGCTAGCACTATTGCTGCCCTTGACTTATAAGTCAAGCCTTTCAATCATATAATACATACAAGCACAAATCATTTAACAATTATCTAGATACATAGCATTCAAGCATGCTTAATCAAATAATCATAGGCATAATCATAATTATGCTTATTCACAGGGGCTTGAGCCCTAATCATAACCCAAGGTGCAGTTTTCTTACCTCTCGACCCTCGAGCACGATCCCCTTTCGAGCCCTAGCGGTACTTTAGTCACAACCATAATAGATGATATCCATCAATATCGAGTAAATAAAGGCTTCCGAACCTAGTCCTAGCCTCCGGGACCTCGAATTCTAATAAACCGGGTAGTAGAATCCTTCCTAAGGTTCGAATTCTACTAAACCCTTAGGTTTGAATTCCTATAATTGGAAACCTCACTTGGCTATTCTTTCCGATTAGCGACGTGGTGAGCCCCAAAGTAGAGAACCATGGTCCTGTTTTCACTTGACACGTGCCGCGGCGTTAAGGTGGTTCAAAAGAACACCAACACCTCTGAGTTCATACGGGCCACAACTCTCCAAGAATAGCGCCGCGGTGCAACCCCACCAACCCAGATTTCCAACATTTTTCTATGAGCCAAATCCCTCCAAATTCATCCCAAAGTTGTACCAATGTCAAAACTAAATCCCAAATATCTCGAACAACATATAAACCCCAAAAATTTCATCAAAATTCAATTAACACCGAAAATCCCATCTTGATCTTCTAAGCTAAAAAACACAAAGAACTCAAACCAAAAATTCACAACAAAGATAGAGTTTAAACCTTACCTCAGCTGTGTATTACGACCCTACGCATCACCTTAATCCAATCCTAGCTCCAAGCACTCAATTCAAGTCAATCTCCTCCAAATTCAAAGAAACTTCACCACAATAAGGTAATCCAGGGCATGAAGGCTCCAAGCACTCAATTTAGTATCTCTCCTCTCGTCTGAAGGCTTCTAGGTGACTAAGGTAATCCAGGGCATGAAAAGACTGAAATGTCCTTTGCCCAAATTCTTTCTCTTTAATGCCCTCAAGGGCAAAATAATCTTTTGCCACCATTTCCCAGTAATCCACAATTAACATCATATTTCCCAATTAATTCAAATATCCCCAAGTAATCACCAAATAACTTCCCATTACCTGATAAATCCCGGTAATTTACTAAATTACCAAAATACCCCTAGGCTCACTTGGAGCCGGGTATTGGACCCGTTGTGACTAACCCGCTAACTTACTCACTAGGATATCCTCATATCGAGTAACCCGAATATATCCACATAATAATGTGGTCTAAATCATAAAATACATATATTTACAATTACACCCCCAACGGGTCAAAATTACGAAAAATACCATTCTAATAAGAAATGGGCCAACATGCATGCTTAATACACCTAAACATTCAACATTAGTCATATCATAATATAACTCACATAATGCATATAATCACGCATATGATCATAGAAGTGCATGTAATATCACATAAACACATAATTGATCCAATTATTTCCCTCATGGCCCCCTAATAAAGACATTAAGCCTTATTAGGGTATTTAGGACTTACAACCCCCTTAAAGCCCCTGGGCCTGATGGGATGTCGGGGTGCTTCTATAGACGATGTTGGGACTCAGTTGGAGATAGTGTGGTTGATACTGTCCAGGAGTTCTTCACTTCGGGCACACTTGAAGAGAATCTGAATTATATGTACATAACGCTTATTCCCAAGATTGATGGTGCGGATAGAGTGGTGAAACTTAGGTCAATAAGCCTATGCAATTTTGTCTATAAGCTTATTACCAGAATTCTCTCTTCAAGGTTGCGTGGCGTTATGGATGAATTGATATGCCATTATCTTATTATCTCTATTTAATTTTACTAATAGTATAAATATAACACATATATATATATATATATATCTAGTCATGCTCTTTCTAGATATCATCAAATTAGTAAGAATAATATAGATAATTTCTTTTATCATTCTCTTCACCTTTATTTATTTTTGCTAAAATTATATAGAATTATTCATGCTCTTTCTATGTATTTATAATTAGTTAAAGTAATATTTATATTAAGTTTTATATTTAATCTTATATTGTTGTAATGACCTCCTTACTTAACATACATATATACATTACTGGGCGTGCGAGGCATCATCCTCGGTAAACGCAATCAGTTGGGACTCGACCCTTTGTTAGTTCGGTGCTCGGGGTTCTTGAACATAAAGGATATCATCCCCTGTTTTCAGCTCTTGCACATACCTCTTTTGAGCATTTCTACTCGTGGGGTATTTTAAACCCATAAGGGAAGGCAGCCTTCGAGATATGTGGTGCAAATTGTTTGAGCTCTTCATCCGAATGATATGTTTTTTCTTTATTCTTTCCTTCTCGTAGGAGTCTGAATTGCTCCTTGAGTAAATTGATCTGTTCTTGAACTGGATCTATGGGAGAAGGTACTTGTACCCTTGGGAGCTGGTTATTATTCAACGAAGTTCTAGCTCCTTGTTGCAGTATAAGGTTGTAATTATTTTCATATATTGGTGGTATAGGATCTCATCACTTGGCATTTAGGTGTGCCCTCAAGTCAATGTTTGGATGATTGAACTGCCCCTGGTTCTAATTTAAATGGTCTTGTAGGTCAAGACCATCATTTGGATAGTTGTTGTAGTATCTTGGCTCGGTGTTATATACGCTCACTGACCTGCTCCTATCTTGGTTGTTGGTTCGATAACTCTCCTTAGCAAAACTCACAGTTTGCTGCTATTGTTGTTGCTAAGCATTGTTCTGAGGTAGGTTTTCGACGTGTATTCTTATCCAGTGGCCAGGGAACTAGACATGTGACTTCCTGTTTGTTGAGGCTGCCTCGTTTTTCCAGTCCTTTGGTTTGCTCCTAGTGGAGCTTCATGTCCACTCCTTTGTCCGTATCTAAGTCTAGGATTTCTACCTGCACTAGCATTTCTCGTGCTCCGAGATGGCCTTTGTGGTATTCCCTCGTTGGCTTGTCTTTCTCCCTGAACAGGCTCCCTATTTTGTGGGATGTCCCGAGATGACGATGGATGCCTTATTGGCAATGGAGGATGTCGAATCAGAGACATCTAGGGTCTTTCATTATTTCGAGCAGGTCACGCATGTTTCAGGTTATTGCTCCAACTTACTCTTTGAGTAGCTCGGTTGTTCCTAGTGTCTACGGACACCTCTCTAGACTGGTTAATGTTTACCCATGGGGGATTTTGAGATGAATTCCTTTGCTGGTTAACTCTAGGGTTTGTAGCAGTTCCTCTTGTTTGGGCCGAGTGAGCTCTTTACTCAACCATCCGAGCTACGATACTTCCTCGTGGTCGTCCCCTAGCTCTCCTCGGGGCCGCCTCAGCTTCTGCAGCCCTTCTAGCCATTTCCTCATTTAATTGGGTTGCTTCAGCAAGCCACTCCCATAATTGCTGGTTCTCCAACACCACCATGGGGATATACCTCGTCGGGTGATAGTAATCCTGGCGAGGTTGTCGCGAGCTCTGCCCATGGTCTCAAGGGGTCGTCGAGGCACTCCCCTCGTCATGGGCTTATTCACCATTCATAGGTCACTTGTCTACCCATCTGGGAGGTTCTTCAATTCGTGGGGTTGTTTCTTCAGATATTCTTGGAAGTGGATGTCCACTTCTAGATCCAGGAAAATTTCCAGTAGAGGCAACCATTGTGATGATGAACTAAGAAATTTAATGAGGTGTAGTTTGAATCGCTTAATGCTCTCAACGAAAGCACTAATCTGTTGACACAAGTTTTCGTTAACTAAAAATAAGAACAAATAAGCTAATGAATTTAAGAGAAACAAGATGAACACAAAGAGTTTTTACATGTTCAGTAGTTAAATCTACCTAGTGAGTCACTTTTATTTAGAGTTTTGAGTTAAAGCTTATAAAGCGTTTTCCCCATAATTTCAGTACATAATTTGTGCGTGAATTATAAATGACTATAGTGTAGGTAATTATAGACCGAGTTTCAGATTCTCTTCCGCACGATTTTAGAGGGAAGTTACATAAATATCTTAATTTAAATTCAAAATACAAACTAATGAGTCAACGAGTAAATATCTAAACTAAATCCCTATAAAATAGGAGCCATTCACTTAAATACTATTTTTTATGCTTTTTCAACGCCCTTCCGAGTTGATCTTCATCCTCTTCGAGCTGGAACATCTCTCACCCGAACTAGAATAACATTAAAGCTTTCGAGCCGATTCTCTGCCTCCGAGTTGATCTGATCTAACACTTATTAATCATAATATTATTAATGATAATAATATCTAAATCCGTGCTTATTGTGATGATTTCCGAGTGGAATGTTTTCTTCGAAAATAGGATATAACAAATATAAAAACGTACTCTAATGATGTGATTAAATTATATTTTGTAATATCTAGTGTAATTTCCCCTAAAATATATAAAGGCCCATGAGATCTTACATTCAACTAAACCATCTTTGACTCCAACACCAAAATGGTGTGATTGGTTTGCTCTAATGGAGCACTGAATTCCCTCCAAACTAAAGCAAATAGAACTTGTTATCTTTTAATATAATTTATTTATTTTATTATCCTTTCAAAATAATATTTTATTTACAATACTAAAATTAAACTCGAACGTACATTTATGTTCTTGTTTTTTCTTTTAAATTTGTTTTTTTACATTATTTTGATTGTGTATATTACTATATTTAAAATAATCATATAACTAAAAAATAAATACTATAAAAAAATTAAACGTGATAATAAAGTTAAAATAAAAGACAAGATACTAATATAAAATACTAAAAAGAAAAAAAAACGCATAACGCTAATTTAGAATACTAACTTTAAAACAAATTACAACATATATAACACTAATTTAAAATGTCAATATATAAATAAAAACATAACCTAACATAAAATACATCATAAAATAAAATAACATTTAAGTAGATCTTACTCAAAAAAAAAAAAAAAAAAAATTAAGTAGGTGGATTGGGTTTGCTAGGCTTCTAAAAGTTATTTTTTTGGATTTTGAAGTTCTAAAATCACTTTTAAAATTGATTTAGTTTCTAATACATTTTGGATTTTAGCTTTAAATATCCATTTTATAAAAAAAAATATATAGGAAATGGACAATTATAAAGGTGATATAGCAAATTAACTAATTAGAGATGGACAAATGCACATATTATTTTGTTCTTAGTGCAGCCACACATGAATGAGAGTATTCAATTACAAATATCCAAAGCTGATTCAGTTGGCAGTAGAATGGGCAAGGTTGCATTTCTTTGTGACTCTCATGATGAAGCCATTGCTGCACTAATCAGGAAGAAGTCCCCTCAAAATGGAAAGAAACTGTGGCAGGTCTTTTCTAATGTAATTGTTTTGTTGAACAATCTTAGAGATCGTTCGGTACAATGAGTTTATAGTTTTTTTATTGTCAGGAAAGTTGAAAAGGGGAATCTGATTGTTTGAAAATTTGTATCATTGTGTTTGGTTGTGCACTGGAATCTAATTTATGATTCATGAGAATATCACTTTCTGTATTTAGTTGTGCATACGAATATATCATGTTTTCATAAAATTAATATAATAATATATTTTATATAATAAATAATATAATTATAAATGGCAAATGACATTTTGAAAAATTATCAAATTTTCCCTTAGATTATAATTTATAAACAATTTTACTCATGAAATATTTTTTTAACAGAATTAAAAAATACAGTTATTAAATACTAGAATCGAGTGTAATTTTTAAAAATACAAAAATACCCTTATTTTATTTTTAATAGTATTTCATTTGTTATTTTAAACTAAAATAATAAAATAAATGATTTACATATCAATTTATTTAAATAAATAAATATTATTTATCATTTTATAGTTTGATATATGTATATTTGTTTTTATAGTATAAGCTTCAAAAACAAAATAAGTTATTAATTAAAAAAGTTATTGATTTAAGATTTTTTTTTAGAAAAAAAGAATAATTTTGAACTATTTCACATTCTTGAGTATCTGAAAACTAACTGTCATGTGGATTTTACTTGACCCCAGAACAAGGAAAAGTTAATGGATAAGTTGAAAATTAGCCAGTTTAATGAGTTATTAACTAAAATTATCTCATAAATATTTTTAGTTTAGTTCTACCCATTTTTATCACAGACAATTCCAAAAATACCATTGACCACATGGTACTCTTCTAAAAACAGTATCCACCAATTATAGGGGTATAATAGGTATATTGATTGAAATAGTGTGTATTATACTAAAACTTAAAAATTATAGATAAAAAAGAAAGGACTTGTCTAAAAGTGACTACTGGATCTAATTTTTTGTCGGGGTCTGATTGGTATCCTATTGGGATCTAATTTTATGTTTTCAAATACTTAAAATTAGCGGGACCCATTATAATTAATGATTGGTAGTTTGTTTTTTAAAATCAAATTCAAATCTGTATCCAAAATTTGTTAAGGAAAATTGAAAACGAGAAAAACTCGTTTTCTCAGTTTTGTGAAATCATTTTCCAAAATCCCATATATTTAATTTCTGTTATATTTTCAAATTTAATATCAATCACATACTCAGTTTTTTAAAACTAAAAAACAGTTTACTGACATTGAACCAATCACATTTTCAGAAATATGTTTTTAGTTACTAAATTCAGATTTTCATTTCAGAATCCCATTTTTCAAAAATACAGTTTTCTAATCGCGAACCAATCATATCCTAAAACTCCTGGAGTATAGTTTTTCAGATTAGAAAAATTCAAACTTAATACCAAACATGAGAAAATATTCAGATTTTCATTCCTGTCTTCATACTCCTACATACCAAACAATCCCTTAGTAGTTATAATGTGAGGGAGGGATCTGATGTGGTTCGATCGATATTTTCCTTGTTTAATGAACATCCAATTCTAAAAAAATGCATATTATTTTATTATTTATCGAAAAACACAAAAGAATATTGTTGTATTTGTAAATGTGAATCTAATAATATATTTTTCTAATGTTGTCTACATTTAATTGGCCTAACATAATAAAGACAAAGGAAGTGAAAGTATGACCTAAACTACAATATAATGCACACTAAATTAAACATGTCACTTAACTAGTTCAATCCCATTTGTCTCTTGTTCTATTGGGTATCTTATTAAATAATATCAAGTGGTAGCCATGGTAGACTTTGTAATCTAAGGTAAACGATTCGAATCTAATTGTATAGTATAATAATTATCTTTATATTATTGTCTTAATAATGGGTGGTTGTCCACAAGTTGGTAGAGCATCCACACTCCTTTCTTTTTAAGGCTCATGGCATAGTTATAAGCTATGTGCCTTTTATCGATTTGATTGAATTAGATTGGATTTGATTATATTAGTAGATATACGAATGAGATCGATTAGATTAAACTAGATTCAACTCAATCATTTAAGTATTTAAGTGGTACATTATGTTTTTACTAAATTTGTAATACAATATATAATTAAAATAATGAAAATGTATTTTTAAATAATATAAATACTTTAAATAGCATAATGAGAAGTAAAAGAAAAGTTCTCCCTACTTTTATGTAATAGTTATAATATTGTCTAACATTGTACCGAGTGATGTAAATGTAATACATTAATTAATTTCATAATATAAATAAAATATTAAAAATATTAAATTCTTATATAAAATATTGTATATTTTGTAATTATTGATCTACCCATCTCCATGCTTCCCTAGAGTACGAGATCGTATTTATTGACTAAAAATTAACGTTGTAAATAAAATGAATTTATATCATTATTGCAAATAGAAAAATTGGGAATACCAATAATTTCCCATGTTATTAATTTAGTCAAATGTAAAAATTGTACATTATTTATTTCCTTTTTTATGATAATATGCTATGTGACCCCTACCCCTCTAGCAGTCAATTAGTGGTATACCCATTTATTTCTTTTATTATTATGACCATGATTGTCTCAAGTGCAATGCAATAGATGGTGAATTGTGATTTGCTCTTGTAATTGTCAAATCACATTATCTTCTTTTTCTTCTTTACTTTTGAAGGAAAAATCACATTACCTAAGGCCATCACCCTAATTTTCAACCGACAAAAAGATTTTCATCAAGTAATAATATATTTTTAAATAAAATAAAATTGTCTAATGTATACTCATTATTTGTGTTTCGAGTAAAATATTTTTATTGGGTAACTTTACACGAGACAAATACTTATTAGTTGTCATTTGATTTTAGTGTGATAATATGTGAATATAATATTTTTATTGTATTTATCACAAATAATATTTATTGGTAGAATAATATATTTAATTTATTTTGTGAGAATTTTCAGAGTTTATGTTTACTCAGGGATGAGAATGTTTTCAAAAATGAACATGGTAAAAAAAATGACCAATTTTGTTCTACCAAATAAATTTGATGTCTATACTGACAGAACAGTTTCCTATTCTGTCGACATAGAATCAATTTGGTTGGCAGATTTTCTAAATTAAAGAAATTTACAAATATCCTTGTATTGATTACAAGATTTCAGAAAGAGCTGGTCTTGGTCGATTTTTTTCACCTATAAATACTTTGCCAAGACCTTTGGAAATTTATCTCTTCCACCTTGAAATTTGTAAACATTTGTTGTTGTTTTGAAGAGTGTTTCTTTGTAAATATTAAGTTGTTCTCCTTAATTTTTGTGTGTGTGCTAAGTGTACTTGTAGATATATATATATATCTATCTTGTTCTTTGCAAACAAGTGGTATCACTTGTGAACGTGTTCCTAAGGATTTTCGGGAGAAGATTCTATCAAAGTCTCACTTCGGGAGGAAGGGAGCACTCGTTATTCTTTGAAGGGATTCCAAGAGAATCAACGTTTTATCAAAACCAGATTCGTAGATAAGAGTACAACAAGATTGCGGTAATAGCTTAAGAGGGAGTCGTACATTGTTTAAGTCAATGTTTTTGTACATATTTTTTTTTTTACTAATTGGTTTATTCTCTTAGTGTGGCCCGTGAATGTAGGTTATCCGAAATGATTTATGAACCGCGTAAAAGTTCTCTTGTGTTGATTTTTACTTATTTTTCTATTTCTGTCTTAACACTCGTCTCAGTTGTGATAACAATTCTATCATCAGTTTAAAACTTAATTAGTATTCCTCATTTAATTAAGTTGTTTTACTCTAATCACTTGGTAATCATAAAATACAGAATTTCATTTCCATTAGTAGAATGTGTATAAAATTCAAAATATATATAGGGACGATAGTGGGGAATGTATTTGCCCTTATCGGTAGGGGCATGCATTTTGCCCATACCGGTAGGGACATTTTTGTTTTTGACATGTGAAAAAATTATAATCTAATTTTTTTTATATGACGGTATACATTATAACTATTTAGGACCTTCCACCAATTTTTGGAAAATTCTGAATAATTTACGGTACTGAAAACAAGCTTCAAAATAACTTGTTTCACATGCATATAAAATAAGCTTCAAAACAACCTATTTATTCTTTTCGACACTTTAAATTATTTACAATTTTCTAAAATTTTGTGGGGTATTCTAAATAACTACATCGTACACCGCCATATAAAAATATTTGGATTGTAGTCTATTCATGTACCGAAAATACGAAAACAAGTTGTTTTTAAGCTTGTTTTATACACGAGTGAAACAAATTATTTTGAAGTCTTTTTCGGTACCGTAAATTATTCGAAATTTCCTGAAAACCATGCCCCTATACCAAAAAAATTTCATATATATCCAATTTCTTTTGATCCGTAGTGAGACTATAACTAAGGAGGATTCTCCGGTGCACCCCCAAAAAGGGGCACACCGGTGCACCCCTTGGTGTTTTTGGCTCGGTAAGTATTTTCGACAATTTCTTTTATGACCGTGTACATTATAGTTATTTAGAGTATCCTGTAAATTTTTAGAAAATTCTGAATAATTTATTGTACCGAAAAATAAGGTTTAAAGATGTTACATTCCACGTGCATAAAAAAAACAGTCATGCGTGCAACAAACTATTTAAATTTTATTTTTTACACTATAAATTATTCAAAAATTTATAAGATACTCTAAATAACTATAATATACACTACTATAAAAAAATTACACTGAAAATACTTCCCAAACCAAAATCTAGGAGAGATTACACCGATATACCCTTTTTCTAGGGTGTGCTAGAGAACTACCTATAACTAATCGTTTAGATATTTCAAGAATGAACAAAAGTTAAAATAATATTTAAATATATAACATACACCATAGAGTCATAGACTATGTATGAGATACATTATAGTTTATAGACTCGTTATAAAAAAATAAAAGATTTTCTATTTTACATATTTGAAGGAAAAGATGTTTTTTTTTTTTTTTTTTTTTCTAGAAGGGAAGGAAAAGATGTTGGGAAGACTAAATTAACGGAGTGAAATAAGCCAGTCCAAAAAAAGGAATGACACGTGGTTAATTTTTATGATGAGGTGGTAAAGAGACAGCAGATTAGGATCGAAATATCTTTTCAAAAAAAAAAAAGAAAAAAAAGAAATCATATCCATTATTTTATTACTTAAAAAAAATATAACATATTGTGTGTAAAAAATTGAAAATGACTTTATTCATCAATATAACTAGGGTTAAATTATATCACATTTATTCTTTTTTTTTTGTAATTTAATTCTTATAAATTTGTATTTATGACGTTAGTTTGATTATCACGTATATTAATATATTTAAAATTATTATATAACTTAAAAAATAACTAATTTAAAGAGAATAAAACAAGCTAATTTAAAATACTGAAATTAAGATAAAAAAACTAGATATATAACATTAATTTAAATACTAAAATAGCAAGGAAATACAAGATAATAATAATATGAAATACTAATAAGAAAAAAAAACAAAGCATTACACCATATGTTTATGTGAGAGCAAATTAACTAATTATTCTTTAATTAATTTTTTAATGTTGTTTAACATTTAATTGGCCGAACATGATGAAAACAAGAAAGTGAATTCAACAATTATAAAGTTGAAGAGAATTATAATATAAAGAATCACATTTATCTCTTGTTCAATTGGATACAAGTTATTAAACCACCACTTGTTAGCACTATCTTAGGCTTTATATAACTTAGTGTAAATGATTCGAATCTAGTATTCTATATAATATGATATAATATTAATCACATGAATATATTTACTAATTAGGTGGTACTCTTCTTGAAGATTTACTTGTAACATATTGTTGTGTCATTCAAATATTGTCTTAAAGTCTCTAATAGTATCGCCTATTATTTAGTTAAGTTAGTTTTTTCTAAGGAAAAACACATGTTATGGCTACGAGGACACTCTTATTGTACTGACTCTTGTATTCGGGCTTATGACCACTATCAATGATATCTCTTCCATACTCTTTTTCCCTTTTTTTCTCAATAAGTTTTGATCTTGAGGGTTTTAATTAGGCCAAGTAACTTTACAAAAAAAAGATTTACTTGTAATATTGAATATTAAAATCAAATCTAAAGAATTATTATTTTGTTAGAGAATGTTTGGTGGTTAGATGTTAACGATGTACATAAAAAGAAGATATATACTCATACATGAACATGATTATTTGCAAATAATCAAATTGGGTATGTTTGCTAATGATTTCCCATATCTTATTTTTCCACTTTTCTCACTTAGTATTAATATGACCATGTGCTCATCCATTCATGAACTTTCCGAGGAGAAAACTTCAATTCTCATGAGAGGAGGAACCACCTCTAAGTTCACATAGGTGAAGTTCTTACAACATCTTTGCTACATTTAGAGATGTTTGTTGCACTCAACCAAACTTCATTAATCAATATTCCATTCAGTTCACATAAATCATTATGTATCTTATTTAACAATTTAGAATTTCTTTCAACACTAAGAAAATATTTATTTACCATTTTAGATTTAACACATAGTTCACATTTATCATGCTCGATATTATCACAATCAATCAATCAATCCACATTTAGTTTCTCTTTTAATTGTGTTAAATCATATATGTTCAAGTCTAACATGCCACAAAGTAATAGAATTTGAGTCAAACATATAACAAGAAGAATTAGAAGCTTTATTGTTCAAATTATCAATAGAGGTACAAAGTTTGAACACGCCATCACAAGCGTATCCCTTCCCCTTAAATACATTCCCCTTTGACAATGTAAGCTTGGTGGAATCTATCACAATCTTGATTCACATATTTACCAAGCAAATTGTCACTCACAAGGTTTCTACTCATTTCCGGTACATACAAGACATTAATGAGTAGAAACTTCTTGCCAGATGTGAAGAATAAGCCAATTATTCTTTTTCCTTCAACCTTGGACATTTTCTCATTGCTCATTTGAATCTCATGGTCTTGAATAATGATCTATCATAGGCAATATGTATGGTAGCACAAATACCATACCACCACCCATTTACCTTTCTATATATGGCATTGATTTCACTTAGTGTTGCCACTAGCTCTTCTTCGGTTGAATTGACTCTTGCTTCATTGTTATGGTACCTCTTGAACCTACAATCTCTTGCAAAATGGTCATTCATGCCACATACAAAGCAAGGCCCTCAAATCAACTCATCTTCTTCGCGTTTCTTCCTTTGTTTGATGACTTCTTGAGTGTCATCCTCCTTTTTGGGTTCTATAGCTTTTAGGTCATAATCCAAGACATAGTATATTTTGAGAGTGGTTAACAAAAACCTAATCTTGTCTTACCAACGAACAAAGTTAGTCCCATCAGATCTATCCAATCTAACAAAGTCTTGAGTCGTGTATTTCAAGGGAAAAAATGAAGAAGATTCTTCCATGATGATGTGTATCAGATAATAGAGAATTAGAATGTTGGCGGAGAGTGAGATTACACTTCCACAATATTATAAATCTACACACAAATATCCTTGAGAGAGGCCAACAAAATATTGAGTTAGAGGATGCAAACCTTTGTTTGTAGATAAAACTTCTTGGATCTTCTTGAAGCTTCAAAACCTTGCTAGAACACCATTTTGAACTTCTTCTTCTTCCACAAAACACAACCAAGGCTTATACATGAGGAATATCGTTGCACTAATTCTCTATTTCATAACCCTTGATGGATGCTTGAGGCATTTCTAAGAGGAAATGAGAATTGAGATTGAACAAGTCTTTAAACTCACAATGACAAGCACTTTACTTATGAGTTTCTTGAAGAAAACTTGAAATCTTGAAAGCTAGAGAGAAAGAGAGCTTAAAGAGATATTTGAGATAGTGATCAAGTCTATCAAAATTCTATGAGAACCCTTTTTATAGAGAAGATATAGTCATTAGTTCTAACCAATAGGATTAGAGCCTTAAAAACACATCATTTGGAGCTAAACACGTGTCTATACAGGCACGTCAGGTCGCCTGCTAGTAGGTGATGCATCGTTTGCCATGCGATGCGTCACCTACTGGCATCCCAGCAGGTGCCTACTGCTAGGTGATGCTACGCCACATGGGTGGCAACGCAACACCACCCCATCAGGTCAAAATGTCTAAAATTGGTCTTAAATACCTTCAAATGCTACCAAACTTTTTAGGCATCCTTAGATACCTTATTGTATCACTTT
Source organism: Humulus lupulus (assembly GCF_963169125.1). Classification (NCBI taxonomy): domain Eukaryota; kingdom Viridiplantae; phylum Streptophyta; class Magnoliopsida; order Rosales; family Cannabaceae; genus Humulus; species Humulus lupulus. The sequence continues at coordinate 1,342,434 of NC_084802.1, forward strand.
GGACCCAAAAACACAATTTTTAAGTGCCTACAATTGAAACTCAAATTTCACATATTCACTATGTGAAATTATTAAGTGTTTCACACCTAACTTGTATAATAATACTGCCTTTGTATTTAACCAATTATAACACTTTTTACGTGGTTTAGTAATTAAAATTAATCTAGTCCACGAGTCTATATTATTTCTGGGTATTTGTTCTAGAGATTACTTGGTTTAGTGGTTAAAATCCATTTAGTCTACAAGTCTATATTATTTCTGTGTATTTATTCTAGAGATTACTGCATGTAGCCATTTCTCCAGAGTTTCTATATGTAATTTTGTTGTCTCTCTTTATAATGTGCTAGTTCCTCACTATGTATAGAGGAGATTAGCATTTAAGGTTTTTCCTACAAATAATAAGAGTTAAAAATGTTTATTTGTAAAATGGTCCTTCAGATTAATATGTTTTGGCAAGTTGGTCCTTAAATTTTCTTTTTGCAAATTGATCCCTAAACTTCATGTCTACAAACACAATTTTTGGCCTTTTAAAGGAGTGGGGTCATGACTGTCAATATATAGAAAGTTTAGTGACCAACTTACCCAATTATGTAAAGTTTAGGGACATGATGTACAAATAAAAAAAATATTTTTAAAATTACAAAATGATTAAAAAATAAATTTTAATTAATAAAAAATATAAAAATCAACTTTTGTTTTTAAAAAAATTATCTCTCTCTTTCTCTTTCTTCTTCTTCTTCAACTCCTGCCAACTCTTCACCTCTTTTTCCGCTTTAACTGATCTCAATCCTGATCTCTATTCCCACTGCTACAATCCCTTAGCCTCATCATCTCTTGTAACTCTATCAGTCCATCTTCCGTTGCAACAAACCAAAAAAAAAAATAGAGAGAATGACAAACTAAGCATCATTATTCAAAATAAAAAAAAACTAGGTATTTTTTTCAAAGCATTTTGATATGTTAAATTTTTAACTTGGAAAGACTCTCAAGCACCTAATAGTTCCATGAATGAGCTGAGATCTTGCGGATGGGTAAAGCTCTAAGGTAATAGGTAGAGATCTCATACCCCTTTGGTAAATTGGAGATTTCACTAATTTCTCCAAAAATGTATTACACTCGTGTTCTACTCATTCGATATTTTCCCCCAAAAAATATCATGGGTAAATTCTTCTATTGGAGTTGAAACAGAGCCTTAAGTCCACATTTGAAATTTTTTTCACATTTCGATGGCAATTTTCTCAAGTTTTTAACTTATATTTGTATATCTCTCAGTATTTTGGTCGTATCAACCTCTACATACCTCGAAATTACACGAAATTTTATACATAGAAGCCTAAGACATAGGGCTACAACTTTTGTGACCATTACCTTCGCAGATTACTTAGTATTCACTTTTAAAATATTGCCCGAATTCATATTATAGAAATCAAATTTTTCTGAAAGGGGTACCCCTTTGGTAAATTTGAGATTTCACTAATTTCTTCGTAATGTATTACACTCGTGTTCTACTTGTTCGATATTTTCCACCATGACATCTCATGGGTAAATGCTTCTATTGGAGTTGAAACGGAGCATTAAGTCAACATTTGAAAAAATTTCCCCTTTTCGATGGCAATTTTTGCAAGTTTTCCCCTTATATTTGTACATTTCTTAGTATTTTCGTTGTACCAATCTCTATACACCTCGAAATTGCACGAAATTTTATACATAGAAGCCTAAGACGTAGGGCTACAACTTTAGTGCCCATTATCTTCGCAGATTCCTTAGTATTCACTTTCATAATATTGCCCGAATTCATATTATAGAAATCAATTTTTTCTGAAAGGGGTACCCCTTTGGTAAATTGGAGATTTAACTAATTTCTTCGTAATGTATTACACTCGCGTTCTACTCGTTCGATATTTTCCACCATGAAATCTCATGGGTAAATGCTTCTATTGGATTTGAAACGAAGAATTAAGTCCACATTTGAAAAAAATTTACACTTTTCGATGGCAATTTTCGCAAGTTTTTCCCTTATATTTGTACATCTCTCAGTATTTTGGACGTATCGACCTCTACACACCTCGAAATTACACAAGATTTTATACATAGAAGCCTAAGACATAGGGCTACAACTTTCATGCCCATTACCTTCGCAGATTCCTTAATATTTCCTTTCAAAATATTTCCCAAATTCATATTATAGAATTCGATTTTTTCTGAAATTACCCCTTAGGTAAATTGGCGATTTCACTAATTTCTACGTAATGTATTACACTCGTGTTCTACTCGTTTAATATTTTCCCCTATGAAATCTCAGGGGTAAAAGCTTCTATTGGAGTTGAAACGGAGCCTTAAGTCCACAATTGAAAATATTTCCACTTTTCGATGGCAATTTTCGCAAGTTTTTCTCTTATATTTGTACATTTCTCAGTATTTTGGTCGTATCAACTTTTGTGCCCATTACCTTTGCAGATTCCATAATTTTCACTTTCAAAATATTTCCCGAATATTATAGAAATCAAACTTTTCTGAAAAGGGTTCCCCTTTGGAAAATTGGAGATTTCACTAATTTCTTCGAAATGTATTACACTTGTGTTCTACTCGTTCGATATTTTTCCCCATGACATCTCATGGGTAAATGCTTCTATTGGAGTTGAAACGGAGCCTTAAGTCCATATTTGAAAAAATTTCACTTTTCGATGGCAATTTTTGCAAGTTTTTCCCTTATGTTTGTACATCTCTCAGTATTTCGGTCATATCAACCTCTACACTCGTCGAAATAGCAAGAAAATTAATACAAAGAATTCTAAGAAATAGAGCTACAACTTTCATGCCCATTACCTTTGTAGATTCCTTAGTATTCACTTTCAAACTATTGCCCGAATTCATATTATAGAAGTCAAATTTTTCTGAAAGGGGTACCCCTTAGCTAAATTGTAGATCTCACTAATTTCTTCGTAATGTATTACACTCATGTTCTGCTCGTTCGAGATATTCCCCCATGACATCTCATGGGTAAGTTCTTCTATTGGAGATAGAATGGAGCCTTAAGTCCACATTTGAAAAAAATTCCACTTTTCGATGGCAATTTTTGCAAGTTTTTCCCTTACATTTTTACATCTCTCAATATTTCGGTTGTATCAACCTCTACACTCCTCGAAATTGCACAAAAATTTATCCAAAGAATCCTAAGACATAGGGCTACAACTTTCATGCCCATTACCTTCGTAGATTCCTTAGTATTTACTTTCAAAATATTGCCCGAGATCATATTATAGAAATTGAATTTTTCTGAATAGGGTACCCCTTTAGTAAATTGGAGATTTCACTAATTTCTTTGTAATGTATTACACTCGTGTTCTACTCGTTCGATATTTTCCCCCATGATATCTCATGGGTAAATGCTTCTATTCGAGTTGAAACGGAGCCTTAAGTCCACATTTGAAAAAATTTCCACTTTTCGATGGCAATTTTTGCCAGTTTTTCCCTTATATTTGTACATCTCTCAGTATTTCGGTCGTATCAACCTCTACACTCGTTGAAATTGTACGAAATTTTATACATAGAAGCCTAAGACATAGGGCTACAACTCTCTTTCCCATTATATTCGTAGATTTCTTAATATTTACTTTCAAATTATTGCCCGAATTCATATTATAGAAATCAAACTTTTCACAAAGGGGTACCCCTTTGGTAAATTGGAGATTTAACTAATTTCTTCGTAATGTATTACACTCGTGTTCTACTCGTTCGATATTTTCCCCCATGACATCTCATGGGTAAATGCTTCTATTCGAGTTGAAACGGAGCCTTAAGTCCACATTTGAAAAAAATTCCACTTTTCGATCGCAATTTTTGCATGTTTTTCCCTTATGTTTGTACATCTCTCAGTATTTCGGTCGTATCAACCTCTACACTCCTCGAAATTGCATGAAAATTAATACAAAGAATCCTAAGACAAAGGGATACAACTTTCATGCCCATTACCTTTGTAGATTCCTTAGTATTCACTTTTAAAATATTTCGCGAATTCATACTACAGAAGTCGAATTTTTCTGAAAGGTGTACCACTTTGGTAAATTGGAGATGTCACCAATTTCTCCGTAATGTATTACACTCGTGTTCCACTTGTTCGATATTTTCACCTATGACATCTCATGGGTAAATGCTTCTATTGGAGTTGAAACGGAGCCTTAAGTCCACATTTGAAAAAAAATTCACTTTTCGATGGCAATTTTTGGCAGTTTTTCCCTTATATTTGTACATCTCTCAGTATTTCAGTCGTATCAACCTCTACACTCCTTGAAATTGCACGAGATTTTACACATAGAAGACTTAGACATAGGGCTACAACTTTCTTGAGCATTACCTTCGCATATTCCTTATTATTTACTATCAAAATATTTCCCGAATTCATATTATAGAAATTAAACTTTTCTGAAAGGGGTACCCCTTTGGTAAATAAGAGATTTCACTAATTTCTCTGTAATGTTTAGACTCGTGTTCTACTCGTTCGATACTTTCCCCCATGACATCTCATGGGTAAATTCATTTATTGGAGTTGTAACGAAGCGTTAAGTTCACATTTGAAAAAATTTCCACTTTTCAATGGCAATTTTTGCCAGTTTTCCATTATATTTGTACATCTCTCAGTATTTTGCATGTATCACCGTCTACACACCTCGAAATTGCATGAACTTTTTTACATAGAAGCATAAGACATAGGGTTACAACTTTCATCTCCATTACCTTTGCAGATTCTTTAGTATTCACTTTCAAAATATTGCCCAAATTCATATTATAGAAATCGAATTTTTCTGAAAGAGGTACCCCTTTGGTAAATAAGAGATCTCACTAATTTCTTCGTAATGTGTTACACTCGTGTTCTAATTGTTCGATATTTTCCCCAATGACATCTCATGGGTAAATGCTTTTATTGGAGTTGAAACGGATCATTAAGTCCACATTTGAAAAAATTTCCCCTTTTCGATGGCAATTTTCGCAAGTTTATCCCTTATATTTGTACATCTCTCAATATTTTGGACGTATCAACCTCTACACACCTAGAAATTGCACGAAAAATTATTCATAGAAGACTAAGAAATAGGGCAACAACTTTCATGCCCATTACCTTCGCTGATTCTTTAGTATTAACTTTCAAAATATTGCCCGAATTTATATTATAGAAATCGAATTTTTCTGAAAGGGGTTCCCCTTTGGTAAATTGGAGATCTCACTAATTTCTTAGTAATGTATTACACTCATGTTCTACTCATTCGTTATTTTCCACCATGACATCTCATGGGTAAACGCTTCTATTGGAGTCTAAACGGAGCATTAAGTCCACATTTGAAATTTTTTCCCCTTTTCTATGGCAATTTTCGCAAGTTTTTCCCATACATTTGTACATCTCTCAGTATTTTGGTCGTATCAACCTCTACACACCTCAAAATTGCACGAAAAATTATACGTAGAAGCCTAAGACATAGGGCTTCAAATTTCGTGCCCATTACCTTCGCAGATTCTTAATATTCACTTTCAAAATATTGCCCGAATTCATATTGTAGAAATCGAATTTTTCTGAAAGGGGTACACATTTGGTAAATTGGAGATTACACTAATTTCTCCGTAATGTATTAAACTCATGTTCTACTCGTTCGAAATTTTCCCCCATGACATCTCATGGGTAAATACTTCTATTGGAGTTGAAACGGAGCTTTAAGTCCACATTTTAAAAAAATTCCACTTTTCAATGGCAATTTTTGCAAGTGTTTCGCTTATGTTTGTACATCACTCAGCATTTCGGTCGTATCAACCTCGACACTCGTCAAAATTGCACGAAGATTAATACAAAGAATCCTAAGACATAGGGCTACAACTTTCATGCCCATTAACTTCGTAGATTCTTTAGTATTCACTTTGAAAATATTGCTCGAATTCATATTATAGAAATCAAATTTTTCTGAAAGGGTTACCCCTTTGGTAAATTGGAGATCTCACTAATTTCTTCGTAATGTATTACATTCGTGTTCTACTCGTTCGATATCTTTCCCGATGACATCTCATGGGTAAATGCTTATATTGGAGTTGAAACGGAGCCTTATGTCCACATTTGAAAAAAATTCCACTTTTCGATGGCATTTTTTGCTAGTTTTTCCCTTATATTTGTACATCTCTCAGTATTTCAGTCGTATCAAAGTCTACACTCCTCGAAATTGCACGAAAATTTATACAAAGATTCCAAAGACATAGGGCTACATCTTTCTTTCCCATTACCTTGTCAGATTCCTTAATATTCAATTTTAAAATATTTACCGAAATCATATTGTAGAAATCAAACTTTTCTGAAAAGGGTACCCCTTTGGTAAAATGGATATTTCACTAATTTCTCTGTAATGTATTACACTCGTGTTCTACTCGTTCGATATTTTCCCCCATGACATCTCATGGGTAAATGCTTTTATTGGAGTTGAAACAGAGCCTTAAGTCCACATTTGAAAAAATTTCGCCTTTTCAATGGCAATATTCGAAGGTTTTCCCCTTATATTTGTACATCTCTCAGTATTTTGGTCGTATTAAATTCTACACACCTCAAAATTGCAGGAAATATTATACATAGAAGCCTAATACATAGGGCTACAACTTTCATGTCCATTACCTTCGCAGATTCTTTAGTATTCACTTTCAAAATATTGCCCAATTCATATTATAGAAATCAAATTTTTCTGAAAGGGGTACCCCTTTGGTAAATTGGAGATTTCACTAATTTCTCCATAATGTATTACACTCGTGTTCTACTCATTCGATATTTTCGCCCATGAAATATCATGGGTAAATACTTCTATTGGAGTTGAAACGGAGCCATAAGTCCACATTTGAAAAAAATTCCACTTTTCGATGGCTATTTTTTCAAGTTTTCCCTTATGTTCGTACATCTTTCAGTATTTTGGTTGTATCAACCTCTACACTCGTAAAAATTGCACGAAGATTAATATAGAGAATCCAAAGACATAGGGCTACAACTTTCATGCCCATGACCTTCGTAGATTCCTTAAAATTCAATTTGAAAATATTGCCCGAATTCATATTATAGAAATCGAATTTTTCTGAAAGGGTTACCCCTTTGGTAAATTGGAGATCTCACTAATTTCTTCGTAATGTATTACACTCGTGTTTTACTCGTTCGATATCTTCCCCCATGACATCTCATGGGTAAATTCTTTTATTGGAGTTGAAACGAAGCCTTAAGTCCACATTTGAAAAAATTTCCACTTTTCGATGGCAATTTTTTTCAGTTTTCCATTATATTTCAACAACTCTCAGTATTTTGCTTCTATCACCATCTACAAACCACGAAATTGCACGAACTTTTATACATAGAAGCATAAGACATAGGGTTACCACTTTCATGTCCATTACCTTCGCAGATTCTTTAGCATTCTATTTCAAAATATTGCACAAATTCACATTATAGAAATCGAATTTTTCTAAAAGAGGTACCCCTTTGATAAATTGGAAATCTCACTAATTTCTTCGAAATGTATTACACTCGTGTTCTACTCGTTCGATATTTTCCCCAATGACATCTCATGGGAAAATGCTTCTATTGGAGTTGAAACAGAGCCTTAAGTCCACATTTGAAAAAATTTCCACTTTTCGATGGGAATTTTTGCAAGTTTTTCCCTTATGTTTGTACATCTCTCAGTATTTCGGTTGTATCAACCTTTACACAGCTTGATATTGCACAAAAATTTATACAAAGAATCCTAAAACATAGGGCTACAACTCTCTTTCCCATTACCTTGTTAGATTCCTTAATATTCACTTTCAAAATATTTACCGAAATCATATTTCAGAAATCGAACTTTTCTAAAAGGGGTACCCCTTTGGATAATTGGAGATTTCACTAATTTCTTCGTAATGTATTACACTCGTGTTCTACTCGTTCGATATTTTCCACCATGACATCTCGTGGGTAAATACTTCTATTGGAGTTGAAACTGACCCTTAAGTCCACATTTGAAAAAATTTCCACTTTTCGATGGCAATTATTGCAAGTTTTTCCCTTATATTTGTACATCTCTCAGTATTTTGGTCGTATCAACCTCTACACTCCCCGAAATTGCATGAAATTTTATTCATAGAAGACTTAGACATAGGCCTACAACTTTCTTGCCCATTACCTTCGCAGATTCCATATTATTCACTATCAAAATATTTCCCGAATTCATATTAAAGAAATCAAATTTTTCTGAAAGGGGTACCCCTTTGGTAAATTGGAGATTTCACTAATTTCTCCGTAATGTATTACACTCTTGTTCTACTCGTTCAATATTTTCCACCATGACATCTCATGGGTAAATGCTTCTATTGGAGTTGAAACGGAGGATTAACTACACATTTGAAAAAATTTCCACTATTCGATGGCTATTTTCGCAAGTTTTTCCCTTATATTTGTACATCTCTCAATATTTTGGTCGTATCTACCTCTACACACCTCGAAATTGCTTGAAATTTTAGACATAGTAGCCTAAGACATAGGGCTCCAGCTTACGTGCCCATTACCATCGCAGATTCATTAATATTCACTTTCAAAATATTGCCCGAATTCATATTATAGAAAGGAAATTTTTCTGAAAGGGGTACCCCTTTGGTAACTTGGAGATTTCACTAATTTCTTCGAAATGTAATACACTCGTGTTCTACTCGTTCAATATTTTACACCATGACATCTCATGGGTAAATGCTTCAATTGGAGTTGTAACAGAGCATTAACTCCACATTTGAAAAAATTTCCACTATTCGATGGCTATTTTCGCTAGTTTTTCCCTTTTATTTGTACATCTCTCAACATATTGGTCTTATCTACCTTTACACACCTCGAAATCACACGATTTTTTTTACAAAGAAACCTAAGACATAAAGCTACAACTTTTATAGCCATTACCTTCGCAGATTACTTAGTATTAACTTTCAAAATAAAGCCCGATTTCATATTATAGATATCAAATTTTTCTGAAAGGAGTACCCCTTTGGTAAATTGGAGATTTCATTAATTTCTTCGAAATGTATTACACTCGTGTTCTACTCGTTCAATATTTTCCACCATGACATCTCATGGGTAAATGCTTTTATTGGAGTTTATACGGAGCATTAAATCCACATTTAAAAAAAATTTCCACTATTCAAAGGGTATTTTCGCAAGTTTTTCCCTTATATTTGTACATCTCTCAACATTTTGGACGTATCTACCTCTACGCACCTCGAAATTGCATGAAATTTTATACAAAGAAGCCTAAGACATAGGGCTACAACTTTTATAGCCATTACCTTCGCAGATTACTCAGTATTAACTTTCAAAATAATGCCCGATTTCATATTATAGATATCGAATTTTTCTGAAAGGAGTACCCCTTTAGTAAATTGGAGATTTCATTAATTTATTCGAAATGTAATACACTCGTGTTCTACTCGTTCAATACTTTCCCCCATGACATCTCATGGGTAAATGCTTTTATTGGAGTTGATACGGAGCATTAACTCCACATTTTAAAAAATTTCCACTATTCGAAGGGTATTTTCGCAAGTTTTTCCCTTATATTAGTACATCTCTCAACATTTTCGTCGTATCTACCTCTACGCACCTTGAAATTGCATGAAATTTTATTCATAGAAGCCTAAGACATAGGGCTCAAACTTTTGTGCCCATTACCATCATAGATTCTACAATTTTCACTTTCAAAATATTGACCGTACTCAAATTATAGAAATCCACTTTTTCTGAAAGGGGTAACCCTTTGGTAAATTGAAGATTTTGCTAATATCTGCGAAATTTATTACACTAGTGTTCTACTCTTCGATATTTTTCAACATGACATCTCATGGGTAAATGTTTCTATTTGAGTTGAAATGGAGCATTAACTCCACATTTGAAAAAATTTCCACATTTCGAAGGCAATTTTCACAAGTTTTTCCCCTATATTTGTACATCTCTCAGTATTTTTGTCGTATCGACCTCTACACACTACGAAATTGTAAGAAATTTTATACATAGAAGCCTAAGATACAGGGCTACAACTTTCTTATTCATTACCTTCGCAGATTTATTCGTATTCACTTTCAAAATAATGCCTGAATTCATATTGTAGAAATCGAATTTTTCTGAAAGGGGTACCCCTTTGGTAAATTAGAGATTTCACTAATTTCTCGGTAATATATTACACTCGTTTTCTACTCGTTCGATATTTTCCACCATGACATCTCATGGGTAAATGCTTCTATTTGAGTTGAAACGGAGCCTTAAGCCCACATTTGAAAAAATTTCCACATATCGAAGGCAATTTTCGCAAGTTTTTCCCTTATATTTGTACATCTCTCAGTATTTTTGTCGTATCGACCTCTACACACTTGGAAATTGCAAGAAATTTTAGACATAGAAGCTTAAGATATAGGGCTACAAGTTTCCTATTCACTACCTTCGCAGATTATGTCGTATTAACTTTCAAAATAATGCCTGAATTCATATTGTAGAAATCGAATTTTTATGAAAGGTGGTACCCCTTTGGTAAATTGGAGATTTCACTAATTTGTCTGTAATGTGTTACACTCATGTTCAACTCGTTCGATATTTTCCACCATGACATCTCAAGGGTAAATGCTTCTATTTGATAAGAAACGGAGCTTTAAGCCCACATTTGAAAAAATTTCCACATTTCGAAGGCAATTTTCGCAAGTTTTTCCCATATATTTTTACATCTCTCAGTATTTTGTTGTATCGACCTCTACACACCTCGAAATTGCACGAAAATTTATGCATAGAAGCCTAAGATATAGGGATACAACTTTCCTATTCATTACCTTCGCAGATTTCCTCGCATTCACTGTCAAAATAAAGCCTAAATTCATATTATAGAAATCGAATTTTTCTTAAAAGGGTTTCCCTTTGGTAAATTGGAGATTTCACTAATTTTTCGGTAATGTATTACACTCGTGTTCTACTCGTTCGAAATTTTCCACCATGACATCTCATGGGTAAATGCTTCTATTTGAGTTGAAACGGAGCCTTAAGCCCACATTTGAAAATTTTCAACATTTCGAAGGCAATTTTCGCAAGTTTTTCCCCTATATTTGTACATCTCTCAGTATTTTTGTCGTATCGACCTATACACACTGTGAAATTGTAAGAAATTTTATACATAGAAGCCTAAGATACAGGGCTACAACTTTCCTATTCATTACCTTCGCAGATTTCGTCGTATTCACTTTCAAAATAATGCCTGAATTCATATTGTAGAAATCGAATTTTTCTGAAAGGGGTACCCCTTTGGTAAATTAGAGATTTCACTAATTTCTCAGTAATATATTACACTCGTTTTCTACTCGTTCGATATTTCCCACCATGACATCTCATGGGTAAATGCTTCTATTTGAGTTGAAATGGAGCCTTAAGCCCACATTTGAAAAAATTTCCACATTTCGAATGCAATTTTCGCAAGTTTTATAGCTTATATTTGTACATCTCTCAGTATTTTAGTCGTATCGACCTCTACACACCTCGAAATAGCACAAAATTTTATACATAGAAGCCTAAGAAATAGGGCTACAACTTTCCTATTCCATACCTTGGCAGATTTTGTCGAATTCACGGTTAAAATAATGCCTGAATTCATATTATATAAATCGATTTTTTATGAAAGGGGTGCCCCTTTGGTAAATTGGAGATTTCACTAATTTCTCGGTAATGTATTACACTCGTGTTCTACTCGTTCGATGTTTTCCACCATGATATCTCATGGGTAAATGCTTCTATTTGAGTTGAAACCGAGCCTTAAGCCCACATTTGAAAAAAATTCCACATTTTAAAGGCAATTTTCGCAAGTTTTTCCCTTATATTTGTAAATCTCTCTGTATTTTTGTCGTATCGACCTCTACACACCTCAAAATAGCAAGAAAATTTAGACATAGAAGCCTAAGATATAGGGCTACAAGTTTCTTATTCACTACCTTCGCAGATTTTGTCGTATTCACTTTCAAAATAATGCCTGAATTCATATTGTAGAAATCAATTTTTTTTTAAAGGGGTACCCCTTTGGTAAATTGGAGATTTCACTAATTTGCCTGTAATGTGTTACACTCGTGTTCTACTCGTTCGATATTTTCCACCATGACATCTCATGGGTAAATGCTTCTATTTGAGTTGAAACGGAGCCTTAAGCCCACATTTGAAAATTTTCCACATTTCGAAGGCAATTTTCGCAAGTTTGTCTCTTATATTTGCACACCTCTCATTATTTTGGTCATATGCACCTCTACACACCTCGAAATTGCACGAATTTTATACATAGAAGCATAAGCTATAGGGCTAAAACTTTCCTAATCATTACCTTCACAGATTTCCTCGTAGTCACTGTCAAAATAATGCATGAATTCATATTGTAGAAATCAAATTTTTCTGAAAGGGGTACCCCTTTGTTAAATTGGAGAATTCACTAATTTCTCGGTAATGTATTACACTCGTGTTCTACTCATTCGATATTTTCCACCATGTCATCTCTTGGGTAAATGCTTCTATTTGAGTTGAAACGGAGCCTTAAGCCCACATTTGAAAAAATTTCAACATTTCGAAGGCAATTTTCAAAAGTTTTCCCCTTATATTTGTATATCTCTCAATATTTTTGTGGTATCGACCTTTACACACCTGGAAATTGCAATAAATATTAGACATAGAAGCCTAAGATATAGGGCTACAACTTTCCTATTCACTACCTTCGCAAATTTTGTCGTATTCACTTTCAAAATAATGCCTGAATTCATATTGTAGAAATTGAATTTTTTTTAAAAGGGAACCCCTTTGGTAAATTAGAGATTTCATTAATTTGTTGGTAATGTATTACACTCGTGTTCTACTCGTTCGATATTTTCCACCATGACATCTCATGGGTAAATGCTTCTATTTGAGTTGAAACAGAGCTTTAAGCCCACATTTGAAAAAATTTCCACATTTCGAAGGCAATTTTCGCAAGTTTTATAGCTTATATTTGTACATACCTCAGTATTTTGGTCATATCGACATCTACACACCTCGAAAATGCACGAAACTTTCTACATAGTAGCCTAATTTATAGGGCTACAACTTTCCTATTCACTACCTTCGCAGATTTTGTCGTATTCACTTTCAAAATAATGCCTGAATTCATAATGTAGAAATCGAATTTTTCTGAAAGGGGTACCCCTTAGGGATTGGAGATTTCACTAATTAGTCGGTAATGTGTTACACTCGTGTTTTACTCGTTCGATATATTCCACCATGACATATCATGGGTAAATGCTTCTATTTGAGTTGAAACGGATCATTAAGCCCACATTTGAAAAAATTTCCACATTTCGAAGGCAATTTTTGCATGTTTTATAGCTTATATTTGTACATCTCTCAGTATTTTTGTCGTATCGACCTCTACACACCTCGAAATAGCACAAAATTTTATACATAGAAGCCTAAGATATAGGGCTACAACTTTCCTATTCACTACCTTGGCAGATTTCGTCGAATTCATGGTTAAAATAATGCCTGAATTCATAATGTAGATATCGAATTTTTCTGAAAGGGGTACCCCTTAGGGATTGGAGATTTCACTAATTTGTCGGTAATGTGTTACACTCGTGTTCTACTCGTTCAATATTTTCCACCATGACATCTCATGGGTAAATGATTCTATTTGAGTTGAAACGGAGCCTTAAGCCCACATTTGAAAAAATTTCCACAATTCAAAGGCAATTTTCAAAAGTTTTTCTCTTATATTTGTACATCTCTCAGTATTTTCAACGTATCAACCTCTACACGCCTCAAAATTGCAGGAAACTTTATACATTGAAGCCTAAGATATAGGGCTACAACTTTCCTATTTACTACCTTCGTAGACTTCGTCGTATTCACTTTCAAATTAATGCATGAATTCATATTGTAGAAATCGAATTTTTCGGAAAGGGGTATGCCTTTGGTAAATTTGAGATTTCCCTAATTTCTCGGTAATGTATTACACTCGTGTTCTACTCGTTCGATATTTTCCACCATGAAATCTCATGGGTAAATGCTTCTATTTGAGTTGAAACGGAGACTTTAGACCACATTGGAAAAAATTTCCACAATTCAAAGGCAATTTTCGCAAGTTTTTCCCTTATATTTGTACATCTCTCAGTATTTAGATCGTATCGAACTCTTCACAGCTCGAAATGGCACGAAACTTTAAACATAGAAGCCTAAGATATAGGGCTACTACTTTCCTATTAATTACCTACGCAGATTTTCTCGTATTCACTGTCAAAATAATGCATGAATTCATATTATTGAAATCGAATTTTTCTGAAAGCAGTACCCCTTTGGTAAATTGGAGATTTCTCTAATTTCTCAGTAATGTATTACACTCGTGTTCTGCTCGTTCGATATTGCCACCATGAAATCTCATGGGTAAATGCTTCTATTTGAGTTAAAATGGTGCCTTAAGCCCACATTTGAAAATTTTTCCACATTTCAAATGCAATTTTCGCAAGTTTTTCCCTTATAGTTGTACATCTCTTAGTATTTTTGACGTATCAATCTCTACACACCTCAAAATTGAACGAAACTTTATACATAGAAGCCTAAGATATAGGGCTACAAATTTTATATGCATTACCTTCGAAGATTTCCTCGAATTCACTATCAAAATAATACCTGAATTCATATTGTAGAAATCGAATTTTTCTGAAAGGGGTACCCCTTTGGTAAATTGGAAATTTCACTAATTTCTCGGTAATGTATTACACTCGTGTTCTACACGTTCTATATTTTCCACCTTGACATCTCATGGGTAAATGCTTCTATTTGAGTTGAAACGAAGGCTTAAGCCAACATTTGAACTAATTTCCATGTTTAGAAGGCAATTTTCGCAAGTTTTTCCCTTATATTTATACATCTCTCAGTATTTTGATCATATCGACCTCTACACACCTCGAAATGGCACGAAACTTTTTCCATAGAAGCCTAAGATATAGGGCTACTACTTTCCTATTCATTACCTACGCAGATTTCCTCGTATTCACTATCAAAATAATGCCTGAATTCATATTATAGAAATCGAATTTTTCGGAAAGGGGTACCCCTTTGGTATATTGGAGATTTCACTAATTTCTCGGTAATGTATTACACTAATGTTCTACATGTTCTATATTTCTACCATGACATCTCATGGGAAAATGCTTCTATTTGAGTTGAAACGGAGCCTTAATCCCACATTTGAAAAAATTTCCATATTTAGAAGGCAATTTTCGCAAGTTTTTCCCTTATATTTGTACATCTCTCAGTATTTTGGTCGTATCGACCTCTAATCACCTCGAAATAGCACGAAACTAGATACATAGAAGCCTAAGATATAGGGGTACAACTTTCCTATTCACTACCTCGGCAGATTTTGTTGTATTCACTTTCAAAATAATGCAGGAATTTATATTATAGAAATCGAATTTTTTTGAAAGGGGTACCCCTTTGGTAAATTGGAGATTTCACTAATTTCTCGGTAATGTATTAGATTCGTGTTCTAATCGTTCGATATTTTCCACCATGACATCTCATGGGAAAATGCTTCTATTTGAGTTGAAACGGAGCCTTAAACCCACATTTGAAAACATTTCCATATTTAGAAGGCAATTTTAGCAAGTTTTTCCCTTATATTGGTACATCTCTCAGAATTTTGGTCGTATCGACTTCTACACACCTCCAAATAGGACGAATTTTTTTACATAGAAGCCTAAGATATAGGGCTACAACTTTCCTATTCACTACCTTCGCATATTTTGTCGTATTCACTTTCAAAATAATGCATGAATTCATATTATAGAAATCGAATTTTTGTGAAAGGGGTACCCCATTGGTAAATTGGAGATATCACTAATTTCTCGGTAATGTATTACACTCCTGTTCTACACGTTCTATATTTTCCACCATGACATCTCATGTGTAAATGCTTCTATTTGAGTTGAAACGGAGCCTTAAGCAAACATTTGAAAAAATTTCCACATTTCAAAGGCAATTTTCGAAAGTTTTTCCCTTATATTTATACAACTCTTAGTATTTTAGTCGTATCGACCTCTACACACGTCGAAATGGAACGAATCTTTATACATAGAAGCCTAAGATATAGGGCTACATCTATCCTATTCATTACCTTCGGAGATTTCCTCATATTTACTATCAAAATAATGCCTGAATTCATAGTATAGAAATTGAATTTTTCTGAAAGGGGTACCTTTTTGGTAAATTGAAAATTTCACTAATTTCTCGGTAATGTATTACACTCGTGTTCTACACGTTCTATATTTTCCACCTTGACATCTCATGGGCAAATGCTTCTATTTGAGTTGAAACGAAGGCTTAAGCCCACATTTGAACTAATTTCCATATTTAGAAGGTAATTTTCGCAAGTTTTTCCCTTATATTTATACATCTCTCAGTATTTTGATCATATCGACCTCTACACACCTCGAAATGGCACGAAACTTTTTCCATAGAAGCCTAAGATATAGGGCTACTACTTTCCTATTCATTACCTACGCAGATTTCCTCGTATTCACTATCAAAATAATGCCTGAATTCATATTATAGAAATCGAATTTTTCGGAAAGGGGTACCCCTTTGGTATATTGGAGATTTCACTAATTTCTCGGTAATGTATTACACTAGTGTTCTACATGTTCTATATTTCTACCATGACATCTCATGGGAAAATGCTTCTATTTGAGTTGAAACGGAGCCTTAATCCCACATTTGAAAAAAATTTCATATTTAGAAGGCAATTTTCGCAAGTTTTTCCCTTATATTTGTACATCTCTCAGTATTTTGGTCGTATCGACCTCTAATCACCTCGAAATAGCACGAAACTAGATACATAGAAGCCTAAGATATAGGGGTACAACTTTCCTATTCACTACCTCGGCAGATTTTGTTGTATTCACTTTCAAAATAATGCAGGAATTTATATTATAGAAATCGAATTTTTTTGAAAGGGGTACCCCTTTGGTAAATTGGAGATTTCACTAATTTCTCGGTAATGTATTAGATTCGTGTTCTAATCGTTCGATATTTTCCACCATGACATCTCATGGGAAAATGCTTCTATTTGAGTTGAAACGGAGCCTTAAACCCACATTTGTAAAAATTTCCATATTTAGAAGGCAATTTTCGCAAGTTTTTCCCTTATATTGGTACATCTCTCAGAATTTTGGTCGTATCGACTTCTACACACCTCCAAATAGGACGAATTTTTTTACATAGAAGCCTAAGATATAGGGCTACAACTTTCCTATTCACTACCTTCGCATATTTTGTCGTATTCACTTTCAAAATAATGCATGAATTCATATTATAGAAATCGAATTTTTGTGAAAGGGGTACCCCATTGGTAAATTGGAGATATCACTAATTTCTCGGTAATGTATTACACTCCTGTTCTACACGTTCTATATTTTCCACCATGTCATCTCATGTGTAAATGCTTCTATTTGAGTTGAAACGGAGCCTTAAGCCCACATTTGAAAAAAATTCCACATTTCAAAGGCAATTTTCGAAAGTTTTTCCCTTATATTTATACAACTCTTAGTATTTTAGTCGTATCGACCTCTACACACGTCGAAATGGCACGAATCTTTATACATAGAAGCCTAAGATATAGGGCTACATCTATCCTATTCATTACCTTCGGAGATTTCCTCATATTTACTATCAAAATAATGCCTGAATTCATAGTATAGAAATCGAATTTTTCTGAAAGGGGTACCTTTTTGGTAAATTGAAAATTTCACTAATTTCTTGGTAATGTATTACACTCGTGTTCTACACGTTCTATATTTTCCACCTTGACATCTCATGGGCAAATGCTTCTATTTGAGTTGAAACGAAGGCTTAAGCCCACATTTGAACTAATTTCCATATTTAGAAGGCAATTTTCGCAAGTTTTTCCCTTATATTTATACATCTCTCAGTATTTTGGTCATATCGACCTCTACACACCTCGAAATTGTACGAAACTTTATACATAGAAGCCTAAGATATAGAGCTACAACTTTCCTATTCACTACCTTCGCAGATTTCCTCGTATTCACTTTCAAAATAATGCATGAATTCATATTGTAGAAATCGAATTTTTTTGAAAGGGGTACCCCTTTGGTAAATTGGAGATTTCACTAATTTCTCGGAAATGTATTACACTCGTGTTCTACTCGTTCGATATTTTCCACCTTGACATCTCATGGGTAAATGCTTCTATTTGAGTTGAAACGGAGCCTTAAGACCACATTGGAAAAAATTTCCACAATTCAAAGGCAATTTTCGCAAGTTTTTCCCTTATATTTGTACATCTCTCAGTATTTAGATCGTATCAACCTCTACACAACTCGAAATGGCACAAAACTTTAAACATAGAAGCCTAAGATATAGGGCTACTACTTTCCTATTCATTACCTATGCAGATTTCCTCGTATTCACTGTCAAAATAATGCCTGAATTCATATTATAGAAATCAAATTTTTCTGAAAGCAGTACCCCTTCGGTAAATTGGAGATTTCACTAATTTCTCGGTAATGTATTAGATTCGTATTCTAATCGTTCGATATTTTCCACCATGACATCTCATGGCTAAATGCTTCTATTTGAGTTGAAACGGAGCCTTAAGCCCACATTGGAAAAAATTTCCACAATTCAAAGGCAATTTTCGCAAGTTTTTCCCTTATATTTGTACATCTCTCAGTATTTAGATCGTATCAACCTCTACACAACTCGAAATGGCACAAAACTTTAAACATAGAAGCCTAAGATATAGGGCTACTACTTTCCTATTCATTACTTTCGAAGATTTCCTCGTATTCACTATCAAAATAATTCCTGAATTCATATTGTAGAAATCGAATTTTTCTGAAAGGGGTACCCCTTTGGTAAATTAGAGATTTCACTAATTTCTCGGTAATGTAATGCACTCGTGTTCTACTCATTCGATATTTTTCACCATGACATCTCATGGGTAAATGCTTCTATTTGAGTTGAAACGGAGCCTTAAGCCCACATTTGAAAAAAATTCCACATTTCAAAGGCAATTTTCGCAAGTTTTTCCCTTATATTTGTACATTTCTTAGTATTTTTGACGTATTGACCTCTACACACCTCGAAATGGCACAAATTTTTTTCCATAGAAGCATAAGATATAGGGCTACTACATTCCTATTCACTACCTTCGCAGATTTCCTGGTATTCACTTTTAAATTAATGCGTGAATTCATATTATAGAAATCAAATTTTTCTGAAAGGGGTACCGTTTTGGTGAATTATAGATTTCACTAATTTCTCAGTAATGTATTACCCTCGTGTTCTACTCGTTCGATATTTTCCACCATGACATCTCATGGGTAAATGCTTCTATTTGAGTTGAAACGGAGCCTTAAGCACACATATGAAATTTTTTCCATATTTAGAAGGCAATTTTCGAAAGTTTTTCCCTTATCTTTGTACTTCTCTCAGTATTTTGGTCGTATCAATCTCTAAACACCTTCACATAGCACGAAACTCTATACATAGAAGCCTAAGAGATAAGGCTACAACTTTCCTATTCATTGCCTACGCAGATTTCCTCGTATTCACTGTCAAAATAATGCCTGAATTCATATTATAGAAATCGAATTTTTCTGAAAGAAGTACCCCTTTGGTAAATTGGAGATTCTCTAATTTCTCGGTAATGTATTACACTCATGTTCTACTCGTTCGATATTTCCCCCCATGACATCTCATGGGTAAATGCTTCTATTTGAGTAGAAACGGAGCCTTAAGCTCACATTTGAAAATATTTCCACATTTCCAAGGCAATTTTCATAGGTATTTCCCTTATGTTTGTACATCTCTCAATATTTTGGTCATATCGACCTCTACACACCTCGAAATTGCACGAAACTATATACATAGAAGCCTAAGATATAGGGCTACAACTTTCCCATTCACTACCTTCGCAGATTTTGTCGTTTTCACTTTCAAAATAATGCCTGAATTCTTCTTGTAGAAATCGAATTTTTCTTAAAGGGGTACCCCTTTGGTAAATTGGAGATTTCACTAATTTCTCGGTAATGTATTACACTCGTGTTCTACTCGTTCGATAATTTCCACCCTGACATCTCATGGGTAAATGCTTCTATTTGAGTTGAAACGGAGCCTTAAGCACACATTTGAAAAATTTTCCACATTTCAAAGGCAATTTTCGTAAGTTTTTCCCTTATATTTGTAAATCTCTCTGTATTTTTGTCGTATCAACCTCTACACACCTTGAAATAGCACAGAACTTTATACATAGAAGCCTAAGATATAGGGCTACAATTTTTCTATTCACTACCTTGGAAGATTTCATCGTATTCACTTTCCAAATATTGCCTGAATTCATATAGTAGAAATCGAATTTTTCTGAAAGGGGTACCGCTTTGGTAATATGGAGATTTCACAAATTTCTCAGTAATGTATTACACTCGTGTTCTACTCGTTCGATAATTTCCACCATGAAATCTCATTGGTAAATGCTTCTATTTGAGTAGAAACGGAGCCATAAGCTCATATTTGAATAAATTTCCACATTTCGAAGGCAATTTTCACAAGTTTTTCCCTTATATTTGTACATCTCTCAGTATTTTGGTCGTATCAACCTCTACACATCTCGAAATTGCACGAAACTTTATACATAGAAGCATAAGATATTGGGATACAAATTTCCTATTCACTACCTTCGCAGATTTCCTCGTATTCACTTTCAAAATAATGCCTGAATTAATATTGTAGAAATCGAATTTTTCTGAAATGGGTACCCCTTTAGTAAATTGGAGATTTCACTAATTTCTCGGTAATGTTTTACACTCGTGTTCTACTCGTTCGATATTTTCCACCATGACATCTCATGGGCAAATGCTTCTATTTGAGTTGAAACGGAGCCTTAAGCCCACATTTGAAAAAATTTCCACATTTCCAAGGAAATTTTCACAAGTTTTTCTCTTATATATGTACATCTCTCAAAATTTTAGTCGTATCGACCTCTACACACCTTGAAATCGTACGAAACTTTATACATAGAAGCCTAAGATATTGGGCTACAACTTTCCTATTCCCTACCTTCGTTGATTTCGTCGTATTCACTTTCAAAATAATGTTTGAATTCATATGGTAGAAATCGAATTTTTCTGAAAGGGGTACCCCTTTAGAAAATTGGAGATTTCACTAATTTCTCGGTAATGTATTACACTCGTGTTCTACTCGTTCGATAATTTCCACCATGACATCTCTTGGGTAAATGCTTCTATTTGAGTTGAAACGAAGCCTTAAGCCCACATTTGAAAAAATTTCCACATTTCGAAGGCAATTTTCACAAGTTTTTCCCTTATATTTGTACATCTCTCAGTATTTTGGTCGTATCAAACTCTACACACCTCAAAATAGATCGAAACTTGATACATAGAAGCCTAAGATATAGGGCTACAACTTTCCTATTCACTACCTTCGCAGATTTTGTTGTATTCACTTTCAAAATAATGCAGGAATTTATATTGTAGAAATCAAATTTTTTTGAAAGGGGTACCCCTTTGGTAAATTGGAGATTTCACTAATTTCTCGGTAATGCATTAGACTCGTGTTCTACTCGTTCGATATTTTCCACCATGACATCTCATGGGTAAAATTCTTCTATTTGCGTGGAAACGGACCCTTAAGCCCACATTTGAAAATATTTCCACATTTCAAAGGCAATTTTCACAAGTTTTTCCCTTATATTTGTACATCTCTCAGTATTTTGGTCGTATCAACCTCTACACACCTCGAAATGGCACGAAACTTTCTACATAGAAGCCTAAGATATAGGGCTACAACTTTCCTTTTCACTACCTTCGCGGTATTCCTCGTATTCTTTAAAAAAATAATGCCTAAATTCATAATATAGAAATCAAATTTTTCAGAAAGGGGTACCCCTTTGGTAAATTAGAGATTTCACTAATTTCTCGGTAATGTATTACACTCGTGTTGTACTCGTTCGATAACTTCCACCATGACATCTCATTAGTAAATGCTTCTATTTGAGTAGAAACGGAGCCATAAGCCCACATTTGAAAAAAATTCCACATTTCGAAGGCAATTTTCCCAAGTTTTTCCTTTATATTTGTACATCTCTCAGTATTTTTGACGTATCGACCCCTACACACCTCGAAAATGCACGAAACTTTATACATAGAAGCATAAGTTATAGGGCTACAACTTTCCTATTCACTTTCTAAATAATGCCTGAATTCAAATTGTAGAAATCGAATTTTTCTGAAAGGGGAATCACTTTGGTAAATTGGAGATTTCACTAATTTCTTGGTAATGTATTACACTCGTGTTCTACTCGTTTGATATTTTCTACCATGACATCTCATGGGTAAATGCTTCTAATTGAGTTGAAACGGAGCCTTAAGCCCACATTTGAAAAAATTTCCACATTTCAAAGGCAATTTTCGCAAGTTTTTCCCTTATATTTGTACATCTCTCAGTATTATTGACGTATCGACCCCTACACACCTCGAAAATGCACGAATATTTTTACATAGAAGCCTAAGTTATAGGGCTACAACTATCCTATTCACTTCCTTCGCAGATTTCCTCGTATTCACTTTCAAAATAATGCCTGAAATAATATTGTAGAAATCGAATTTTCCTGAAAGAGGTACCCCTTTGGTAAATTGGAGCTTTCACTAATTTCTCGGTATTGTATCACACTCGTGTTCTACTCATTCGATATTTTCTACCATGACATCTCATTGGTAAATGCTTCTATTTGAGTTGAAACGGATCCTGGAGCCTTAAGCCCACATTTGAAAAAATTTCCACATTTCGAAGGCAATTTTTACAAGTTTTTCCCTTATATCTGTACATCTCTCAGTATTTTTGTTGTATCGACGTCTACACACCTCGAAATTGTACGAAAATTTATACTTAGAAGCCTAAGATATAGGGCTACAACTTTCCTATTCACTAGCTTCGAAGATTTCGTCGTTTTCACTTTCAAAATAATGTCTGAATTCATATTGTAGAAATCAAATTTTTCTGAAAGGGGTACCCCTTTGGTAAATTGGAGATTTCACTAATTTCTCGATAATTTATTACACTCAAGTTCTACTCGTTCGATATTTTCCACCATGACATCTCATGGGTAAATGCTTCTATTTGAGTTGAAACGGAGCCTTAAGCCCACATTTGAAACAATTTCCACATTTCAAAGGCAATTTTCGCAAGTTTTACCCTTATATTTGTACATCTCTCAGTATTTTTGACGTATCGACCCCTACACACCTCGAAAATGCACGAAACTTTATACATAGAAGCATAAGTTATAGGGCTACAACTTTCCTATTCAGTTTCTAAATAATACCTGAATTCAAATTGTAGAAATCAAATTTTTCTGAAAGGGGTATCCCTTTGGTAAATTGGAGATTTCACTAATTTCTTGGTAATGTATTACACTCGTGTTCTATTCGTTTGATATTTTATACCATGACATCTCATGGGTAAATGCTTCTAATTGAGTTGAAACGGAGCCTAAAGCCCACAATTGAAAAAATTTCCACATTTCAAAGGCAATTTTCGAAAGTTTTTCCCTTATATTTGTACATCTCTCAGTATTATTGACGTATCGACCCCTACACACCTTGAAAATGCACGAATATTTTTACATAGAAGCCTAAGTTATAGGGCTACAACTATCCTATTCACTTCCTTCGCAGATTTCGTCGTATTCACTTTCAAAATAATGCCTGAAATAATATTGTAGAAATCGAATTTTCCTGAAAGGGGTACCCCTTTGGTAAATGGGAGATTTCACTAATTTCTCGGTATTGTATTACACTCGTGTTCTACTCGTTCGATATTTTCTACCATGACATCTCATTGGTAAATGCTTCTATTTGAGTTGAAACGGAGCCTGGAGCCTTAAGCCCACATTTGAAAAAATTTCCACATTTCGAAGGCAATTTTTACAAGTTTTTCCCTTATATCTGTACATCTCTCAGTATTTTTGTCGTATCGACCTCTACACACCTCAAAATTGTACGAAAATTTATAAATAGAAGCCTAAGATATAGGGCTACAAATTTCCTATTCACTACCTTCGAAGATTTCGTCGTTTTCACTTTCAAAATAATGTCTGAATTCATATTGTAGAAATCAAATTTTTCTGAAAGGGGTACCCCTTTGGTAAATTGGAGATTTCACTAATTTCTCGGTAATGTATTACACTCGAGTTCTACTCGTTCGATATTTTCCACCATGAAAACTCATGGGTAAATGCTTCTATTTGAGTTGAAACGGAGCCTTAAGCCCACATTTGAAACAATTTCCACATTTCAAAGGCAATTTTCGCAAGTTTTTCCCTTATATTTGTACATCTCTCATTATTTTTGACGTATTGACCCCTACACACCTCGAAAATGCACGAAACTTTATACATAGAAGCATAAGTTATAGGGCTACAACTTTCCTATTCACTTTCAAAATAATGCCTGAATTCATATTATAGAGATCGAATTTTTCTGAAAGGGGTACCCCTTTGGTAAATTGGAGATTTCACTAATTTCTTGGTAATGTATTACACTCGTGTTCTACTCGTTCGATATTTTCTACCATGACATCTCATGGGTAAATGCTTCTAATTGAGTTGAAACATAGCCTTAAGCCCACATTTGAAAAAATTTCCACATTTCAAAGGCAATTTTCGCAAGTTTTTCCCTTATATTTGTACATATCTCATTATTTTTGACGTATTGACCCCTACACACCTCGAAAATGCACGAATCTTTTTACATAGAAGCCTAAGTTATAGGGCTACAACTTTCCTATTCACTACCTTAACAGATTTCATCGTATTCACTTTCAAAATAATGCCTGAAATAATATTGTAGAAATCGAATTTTTGTGATAGGGGTACCCTTTAGTTAAACTGGAGATTTCACTAATTTCTCGGTAATGTATTACACTCGTGTTCTACTCGTTCGATATTTTCCACCATGACATCTCATTGGTAAATGCTTCTATTTGAGTTGAAACGGAGCCTTAAGCCCACATTTGAAAAAATTTCCACATTTCGAAGGCAATTTTCACAAGTTTTTCCATTATATATGTACATCTCTCAGTATTTTTGTCGTATCGACCTCTACACACCTCGAAATTGTACAAAACTTTATACATAGAAGCCTAAGATATAGGGCTACAACTATCCTATTCACTACCTTCGCAGATTTCGTCATTTTCACTTTTAAAATAATGTCTGAATTCATATTGTAGAAATCAAATTTTTCTGAAAGTGGTACCCCTTTGGTAAATTGGAGATTTCACTAATTTCTCGGTCATGTATTACACTCGTCTTCTACTCGTTCTATAATTTCCACCATGACATCTCATGGGTAAATGCTTCTATTTGAGTTGAAACGGAGCCTTAAGCCAACATTTGAAAAAATTTCCACATTTCCAAGGCAATTTTCACAAGTTTTTCCCTTATATTAGTATATCTCTCAGTATTTTTGACGTATCAACCCCTACACACCTCGAAAATGCACGAAACTTTATACATACAAGCCTAAGTTATAGGGCTACAACTTTCCTATTCACTACCTTCACAGGTTTCATCGTATTCACTTTCAAAATAATGCCTGAATTTATATTGTAGAGATCGAATTTTTCTGAAAGGGGTACCCCTTTGGTAAATTGGAGATTTCACTAATTTCTCGGTAATGTATTACACTCGTGTTCTACTCGTTCGATATTTTCCACCCTGACATCTCATGGGTAAATGCTTCTATTTGAGTTGAAACGGTGCCTTAAGCCCACTTTTGAAGAAAATTCCACATTTCAAAGGCAATTTTTGCAAGTTTTTCCCATATATTTATACATCTCTCAGTATTTTTGTCGTATCGACCTCTACACACCTCGAAACTGCATGGAAATTTATACGTAGAAGACTAAGATATAGGGCTACAACTTTCCTAATCACTACCTTCGCAGATTTCATCGTATTCACTTTCAAAATAATTCCTGAATTCATATTGTAGAAATCGAATTTTTCTTAAAGGGGTACCCCTTTGGTAAATTGGAGATTTCACTAATATATCGGTAATGTATTACACTCGTTTTCTACTCGTTAGATATTTTCCACCATGACATCTCATGGGTAAATTCTTCTATTTGAGTTGAAACGGAGCCTTGAGCTGACATTTGAAAAATTTTCCACATTTCGAAGGCAATTTTCAAAAGGTTTTCCCTTTTATTTGTACACCTCTCAGTATATATGTCATCTCGACCTCTAGACACCTTTAAATTGCACGAAACTTTATACATAGAAGCCTAAGATATAGGGATACCACTTTCCTATTCAATACCTTCGCAGATTTCCTCGTATGCAATTTCAAAATAATGCCTGAATTCATATTGTAGAAATCGAATTTTTCTGAAAGGGCTACCCATTTGGTAAATTGGAGATTTCACTAATTTCTCCGTAATGTATTACTCTCGTGTTCTACTTGTTCGATATTTTCCACCATGACATCTCATGGGTAAATGCTTCTATTTGAGTTGAAACGGAGCCTTAAGCCCACATTTGAAAAAATTTCCACAATTCGAAGGCAATTTTCGCAAGTTTTTCCCTTATATTTGTACATCTCTCAATATTTTTGTCGTATCGACCTCTATACACTTTTAAATTGCACGAAACTTTATACATAGAAGCCTAAGATATAGGGCTACAGGTTTTCTATTCACTACCTTGGCAGATTTCGTCGTATTCACTTTCCAAATAATGCCTGAATTCATATTGTAGAAATCGAATTTTTCTGAAAGGGGTACCGCTTTGGTAAAATGGAGATTTCACAAATTTCTCGGTAATGTATTACACTCGTGTTCTACTTGTTCGACATTTTCCACCATGAAATCTCTTTGGTAAATGCTTCAATTGGAGTTGAAATGGAGTAATAACTCCACATTTGAAAAAAATTTCCACTATTCGTTGGCAATTTTCGCAAGTTTTTCCCTTATATTTGTAAATCTCTCAGTATTTTAGTCGTATCTACCTCTACACACCTCGAAATCGCACGAATTTTTATACATAGATGCCTAAAACATAGGGCTACAACTTTTGTTGCAGTTACCTTTGCAGATTCCTTAGTATTCACTTTCAAAATATTACCCAAATACATATTATAGAAATCGAACTTTTCTAAAAGGGGTACCCCTTTGGTACATGTGAGATTTCACTAATTTCTCAGTAATGTATTACACTCGTGTGCTACTCGTTCGATATTTTACCCCATGACATCTCGTGGGTAAATGCTTCTATTGGAGTTGAGACAGAGCGTTAAGTCGATATTTGAAATAAATTCCACTTTTAGATGGCAATTTTCGCAAGTTTTTCCTTTATATTTGTAAATCTCTCATTATTTTCGTCGTATCACCCTCTACAATCCTCGAAATTGCTCGAAACTTTATATATAGAAGCCTAAGACATAGGGCTAAAACTTTTGTAGCCTTTACCTTTGCAAATTCGTTAGTGTACACTTTCTAAATATTACCCGAATACATATTATAGAAATCAAACTTTTCTGAAAGGGGTACCCCTTTGGTAAATGTGAGATTTCACTAATTTCACTGTGATGTATTACACTCGTGTTCTACTCGTTCGATATTTTCCCCCATGACGTCTCGTGGGTAAATGCTTCTATTGGAGTTGAGACGAAGCGTTAAGTACACATTTGAAAAAATTTCCACTTTTGGATTGCAATTTTCGCAAGTTTTTCCCTTATATTTGTATATCTCTCAGTATTTTAGTCGTATCCTCCTCGACACACCTCGAATGTGCACAAAATTATATACATAGAAGCCTAAGACATTGGGCTACAACTTTTGTGCCCATTACCTTCGCAGATACCTTAGTATTCACTTTTAAAATATTTCCTGAATTCATATTATAGAAATCGAATTTTTCTGAATGGGGTACTCCTTTGGTAAAATTTATTTTTCACTAATTTCTCTGTAATGTATTACACTCGTGTTCTAATCAATCGATATTTTCCCCCATGACATCTCATGGGTAACTGCTTCTATTGGAGTAGAAACGGAGCCTTAAGTCCACATTTGAAAAAAATTCCACTTTTCGATAACAATTTTTGCAAGTTTTTCCCTTATATTTATACATCTCTCAGTATTTTGGTCGTATCGCCCTCTACACACCGTAAAATTGCACGAAAATTTATATAAAGAATCCTAAGACATATGGCTACAAGTTTTATGCCCATTACCTTTGTAGATTACTTTGTATTCACTTTCAAAATATTTCCCGAATTCATATTATAGAAATCGAATTTTTCTGAAAGGGGTACCCCTTTGGTAAATTGGAGATTTTACTAATTTATTCGTAATATATTACACTCGTATTCTACTCATTCGATATTTTCCACCATGACATCTCATGGGTAAATTCTTCTATTGGAGTTGAGACGGAGCATTAAGTCCACATTTGAAAAAATTTCCACTTTTATATGGCAATTTTCGCTAGTTTTTTCTTTATATTTGTACATCTCTCAGTATTTTGGTCGTATCAACCTCTACACTCCTCGAAATTGCACAAATTTTTTTATATAGAAGCCTAAGACATAGGGCTACAACTTTCATAGCCATTACCTTTGCAGACCCCTTAGTATTCACTTTCAAAATATTGCCCGAATTCATATTATAGAAATCAAATTTTTTTTAAAGTGGTACCCCTTTGGTAAATTGGAGATTTCTCTAATTTCTTCGTAATGCATTACACTCGTGTTCTACTCGTTTGATATTTTCCACCATGACATCTCATGGGTAAATGCTTCTATTGGAGTTGAAATGAAGCTTTAAGTCCACATTTGAAAAAATTTATACTTTTCGATGGCAATTTTCGCAAGTTTTTCCCTTATATTTGTATATCTCTCAATATTTTGGTCGTATCAACCTCTACACACCTCGAAATTGCACAAACTTTTATACATAGAAGCCTAAGACATAGGGATACAAATTTTGTGCCCATCACCTTTCCATATTCTATACTATTCACTTTCAAAATATTGCCTGAATTCATATTATAGAAATCAAATTTTTCTGAAAGAAGTACCCCTTTAGTAAATTGGAGATTTCACTAATTTCTCTGTAATGTATTACACTAGTGTTCTACTCGTTCGATACTTTGCACCATGACATCTCAAGGGTAAATTCTTCTATTAAAGTTGAAAAGGAGCCTTAAGTCCACATTTGAAAAAATTTCCACTTTTCGATTGCGATTTTCGTAAGCTTTTCCCTGATATTTGTACATCTCTCAGTATTTTGGTCGTATCAACCTCTACAGACCTCGAAATTGCACGAAATTTTATACATAGTAGCATAAGACATAGGGATACAACCTTTTTTTCCCATTACCTTTGCAGATTCATTAGTATTCTCTTTCGAAATATTACCCGAATTCATATTATAGAAATCAAATTTTTCTGAAAAGAGTACCCTTTGGTAAATTGGAGATTTCACTAATTTATTCGTAATGCATTACACTCGTGTTCTACACGTTTGATATTTTCCACCATGACATCTAATGGGTAAATGCTTCTATTGGAGTTTAGACGGAGCGCTAAGTCCACATTTGAAGATATTTCCACTTTTCGATGGCAATTTTTGCAAGTTTTTCCCTTATATGTGTACATCTCTCAGTATTTTGGTCGTATCAACCTCTACGCACCTCGAAATTGCACGAAATTTTATACATGGAAGCCTAAGACTTAGGGCTACAAATTTTGTTGCAATTACCTTTGCATATTCCTTAGTATTCACTTTCGAAATATTGCCCGAATTCATATTATAGAATTTGAACTTTTCTGAAAGGGGTACCCCTTTGGTAAATTAGAGATTTCTCTAATTTCTCCGTAATGTAGTAAACTCGTATTCTACTCGTTCGATATTTTTCACCATAACATCTCGTGGGTAAATGCTTCTATTGGAATTGAAACGGAGCCTTAAGTCCATATTTGAAAAAATTTCCACTTTTCGATGGCAATTTTCGCAAGTTTTTTCCTTATATTTGTACATCTCTCAGTATTTTGGTCGTATCAAACTCTACACACCTCGAAATTGCATGAAATTTTATACATAGAAGCCTAAGACATAGGGCTACAACTTTTGTAGCCATTTCCTTTGCAGATTCCTTAATATTCACTTTCAAAATATTGCCTGACTTCATATTATAGAAATCAAATTTTTTTGAAAGGGGTACCCCTTTGGTAAATTGGAGATTTCTCTAATTTCTCCGTAATGTATTAAACTCGTGTTCTACTCGTTCGATATTTTTCACCATAACATCTCGTGGGTAAATGCTTCTATTGGAGTTGAAACGGAGCCTTAAGTCCATATTTGAAAAAAATTCCACTTTTGGATGGCAATTTTCGCAAGTTTTTTCCTTATATTTGTACTTATCTCAGTGTTTTGGTCGTATCAACCTCTACACACCTCGAAATTGCACGAAATTTTATACATAGAAGCCTAAGACATAGGGCTACAACTTTCATGCCCTTATCCTTTGCAGATTGCTTAATATTCACTTTCAAAATATTGCCTGACTTCATATTATAGAAATCGAATTTTTCTGAAAGGGGTACCCCTTTGGTAAATTGGAAATTTCTCTAATTTCTCCGTAATGTATTAAACTCGTGTTCTACTCGTTCGATATTTTTCACCATAACATCTCGTGGGTAAATGCTTCTATTGGAGTTGAAACGGAGCCTTAAGTCCATATTTGAAAAAAATTGCACTTTTGGATGGCAATTTTCGCAAGTTTTTTCCTTATATTTGTACTTATCTCAGTGTTTTGGTCGTATCAACCTCTACACACCTCGAAATTGCACGAAATTTTATACATAGAAGCCTAAGACATAGGGCTACAACTTTCATGCCCATTACCTTTGCAGATTCCTTAATATTCACTTTCAAAATATTGCCTGACTTCATATTATAGAAATCGAATTTTTCTGAAAGGGGTACCCCTTTGGTAAATTAGAGATTTCTCTAACTTCTCCGTAATGTATTAAACTCGTGTTCTACTCGTTCGATATTTTTCACCATAACATCTCGTGGGTAAATGCTTCTATTGGAGTTGAAACGGAGCCTTAAGTCCATATTTGAAAAAAATTGCACTTTTGGATGGCAATTTTCGCAAGTTTTTTCCTTATATTTGTACTTATCTCAGTGTTTTGGTCGTATCAACCTCTACACACCTCGAAATTGCACGAAATTTTATACATAGAAGCCTAAGACATAGGGCTACAACTTTCATGCCCATTACCTTTGCAGATTCCTTAATATTCACTTTCAAAATATTGCTTGACTTCATATTATAGAAATCAAATTTTTCTGAAAGGGGTACCCTTTTGGTAAATTGGAGATTTCTCTAATTTCTCCGTAATGTATTAAACTCGTGTTCTACTCGTTCGATATTTTTCACCATAACATCTCGTGGGTAAATGCTTTTGTTGGAGTTGAAACGGAGCCTTAAGTCCATATTTGAAAAAAATTGCACTTTTGGATGGCAATTTTCGCAAGTTTTTTCCTTATATTTGTACTTATCTCAGTGTTTTGGTCGTATCAACCTCTACACACCTCGAAATTGCACGAAATTTTATACATAGAAGCCTAAGACATAGGGATACAACTTTCATGCCCATTACCTTTGCAGATTCCTTAATATTCACTTTCAAAATATTGCTTGACTTCATATTATAGAAATCAATTTTTTCTGAAAGGGGCACCCTTTTGGTAAATTGGAGATTTCTCTAATTTCTCCGTAATGTATTAAACTCGTGTTCTACTCGTTCGATATTTTTCACCATAACATCTCGTGGGTAAATGCTTCTGTTGGAGTTGAAATGGAGCCTTAAGTCCATATTTGAAAAAATTTCCACTTTTCGATGGCAATTTTCGCAAGTTTTTTCCTTTTATTTGTACTTATCTCAGTGTTTTGGTTGTATCAACCTCTACACACCTCGAAATTGCACGAAATTTTATACATAGAAGCCTAAGACATAGGGCTACAACTTTCATGCCCATTACCTTTGCAGATTCCTTAATATTCACTTTCAAAATATTGCCTGACTTCATATTATAGAAATCGAATTTTTCTGAAAGGGGTACCCCTTTGGTAAATTGGAGATTTCTCTAATTTCTCCGTAATGTATTAAACTCGTGTTCTACTCGTTCGATGTTTTTCACCATAACATCTCGTGGGTAAATGCTTCTATTGGAGTTGAAACGGAGCCTTAAGTCCAT
Organism: Humulus lupulus; assembly: GCF_963169125.1. Lineage (NCBI taxonomy): Eukaryota > Viridiplantae > Streptophyta > Magnoliopsida > Rosales > Cannabaceae > Humulus > Humulus lupulus. Next base: position 1,374,811 of record NC_084802.1, read on the forward strand.
ATTTGAAAAAATTTCCACTTTTCGATGGCAATTTTCGCAAGTTTTTTCCTTTTATTTGTACTTATCTCAGTGTTTTGGTCGTATCAACCTCTACACACCTCGAAATTGCACGAAATTTTATACATAGAAGCCTAAGACATAGGGCTACAACTTTCATGCCCATTACCTTTTCAGATTCCTTAATATTCACTTTCAAAATATTGCCTGACTTCATATTATAGAAATCGAATTTTTCTGAAAGGGGTACCCCTTTGGTAAATTGGAGATTTCTCTAATTTCTCCGTAATGTATTAAACTCGTGTTCTACTCGTTCGATGTTTTTCACCATAACATCTCGTGGGTAAATGCTTCTATTGGAGTTGAAACGGAGCCTTAAGTCCATATTTGAAAAAATTTCCACTTTTCGATGGCAATTTTCACAAGTTTTTTCCTTATATTTGTACTTATCTCAGTGTTTTGGTCGTATCAACCTCTACACACCTCGAAATTGCACGAAATTTTTTACATAGAAGCTTAAGACATAGGGCTACAACTTTCATGCCCATTACCTTTGCAGATTCCTTAATATTCACTTTCAAAATATTGCCTGAATTCATATTATAGAAATCGAATTTTTCTGAAAGGGGTACCCCTTTGGTAAATTGGAGATTTATCTAATTTATCCGTAATGTATTAAACTCGTGTTCTACTCGTTCGTTTCACCATAACATCTCGTGGGCAAATGCTTCTATTGGAGTTGAAACGGAGCCTTAAGTCCACATTTGTAAAATTCATGGCTAGGTGTACGTGGGGAAGGTCGAGCATTGGCGACAATGGTGAAACATTGGGCAAATGGGAAAGTGTTTTATTTTTCTCCCCAAAACTCTAGATTTTGGGTCTTTGGTACCTTACTCTAGTGAGAAGTATTCATTTGCTTGCTTTGGCCTAATCTCTTCTTTTCCTTTATGAAGATTTTTGCAAACTCAAAAGACTACAAATTGTCGCTTTCTTTGGCAACTCCTATTAGGAAGACTATTTCTCAAAATATTCAATCACCCATTTAATGTGTGCCTAAAGAGATAAAATTATGGAGATACAAGAAAGAAATTATATATATTTTTTAAAAAATTACTTTTTTAATAAGGTTTTCATATTATTATTTTTTAATTTTAAAGAAATTTATAAATTTAAACAATTATAATAAGATAGTGTAGAGTATTTTTCTCAAATATTTTAGTAACTTAATACTTCTAAGCAATTTTTATATTGAAAATTTTATTTACTCAAAAGTATATTATTTCTATATATAGAACATTAGGTACCAAACGTTTACATTTCCCATCTTGCTATAAATTAATACACCATATATTATACTTCATTCTAAATAAACAACTTACACTTGAAATACTTGTTCAAGAGTTAAAGCATTCACTACAAAAATGGGAAAATTAATTTTTTTTTTCTCGATTATAACACTAATAACGTATATAACAATACTTGATACATCTAATTAATAATTAATTATATATAATAACAAAATAATATTTTCCCATTTCTGTGTGTAACATCTTGTTCATTAATCGAGATTAATTGTTTCTCTAATTTGATTAATTTTATGGTTGATACTAATTCTTTTGTTCTTGTTGCTTTTCTTTATTTTGTTCAGTTCTGCTTCCATTTCAAGTATCATTGGCTTCCATAGCCGACCTCGAGCGTTCATAAACCAGTTAGATACCTGTTTAGTTCAACAAAACGACAATCAACAAACCCCACATATACATAAAAACGACAACAAATAATAAAAAAAAAAATACATACTTGGATTTTTGTCAACCCACTCTTTATAGCAAGCCAATGCTTCTCGTCATCTTTGGGATACCTGAAAAACAATCAAACACCATCAAAGAATAAGAGATTTTGATCAAAATTCTAATGCATATTAACTTGTTAGAAAATAAGTAAAAATTATAAATTTTGTTTTTGTTTTGGTTTTTTATTGCTATTTTTGAATGGATTTTTATTGGTATTCTTAAATTTTAGTGTTTTTTTTTAATTTTAATATATTAATATGTTTGCAAAATTACCACTTAATTGTGATATGTCAAATATGTCATTATTAATAAATTATAAATTTGATACTTTTTGTGTAAAAAAGAAGAGCATATTTTGTATACCGTATCTAGGTGATTAACAAATAAAATTTACCCCTACATGAGTTTTTTTTGCCATCTTTTAACATGACAATTGATATATGTTTGTTTTATTATATAAATATATATGTGATTATACTAATATATACTCGTAAATAGTTACATTAATTTTAGCCATTATATTTTTATTAAATGATTATAATTGATTTAATACTTAACTAAAAAATTAATGACTATTAATTAGTGACTTGTAACCTAATAATAACTTAATTATGTAATGTTCATTATTTAAAATATTTTATTTCCTTATAAAAACATTTATTAAGATTTATCTTATTCATTTTTTTTTATTATAATTACTAGCTTTTAAAACTTAAGTATTTTTAATCAAAATAGTGGATGGGAACTTTTTGCGATTAAAATTCATGATTGTTTATTTTATTTATAATCCTTTTGAAAATAATTATGCCTTTAAGTAATTTATTTATAATTCTTTTTAAGTTTTTCTTTTTATTTTTTGGAAAAGGCCATCGAGGAACTTTGAAGAACTTCAGTTATAAGTTGTTATAGAATATGCTGATATCTTTATTTTATTCTTAAAATTAAATTCATTACTTACTATTAGCTAAATGTGGTCTTATGTTTGAAGATTATGTATTTCATTACTTACTATTACTGGTTATGGTTGGATTAGATTCATTAATAATTAACTTTGAGCATGTAACTTTCACTATAATTACAAATAAAAGTTAATATTTATTTTTGTAGTGTTAAAATTAATTAAAAAAATTAAATTAAGACTAAATATTAAATGTGATATAATTTAAGGATCTTACTTATAAAAAAATAATTAATTAAATTCTCAAGATTATCAAAAAATTTATATTGATGAGACTTTGTAATACAAACACTTTCACATATATCTATAAATAAATATATATATATATATGTATGGAAATTTGTTGGGTACTACTCAAAATATTTTTAGTATTTTCGGTGCATATATAAGCTGTAACTATTTTTAGTATTTTCGGTGCATATATAAACTGTAACTTTTTTTTTCTTCATGACGGTGTATATAGTTATGGTAATTTTTCCACAAATTTTCAAAAAATTTCGAATAATTTAAAATACTGAAATCATGATTCAAAAACATTATGTTGCACGCTTTTATAAATATTGAAACAAGCACGAGTGTAACAAACTGTTAGAATCTTGATTTCGGCATCTAAATTATTCAGAATTTCCTGAAAAATTTGATTAACGTCCCTTGTAATCACATTATAAACCGTCTTATAAAAAAAATTAGAGGTGCAGCTTATTCATATACCAAAAATACTAACTTGATAGAAAATAAGAGAAAAGAAAAACTCACGGATGAAGAAAGTTTTCAAACAGCCAAGCTTTGAGAACAGACACAGATTTCAAAGGCAAGCCTCTCTGGGGTATCCATAACCGCTCCTGCTTCTTCTTCTGTCGAAGATCCCATTGTTTCTGTATAAAAGAGGTCTCGAAACCCTTTTCCTTGACACGATGATCGAAACTCACAGTAGCTTCCATGGCCAGGCAATGCTTGATCCTTTCTCTCAAGCCTTTGTACAATACAGAGATTGTTTGGAGAGCAAAACGAGCATGTATATGAGGGTCTGATACCACTGAATGAATCTCTTCCAAACACTTGTTGTAACGATCATCAACCTGGTTATGAGTAAAGAAAAAGAAAAAAAGTGTTAGTTATTAAGACAATCCCCACCTTACCCTAATTCTCTAAAGCTTCTCTACAAGTTGCTCTACTTGCTCATATTATTCACTAAGGTTGATCACCTTGAGAGTCGTTTAGTGTAAATATATTTTTGACAATTTCATCAAAAACGACATATGTTATATATGTACCATTTGTAGCAGAGACAACAACAATAACTTGTCTGTTTTTCTTTCATCGGTTAATTGTTGGTGGGATTCGAATAATGTAGTTTCTCCTTGAAGCCTGAAGCCACCATCGGAGGTCGAATCCATTGTTGACATTGTTGAGAATGAGCAAGAGTTCATACTACTCGAACAATAATGATGATCGTGATCGAGTTTTCCGAGCGAAAAGCCTGCAACGTGAGCTAGAATTTGTTGAGCTGCAGAAAGATATTTCGATCCTGATATCACTTTGCTGTTGTGGCAAGAATTTTGCTCGGAAACCAGCATTATTTTCTCGGTGTTGCCACTATTAGGCTCAGCAACAGAGCCAGACATGTCCGAGCATTGGCCTAGGCCTGTGGTGACAGAGGGCTGAGATGTGGCCAGTGATAGAAAGAGATTATTATTATTATTATTATTAGTCCATACACTTTCATCAAACGTTTGATGAAATTCAGAAGTTTTCCCACTAAGGTGGTCGAGCTCTATATCACCCCAGTACTGATTTTCAAAACTAACATAAGAGGAGTTGTCTTGGTTCGAAACAAAACAAGGTGAGTACATATGATGAGGAACCGAAATGGCTAAGTCGTCGAGGCTTTCTTGAACTCCATGGCCATGGCCATGGCCAGCTGCCTTTGCAGCCATGAAGTTAGCTGTTTCTTCTTGTAACTCAGTGCCAACCCCGCCAAGTAAGGAGACTTCGTCTCTAGTGAAACTTCTTTTGTAGGAATCTATCAAAGGGTTATAATAACTGAGATCATCACCATGATAATGATGATCGAATAAAGAAGACTGAAGAACAAAGGAGTTGTTCATGGCTGTATAATTAAGAGGTGAAATCCCATCAGTGAGTAGAGATTTAAATGTTTGATTATTCTCCATATCAGAAAAACTCAGCCAAGAACAGTACTATATATGATTGTATATCAAACCCCTCACTCAGCACAAACAAACAACTTCTCCTGTTTTGATGGTCTGCTTAGCTTTCGAGCAGTATTATTATTGACCTGAAAATTATTTGAAAATATAAAATAACCACAGAGGTAACTGGCAAGTATGGTATATATATATATTTTACTATATTGCATAAATAGGGTAAATACTCATTTATTATTTTATTAAAATACATATTTGATACTTTATGTTTTAATAATACTGATTTAGTACCTGAAATTTAAAATCGTATATATTTGGTATACTAAACTTAAATTTGATTAATAAAACTTTATTAATATAACAGTTTGTTCGTACTAATAAAATTTTATTATTTAAATTTGAATCCAGATATTAAATATGTACAATTTTAAATTACAAAATACCATATAAGTATTATCGAAAACATAGAATACTAATTCTGTATTTCGATAAAAAAGCAGAGTGAGTACGAAAGAAAGCAAGGAATAAGGTCAATAAAAGAAGTTGAAATGGTGACTATTATCATCGTCTTCATCATCTAGTACTAAGTTGTCATAAGAAAAAACCAAAGAAATACTTTAAGATAGAATAATAATGATAATAGCTAACCATGTGTGCTTGTCCATGAGCAGAGGAGATAAAGCTATAACCATCAAGCTGAGCTGACTCCCCAAGCTTTTTCAAGGCAAAAAATGATGATGGAGAGAGTTAGGAATTTTCAATGAAAAAGATTCATGGGATAGTCCAACATCAGACGTTGGAAAATTTCCAAAGTTTCAAGAGATTAAGTGGTCTATTTTTTATACTAGGGATTGACAACAACACCATATGTTTGACATATGTATATAGGTATATATATAAATTAAGCTTTCTTTTATACCTATCTCAAACTAATAATTTTTGTTTTTTAAATTAAAATATATATAAAAGAGTAACTTATATATATAATTTTTGTTTTTTGTTTGCATGAAGAGAAAAGTGAGAGATGATCATATAATATAATTTTGTTGAAGAACATGTAAGCCAAGAAACTGTTGATGAGAATCATAATCTCAGAAAATCATATCAGAAAGAAGTAAGTTAAATGTACTTTGCTAGATCGATATATAGACAAAAAAGACATAATAAGAAGATGATGATAATATAAATAAATGGACTAGCTTTTGTTTGTTGTTCATGCCTATACTACTAAAGATAATATATATATATATAGGCAGTAGAAGAGTGAGAAGAGAAGAGTAGAGTCAAACACAAAGACACACAAAAAAAAGAGAAAGTGCAGTGTGCAGTGGGCAGTGGGCAGTGTGCAGTGTGTGCAGTGGCAGCACTCATTTTTGTTGCAGGCTTTAAAAGGGCCCATTCCTCTGCCCTTCTCCTTCTTCTTCTTCTTCTTCTCCTTCTCACACTCTTTCTCTCTGACTCATTTCTTAACAATCATCTTTTGTAGACAAACAAAGCTTTTTATAAAATTTTATAAATGTGTAAAGAGAAAAACAGTCATTAATTAAAATTATTTATATTATTTTATATATATATATATATACAAGATGATGAAGAAGAGAGAACAAGGTAAACTTGCGAATTAGCCATTTTAAAGAGCATTAAATGGATCAACGAGTAGTATATAAATATATATATATATATATAGTTTTGAGAAAAGACTGTAAAAGGGTTTTAAAGAGTTGAGAAGATGATGATGATGGAGGCAAGAAAGAAACAACACTGGAAAATCCCATGGAGAAAATCTTATATATATATATGTGTTTATTCTTTCTTTTTAATTACTCACAATTTTCAAAAACCGAACACGATTGCGTATTGAAGCTTTGATCTTTTCGCACATATCCACAATATCAGTAAATTCTTCTATGGTTGCACCCAATGAATTTTCAACAAGCACACCATTTATATATATATATATATAATATAATATAATATAATATAAAAATAGGTAAAGAAGCTTTTGATTTTGTTTTTGTTTTATTTTTTATGCAAATACTGTACACAACTAACCCTAAACCTAAACCTAAACTCAAACGAATCATTATTCTCCCAATAAGCTAACCCTGCCGCACTCATCTCCTTTTCCTCTTCTTCTTCTCTTCGTCACCGGTAACCCTGGCTGCCCTCATCATCAATCTGCGCCGCCGTAGATCTCGCCGTCGCCGGGAGCGAGCAGAAGCTCCGGTCGTCATCGTCCATGGGAGTAGCAGCTTCAGCTTCTTGTGGCTACTAATTAAGCCAAATGTGATTATAATAATAATTAAGGAGGTAAGTATTTTATTGTTGTATTATTATTATTATTATTATAGAACAAGGTTTTATTATTTAATATTAGATCTCTGCACTTTCTTTTTTGAAGTACATATAAATATATTTAAATGTATAGGAGTTTTATTATAATAAAATCAGACATGTATTTTTTTTATTTATTTTTTTGAGATGAAATCAGACATGTATTTATATCTATATGTGAATATTTGACAGAGTTGTATACGTAGTTAATAATATGAATAAATCTGTCAGAGAATAAATCTGTGTTAAAGGTGATGAATCTTATCTGATGATTTTGTTTGTTGAGGAAATCTTTTTTCTCTTTTTGTTAATAACCAATCATTTGTTTGTTTAATTCCATTTGTATTAATTATGTCATTTGCTAATATTTGATTTGTATATAGAAAAATAAATAATAAACTTGGAATTCAAGAAGAATATGATGAGACTGAGACAACTTCTACAACAAATTAATGAATAATGTTGATTAAATGCATTAATCTTAATTTATAATAATAATAATGATCTTTTGATCCACACATATATATACATATATATTTATATGTGTGTTGAAGATAACAAACTTGAAATATTCTTGATTTGGAGAGTTCTTGTTATTCTTAGTTGATTATGCAATTTTTTTTAGATTGAGTATTTGTATTTCTTATTATATATAATTTTTTTTGTTGTTGAGATGGCTGGTTTTATTTTTGTGATGCTAAATTTGGTGTTTGGGGATTTGATTTGTTTTGAAAGATTTTGTTATAAACTTATTCTTATTCTTAGTTGATTATCTTTTTTTTTTTTGTTAGATTAATGAAACGTGTACTAAAATTATGTACTAAAATATTATACTAAATGACGTGTCATTTTTAATTAATAAGTCAAATTTATTTTAAGTGAGATTCATTATTTTAAAAAACAGTTTCACGTCAGTTTTGAATAATATATTTGTGTAGTCGGTAATGTTTTTGTGTATAATTTTAGATTGAATAATTGTATATCTTTCTTTTATTGAGTTGGATTGTGATTCAAAAATTTTGTTTAGATTTGATTTGATTTGTATTTAGATTTGTCATGTTAAAATGGCATAACTTTTTCTAAAATGAATCAATAATTTAATTCTAAGAAAAAAATCCAATAATTTAATTACAAGGTTTCGCACATCAAATAGGTGTGGTGTTGTTTGTTGTTAATGCAAAATAAAAATTAACTTTATAGTTACTTAACTGCACTTTGTAGGTTGATTAATATTTTTCATATTTTCACGGTTTACTTACACCTAGCTCGCCCTTATTTGATAAAAAAAAAATCAGCTTTTCATGTAATTAATTTTCTGTTAATATTTTATTTTAAATTTGAGATACACCTATTTCCTTACGCATACGTTTATTTTAAAGATAATTACCAGCTGTTTTTTCTTCTTTTTTTGAGATTTTTGGAATTTCTTATGTAATTTCTAAGTTTGTCATGGCTAGAAATTTATTGTGTATTTTTCCTTCTTATTGACAAATGTACTCTAGTTAAGACTATGTACACTATATATAATATATATTTATAGGACAATTCCTCCACATGGGTTTCACTTTAAGCCCTACCGGTAGGGCTCTCAGTGTTTCTCGACCCGTGAACAGCTTTCGGCGCGACTTTTTTTTTTCTGATCGTGTATATTGTAGCTATTTAGAACATCCTGCAAATTTTTAGAAAATTTCGAATAGTTTACAGTACCGAAAACCAAGTTCAAACATGTTGTTTTCTACGTGCATAAAAAAAATTAGTCACGCTTGCAACAACATGTTTGAACCTAGTTTCGGTACTATAAACTATTAGGAATTTTCTGAAAATTTGCAGGATGCTCTAAATAGCTACAATATACACGATCATAAAAAAAATCGCGCCGAAAACTGTTCACGGGTTGAGAGCCCTACCGGTAGGGCTTAAAGTGAAACCGCTATAGGAGAATTCTCTTATATTTATATATATTAATTCCATAATTTGTCTATTCAAGTTCCAACATTCACTCGTATCCCAAGGCGAATGTCTACATACAATCTTATGAAGATTTTGCCTAGTTCAATTTATGAGATGCTCCACCAACCTCATAAAGGTGTCCAAACTCTAACTAGACCATCTTATTGTTGAAAATTGCATATTACAGAATTTTTATTTATTTTCATGTAATTTACAACAAATATGTAAATTCCTAGAACATGCTTCTATAAAATTGATACAAAATAGCGTAAAGTATAGAAACTTACATACACAGCGGAATTGGAACAATTCATTCCTTCAATCTTTCTAACCCTTGATTCATTTCCTTCCATAGCAGAGTATTATCAAGAGATTGAACTAAATTAACAACATAGTCTTCCTCACCAAGCCTTTGATTAACCTAGAATTAGTCTGGATTGGTTCTCAACACATGAGATAGAGATCTAGAAGAGAATAAGAAGAGAGTGAGTGGCCAGCAAATGATTAGACTGTTTAGGTTTTTACTTACTCAATGAATCAATTGAGACTAACTTATGAAAACATTAGATATCATGTTTCTTATATAAGCAACTTAATCGGCTTTATTTAAATTTAAATTAATTAAAATAAATAAATAAAAATAAAAGCATTGGACTCTCACAAATGGACTTGAGCCTAATCTCTTTGTTTTGAATTTAAATATCAATTGAGCATAAATTCAAAACTTTTTTATTTATTTATATTTTAGTTAAATAATTTTATCCTTATTCAAATTCACTATTTATAATTTGAAACTTGATTTAATATTATTTATTTATATTAACATCAATTTATCAATATTAATAAATTTTCCCAAAGATTCTCTTTTATTCTCTAAATCTCATATATTTGTAAAATTTTCCAAAATTGACCTAGTCAACTTTAAAAATCCTAATTGATAATTAAATCAATTAATTGAGACATTCTAGATGTTTTACTCAAAGGTGATGCAGAGACAAAATCCTAATTGATAATTAAATCAATTAATTGAGACATTCTAGATGATTTACTCAAAGGTGATGCAGAGACCATGCATTCATGAAGTCAAGCTCCAATAAGTTACTGTGAATCTATTTACGAATAATTTCACTACCTTATTAATTCATCGTGACTCTACTATAGACTTGGAATTGAACTCTTGAATTCATAGAACACATTTTCCAAACCATAAATACGTTATCCATTGTTATAACCATTACAGTCAGTCAATCCTCTATCGATGACTTACTAACGAGCTGGGTGCAAATTATCGTTTTACCCCTCATCAGTATTTTATCATTAACTCTCATTAAGTTCCTTTATAAATGATATTTTCGTGAACTTAATCACAAAAATGAAATCTCAATCATTTAACCGTTTGAACAAAGCAATTAAGGAAATCATATTTTCACTTCCCATAAAGAAGTTATAGATTTCATATCTATGAATAATTGTATCGTCCTAAATTACCTAATAAGGCTTAGGGCCTTGATTAGGGGGCAATGATGGCAAATTATGGAAAATTATGTGATTTAATTATGAAATATGTGTTTATGTGATATATATGGGTATCATTATATGATTACGTAAGTTATATTATAATATGATTACATATGCATGTTTAGGTGTATTAAATATGCATATGGGCCCGTTTCTTATTGGAATGACAATTTTCGTAATTTTGTCCGTTACGTGTATATTTGGAATATATGTGCATATATGTGATATATGTGTGAGACCATATTATTAAGTGGATATATTTGGGTTACTCAGCATGAGGCGATCATAGGGAGCAAGTTAGCGGGAAAGTCACAACGGGACTAATATCCGACTCGGGGTAAGTCAAGGAGTATTTTGGGTATTTAGTGCATTACCGGAATATTTAGGGTAAGAAAACATGAGGTAGTGCCACCACTACTAACAACCTGTAGCCATAGAATTGTAGCGTCCCGGAATTTTACTTAGCTAGATAATAGTACTAGTAGCAGTAGTAGTAGTAGTAGCTGTAGAATCTTAGTTTTCTTGGATATTGGACAAAGCCAGGATTTAGTTAGAAACTCGTAAAAATAGTTATGGATTTTATAAGTTTAATCTATGGTTTAGACATATTAATTTTATCATAAGGTTTGATTAATGAAGATAGTCCTAAGAATATTATTTATTATAACCTAAGGTTTAGATAGATTAAATAAGTGTGTGACACTTGTCACAAGCATGCTTATTATGGATTTAAGTACTTTTTATGAATAGTTTAACTAAAAGAAAGATCTAGAAGCTCTAGAACCTTCCATCATCTGTTAGGATCACGTTTTACTTAGTTAAAATAGTTTTAATCAATTTCAAATTATCTTGAAATGTGCAAAAATGTGTTTGAAATATCAGTGTATGCCGATATATCGCAGCTATAAGGGCCGATATATCGCCTATAATTGATACGGAAAACACGTCGACTTCGCACGAACAAAATCACGGACCCTCGGAATCATGGTAGGAGCGATATATCGCCTACCTTAGGAGATATATCGGCTCAAGTGGCCATATTTGAGTTGTTCGTAAAATTCTGAACTAGAAACAACCCTTAACAACCTTGACTCATTCCTGAACGTTTTTGACCGAGTTCTAGGCATTTGTTGAACAAATAATTCAAATTTATTCATTTTTAATCATTTATTTTTTCATTTTAAAGGAGTGAGTTTCACTCCTTGAACTCTATAAATAGGACCCTTCACTCAGCCATTTCATTCATCATTCAAGCACAGTTCAAAGCCTCCAAGCTGCTAAGTTTATTCTAGAGAGAAACACTAGGATTTTGGGGTTAAAGCTTTCAAATCTAAAGCTTTTATAAACACTTGGGAAGTAAGTTTTGTGTGATTTCGGTGTTTGAGTTATAGATCGAGGTTCTAAGCTATCCAAGGTATCCATTGTCTTCATGTTTAGTTCACTATAGTTTCTTCAAATCCTAACTTGTGATAGTGACTTTTGGTTAGGTGTTCAATTCCTTTGAAACATAAAGTTTTCGGTAAGTTCTTATATCGATGGTTTAGATCTTCTCTTCAACTTCATTTCTTTAGAAACTTATGGTTTTCTTATGTTTGGTTTTAGGAGTTTCCAATCCCGCTCTTGTCTCCAATATTCCAGTTTTTTGTAAGGAAAATTAGTTAGTTTAGTATTATGATCTAGTTTATGTAGCTTATAATATAGTTTATGTTTGTATGACCTAACATTTCAGGTACAATAAAGGGGTAAGTGTGTCTGGACTTAAGGTGTCCAATGATGTATGATGGACTATGTTCGGTAGGCTCAGTTGCCAAAACTTTATGACGGACCTAAGTGATGCCCGGTGTATGATGGACTTATGTCCGGGACTTAATTGCCACCCATGTATAAACACTTATCTTTTTATTATATCTGACTTGTTATTATGACCCATAGTTATAATTATGAGTATGACTTATGACTTATGATTTATGATCTATGACCTATGATTTATGACTATGATATGATTTAGGTTATGACATGACCTATGATTTATTGTTGTGTGATTAGTATAAATAAGTTTGTTTATGACTTTGGTGAAATTTATGATATGTTTGATTATATGACTAACTATTGTTTGTATTTTCCTTACTGGGCTTAGAAGCTCACTCCTTATGATGTTGTTATTTCAAACAATTAATGATAGAAAGGCCGATGGCGAGTAGGACCTAAGAGCTTCGTGATGTACTTGTGGGAACCATATAGTCGAGGAAGATCAAGCGAGCCTAATTATTTTTTTTATTAAAGAAAGTTTAGTTTAAAGTTTTATTTAAATGTTGCTCATTTTTATGTTAAAGACAATTATTTTATTTTTGTACAACTATGGATCCATGTATGTATTTATTTTAGAGTTTTTATTCAATAAAAGAACAATATTTATGAATTATGACCCAACGCTGTGTTCTTGGTAATCTATGAGAAATTAGGGCGTTACAAGAATACAAGGGAAAAATAGATAGCAAAATAGAAAATAGAAAATCAATTCTAATATTCAATATTTTTCCTTTTAACCTTTCCAAGTAGCTATACCATAGAACTCTTCCTGAGCATAATTGTGTAGCACTCAAAGCCAAGTCTTTTTCTTCTTTAGTCTTCACATTCAAGATAAACACCGAGCAATCGCAATGGGTACTTTTCTCTATCTTTTAAAATACATCACCAAAATACTATTTTATTTATTTTACCTCAAACTTTTATATTACATCATACATCAGCTTCTCTATTTTTTTTCATAATCTTTTAAATATTATATTTAATATATGTTATTCATTTTAAATATTTTATTTAACTATTAATAATATCATTATATTTTTTAATAATTATAATATTTACCTATATATTTTCTCAAATCATTAATATTGTAATATTATTATAGTATAAATTATTTGTATATTATATAAAGTATATATAATTTATAATCAAATACAATTAAAAAATTATTGTTTAATGTGCCCTGAGGAAGAAAAAATAGGGGATAAAGAATAAAGATATTATTTATATACCATGTGAAAGAAAGATAAGAAAATATTAAAATATTTTTGAAAGAGCTCTAAGAGCACTCCAAATGGGTAAGATATATTACCTCAATTTGGAAAAAAAAATTAAAATCTGGTAAAAGGGACATCAATGGATGATCCATTTTACATATATTTTTACATAGAAGTACATTACAAAGCTACAGTTGGTGTCTACTATTCATTCTTCAAAATATTATTATATTGACTTCTCACTCCTCTTTTTCTCTACCAAAGTATATCTTCAAAATATTCTATCATATATAAATATCTCCAATGAGTACTTCCTTGAAAATAATAAAAAAATTTATTTGTATTTTTTTTAGATTAATTGATATTTTAGTTTATCTTATTAATTTGTATAAATTTAAATTATAATATAATAATGTGATATTGTATATGGGTAGATATTATAAATATTAAAAAATACAAAGATATTATTGATAGTTATAGAAAATATTTGAAGTAACTAAAAAATATTTTAAAATATAATATTTAAATGATATAGTGAAAAAAATAAAGAAACTAAAGTATGATATAATGTAAAAGTTAGAGGTAAAAAAAAAATGTATATTTTGGAGATGTATTTTAAAAAATGGAGTAAAACATCCATTGGAAGTGCTCTAAAGCTTAGTTACATGTGGACAAGTACTATTCATGAGGTAAAATATTGATGTATTTTAGCTTATCAAATGGAGAGACATTTTAAGAGTTTTGAGCTATATTTTAGCTAAGTAGCTATTATAGCTCTTCCAGTGGGAGTACTCCCTACTCTAATATACATTAATATTGATACATATTATTTTGTAATCATTGCAAATGGGGTAAATACCATTTTGGCCCCTGTATTGTACAAAAGTTACCGATTGGACCCTACATTTTGCAAAATAGAACAAAATGATACCATAAGCCTGATTTTGGTCAAATAATTTTTAATATGACCAAAATACTCTTGAGTTTTTTAATTAATGAATTAATTATATAATCAAAAATACATTTTAAATAAAAAAATTATATAAATTGATTTTAAAATAAAATATAATTAAAAAATATTTTTATTAATTAAAAATTAACATAAAGAATTATATATCATTGAATTAAAACTAATCAACCTTAAATCAAATCACAAATACAATTTATTATCTAATTAATCACATAAAACATAAATTAATATAAACAATCTAACTCTCATATATCCCAACTTTTTAAAAAAAAAATTGGATTTCTATTATTGATATCTTCATCGTCAAACCCAGATTAAAAAATATTATCAACATCACAAATCAAGATCTAAAATCCATAACAAAATCAATCCATTTAATTTCTTCCATACCCAAATTCATACACAAATGATGAACAAAAATCATGTAAAAGTGAATAAAACCCAATAAAAATATGAAAAAAAATCCAGCAAAAATATGAACAAAAATAAGCCTATCCCACACAAAAGATTACACAAGCAAATCACCTCTCAACAAAACCCATAAGTCCAGCTCCTTCCAACCTAGATTAATATGTGGCCTATCCCCGTCACTCAGATCTGAAGCCCCATCTCCCTGTTGCCAAACCTAGATGTAACGACCCGAATTTGCTAATCAGGCTTAGGGCCTTGATTAGTGTGCCTGGAGGGCAATAAATGCTTAAATATGCTTATGTGTGGATTTATGTGAATATATTATAATTATGCATGTTTAGTTGAGTTAAATGTGCATGTGGGCCCCGTCTGGATATTAGGGGCATAAATGCGATAAATGATATATATATGTGATATGTCTGTGCAACACGATCTGAGACAGTCCTGGAGAGCGGTTAGCCAGAGAGTCACAACGGGGTTGAGATTCCGACTCGGGGCGAGTCGATGGGTAATTTGGGTACTAGGTGTATTATGGGATTATCGGGACATAAAAATAAATATTTGGAGATATATTTGAGGATAGAATGTCTAGGCGGGAATATTGGAGAAATTTACCATTTTGCCCTCGGGGACGTTTTGGTACCCCGAGCCTTGAGGTAACCCTTTAGACTTGAGTTAAGTAAAACAAAAAGGAAGAATCATTCAGAAACTTTAGGAAACCGACCTATACTCCTTCTCTCAGCTAAGGATAGCTTCTCATCACTCTTTTCTTCTCTACTCCTTCTCTAAGGCATATCAAAGCGAAAATCTAGTGGAGATAGCCAAGGATTGAGGATCTTGGAGCTGTTAGAATTAAGAAGTTTAAGTTGGGTACTTGGGGAATCAATTCAGAAGCATAGCACAACAAGGTAAGCTTTAATCATAAGGGTTATGTTGAGAATTGTTATTGGTTTACTAGAGTTTGCATGCTAGTCAAGCTTGATCTGTGTTTGGGTATTTTAGTTGGGTTTTGGAGCAGATTTTTGATGGGTTTTGATGTTGATGTTGGGCTGGAATATATGTGTTGACGCGGTTCTTCGCCAACAGGTAATTAAGAGAATGAGAGAAATGGATTAGTGCTTAAAGTAGAACCGTCACAGATATGAAATCTTAAAGGATGAACTTGGTGACTCAAGACACGTTTTTAAGTGGTTCGAAGGTTAAAATCCTTCTACTCCACTAGTCAATATTATTGATCTATTCTGGGTATTTGGTTACAAAGTATATATCTCTCCAGAGACTATTTTTTCCTAACCCTTATCAACTCCCAGGGTCTCCATATTTATAGGAGAAGGCACCTGGAAGTTGGTAAGGAGGTCATCCCGTGACCTTCTTATTTGTCATATCAACTCTGTGACATTCATGATTAATTCCTAAACCTGACACATAAGTATGGTCAAATCGATAGGTAAGGAGATAATGGGTCGCACGGCCCAATCCAGCCGTGGGTGTCTGAATACGCACGTTCCTGCTGCGTTTCCGAGAAGTCAGGGAGATATCGGACACGTGATGTCAGATATAGGCACGTTTATCTTGCGTGTGTTGACTTTACAAAGGGTCAGAGATCCATGATCAGCTCGTACCACGAGATGATCCCCTGACCCGACCTTCGGCCTTCGGACTCCTTCCCCCAGTCTTGGGCAACCTTGGCGAGTCCTTGAGGGTCCCTCGAGCTAAGAAAGTACGACCTCGAAAGCAGGAGCTCCGGCCTGGGGAAATTTACGGACTAACCATGATTAGTCCGAGGCTCGACCTGCTAATCAGCCCGTGGGAAAACTAGGGCGTACATCTGCCCCCCAAGCTCCTGCTCGTGGTATATGACGTCATATATAGAAGACCACAGTAGGGGCTTTTAGACTTCCCCACAACCCTTCACATTCCACTTTTTGCGCAGGCGTCTGATACGTGGAACGTCGTGGGTGGCGACGGTACGTTTTACGAGAACCGCATTTAATGGCCCAGTCTAAGCCCAGCCGTTGTTTCGTATTTCGAGTGGAAGGCCTCGGATCCCTCACTAGGGTCATCCAAGAGCCTTCTACACGTGATCCTTCACGTATATAAAAAGGGGGTGGCCACCCTACGCACGGGCCACCCCTTCATTCAAAATTCCCCAAATCTCTTTCCTTCTTCCCTCTCTAACTTTCAAAAGAACGAAACCCTCGACTCTGTTGCTGCCATTTTCATTGTGAAGCTTAGGCGCACGAGTTTCTCCGAAGCTTTGGAAGCTATTTCACCGACAAAGCTCCTACCAACGCAGCACTCTCGTCTACCTTCCAGCCATACACTGTAAGTTTCCTGACCCTGTTCACTTTGAAAACATGCTACTGTAGCTTAGGTAAAAAAATTTACTGTAGACGCATGCAAGGGTTTTCTGGGTTGCGTGGATATGGAGGGTGACAACCCTTTTTAGGTTAGGACATACTTGTTGTAGGGAATCGCCTTAGAGTATGGGTTTCAGGATGCTTTTTCTGGAACAATTTCTGGGTAGGAGTTTTGGGAATTTTGGGTGCAAAACCGGGTAGCTTAGGTAACACGCCTCATGGGCGGTTTTGCAATTTCTGCCTACTGAAACTTTCCTCCCAAGGCAAATTTTACTCTGAACCCCCTGACACGTGAATTCCGAGTAATCTGGGATCTGTTGGGAGTATACGCGCGTGTTCACTGAACCGCGTGGTTCCACCTTCCACGAGCTGGGCTTACCTCAGCTCGTGCAAATAATAATTATTCTTCCTCCTGCTTGGGTCGCCTTTTCTAAAATGTTTTCTTGTGTTCACTAGGCGACTAGATGGCTCCAAAAAAGAACCTCCCTCAAAAGAACGTTGGAAGCTCGGCCTCCCAGCAGGAAAAAGGAAAGGCGGTGATGTCCAGCTCGCCGATCCCCCACTTTGGGCCGGCTGTGGAGAAACAGGTCGAGGTGGCCCCCGACGCATTCTTTGAGGCGGAGAGAATCGTCTCAAAGATAACCGACCAGGCGAAGATCAACAAACTCTTTCTCACCCACAACATTCCACTGGGGAAAGCTTCCGTCATTGCCCGACCTGCTGCGGAGGGCGAGCGGAGCTGCACGCCGCTCGACGAATCGTTCGCGGCCTGGAGCGGTGAACACTTCAAGGCAAGGGCCTTCCTTCCCCTGGATCAGTATTTCGCTGATTTCCTGAACTATGTGGGGTTGGCCCCATTTCAGCTCCCCCCCAACTCCTACCGTCTGCTGGCAGGGTTGAGGTACTTATTCAAGAGGCAGGAGTGGGAGGTCCCCACTCCTGCGGATATTTTATACTTCTTTTGCCTAAAAGCCAGCCCGGACCAGCGGGGGCGAGGCGACGGGTTCTACTATTTAACCCGTTTTCCTAATACGGCGGCGGTCATCGAGCTGCCAAGCCATCCAAATGACTTCAAGGACCAGTTCTTCATGTCAACTGGGTTCCGGAACTGCGAGCACCACTACTTCAACCGTCCTCGTAAGTGAACCCTGATCTTAGCTCGCCTTTTAAGTGTTATTTTATGTTAGCTCCTCCCGTATTCCACTCTGATTCCAGCCAATCTTGCAGCCATCTACGCGAGGACCGAAAAGTCTGTGACCCTTGGGGGTCAATATGAAACACTGGCGGGCTTGCCCCCCAGTGAAAAGGACTATCGCGTGCTCGTGACGGATGAGACGAAGGTGTTCTGCAAACTTATTTTCCCAAATCAGACTCTGAACCTGAAGAGGCCCCGGGGGCCGCCCCCAGCCCGCGACAACAGACCTATCATCGTGGAGGAAGTCGCGGCAGAGGAAGACGAGGGGACGAGGCGGCTGAAGTTCCGCTCGTGAGGAATAGGAAGAGGGCCTTGGAGGTCGCCCAGGGGATGGACGAGGAGAGGATCCAATCCGGAGCAGCCGCGGGTCCTTCCGGTCAAGGTAACCCTTATTTGCTTAAGAATGTAGATAGGGCCATTGTGGACCCCCGGCTGGTTAGGTTCAATCCTAGGCAGATCGTCCATCGTCATCGAAGGGACCCGGACCTGAACACACTCCTGCTCCATTGTGTTGACCGGCTCGTGCTGGATCACCAAGAGAGCCGGCCTAGGGGTACCGTAGTAGTAGATAACACCCTAGCTTTTAGGTCGATCATTTTTTAGGAGTATGGAACCAACTTACGCACATGGCCATCACTCCAGAGGGGTATCTATGCTCCGGGGCTTAGGCAGTATGTAGAAGAGTCTAGCCCCGAGTCAAAACTGGACCCAGAACTTGCGCCTGTTCGGGAAATAATCGTCTTAGGTTCTTCCAGCTCGGGGGGTAGGGCTCCCTTAGTATTCGTATACTTTTTGCCTTTAACCTTTTGCTTTTATTTCTCCCTGATTGCTAACTTGTAATAACCATGTTTTTCGTTTTTGCAGAAGAGATGTCTCAGCCCGAGGATAGCCTGCGGGGCATAGTCTTCGGGGGGAATCCCCCAGCAGGGTCAAGATTGAAAAGGCTCCGAGGGTCCAAGAGCGCGGCTGGGGGCTCCACTAAATCTCCGGCAAAGGAGAAGGAAAAAACCCCATCATCCCAGGTCGAGGGGGCAATTCTTCCTGCTGCCGGAGCAGGACACATGCCCCCGCCGCCCCAGCGATCTCCGTCAGCCACCCAGGACGTGGGAATGGAGGTCAGGACTCCGGCTGCAGTGGCCCCCGGCGTACGCATCATGGTCGATCCCCAGGATCTGGAGAATATCCCAGAAGCCTTCCGGGGGACGGTGTATGAGTCGGCGAGCTACGCCGTCAACCATTTCTACAAGTTCAAAGAGAAGGAGCTCCGGGCTATTGAGACAATGAGCCCAGTCCACGTAATAGAGTCATCGATGGACATGACCCTAACGGTAAGCTGCCCCATTCTTTGAAAGCTTTAATTCTCACACACCGCCTTATTTTTTCACTTAGCCAATTTATCTTTAATTTCTCGCAGGGCATCGCTGCCGTACACCGAGGCATCACTAGGACCAGAGCTCAGCTCGAGGAGATGAGGGCTGAGCACCAGGCCGCCCTTCAGGAGGCTCAGGCGGCGAAAGATGCGCTGGCAACCTCGAAGGCCGAGTTAGAGAGGACTCGCTCGAAGGTCCAAGAGCTTGAGACATCCCTTGCCACCTCACGAACAGACCTCGAGGCAGCAAAGACCGAGGCCCAGGCCGCCCTTGAAGCCGAACGGGCCACCTCGGAACAGTCCATGCAGGAACTGTTCTATCGTTGCTGGGCCCACAACCCGGAGGCTGACTTCTCTTTCATGCCACCGAGTCTCTGGGCGCACTTGTTGGTGAAGTTCCAAGCCCGCCTTGACAAAGAGGTGCCGCCCTCGGAGACTGGGGAAGCCTCTGGCGCGGCGGAGCATGGTGAGACCGCGACCTCCAAGGGACCGACTGACGGGGCTTAGGGCGCGTTTTCTTCTCTTTTTATTTTGAAGTATTTTATGTAATCCTTAGCACGAGGTATTTTCCTCGAGACAATTTGCCTTGCAATTTTAACTTATATATTTCTTCATGCTTTTGGCTACAATACACATTTTGTTTTTTGATAAACTTAGTTCGTGTTAACCGTTATTCATATCCCGAGCCCTTTAAGAAGAACCACGATCCATAAATTTAAGTTAACTTCTAAGTTTTGTGACCCGGTTAAAACCAGGAGCTTATTTTGAAAACTTAGTTCGTGTCAACTTTTATCCATATCTCGAGCTTCTTTAAGAAGAACCACGATCAATAAATTTAAGTTAACTTCTAAGTTTTATGACCCGGTTAAAACCAGGAGCTTATTTTGAAAACTTAGTTCGGGTCAACTTTTATCCATATCTCGAGCTTCTTTAAGAAGAACCACGATCAATAAATTTAAGTTAACTTCTAAGTTTTATGACCCGATTAAAACCAAGAGCTTATTTTGAAAACTTAGTTCGGGTCAACTTTTATCCATATCTCGAGCTTCTTTAAGAAGAACCACGATCAATAAATTTAAGTTAACTTCTAAGTTTTATGACCCGGTTAAAACCAGGAGCTTATTTTGAAAACTTAGTTCGGGTCAACTTTTATCCATATCTCGAGCTTCTTTAAGAAGAACCACGATCAATAAATTTAAGTTAACTTCTAAGTTTTATGACCCGGTTAAAACCAGGATATGACTTAGTTGGCGTTAACCCTTATCCATATCTCGAGCTCTTTAAGAAGAGCAACGATCCATAGATAAGAATCAACATCTAAGTCGTTAAGGAGACCTGGTTATATCCAGGTACCATATGCCCCCCAAGTAACTGGGAAAGGGTCTTTCGTGGTTACTTTAAGATTACACTTGCAAATAAAAAGAAAGACTTGATTTTTATTAATACATAAAAAGTGGCCTTCCAGGCCTTACAAGTGGATCATTGATAATATTTCTTTAAGTGGATGGCGTTCCAAGTCCGTGGGACTGCCCCTCCATCAAGTCGAGCTAACTTATAAGTTCCTTCCTTGATGACTTCAATGACCTGGTATGGTCCTTCCCAGCTCGGTCCCAAGACTCCATCTTTGGGGTCTTTCCCGGCCAGGAAAACTCTCCTTAGGACCAAATCGCCAACGCTAAAGGTACGTTTTTTGACTTTAGTGTTGAAGTAGCGAGTGATCTTTTGCTGGTAATGGGCGAGCTGGAGTTGCGACTCCTCTCGCCTTTCATCGATAAGGTCTAGGGAATGGCATAGGAGCTCGTGGTTCCTATCTTGGTCGTAGGATTGGACTTTATGCGACAGAACTTTAACTTCTACGGGGAGGACTGCTTCACTCCCAAAGGTTAGGGAGAAAGGAGTGTGACCCGTAGGAGTCCGATGCGAGGTCCGGTATGCCCAAAGGACCTGGGGGAGCTATTCTGGCCAGACCCCCTTTTCCTCATCTAGCCTCTTCTTGAGGCTCGCCTTTAGAGTCTTGTTGACAGCCTTGACCTGGCCGTTTGCTTGAGGATAGGCCACAGAGGAGAAGCTTTTCACAATTCCGTGCCTTTCACAAAACTCGGTGAACAGGTCGCTGTCGAACTGAGTGCCGTTGTCGGAGACAATTTTCTTCGGAAGGCCGAATCGACAGATGATGCTTTTAACCACAAAGTCGAGTACCTTCTTCGATGTTATTGTTGCCAACGGCTCTGCCTCGGCCCACTTAGTAAAGTAGTCGATGGCTAACACGGCGTAACGGACCCCGCCCTTTCCGGTAGGCAGGGCGCCTACTAAATCTATCCCCCAAACGGCGAATGGCCAAGGGGCCGAGATCATTTTCAATTCGACTGGAGGAGCTCGGGCAACCGCAGCGAAACGCTGGCACTTGTCGCACTTTTTCACATATGAAATCGAGTCTTTGGACAGAGTTGGCCAGTAATAACCTTGCCTGAGGAACTTTAAGGCCAGGCTTTGCCCCCCAGCATGGTCTCCGCAGAATCCTTCGTGAATTTCCTGCAGGATGGCCTGCGCCTCACCTGGATGAACGCACCGGAGGAGAGGCAGGGAATGTCCACGTCGGTACATCACACCATCGACCAGCGTATACCTCAGAGCTTGATAGAGGATTCGCCGTGCGTCGTTACGCTCTTCAGGCAGCTTGCCCTCGACGAGATACTCAAGAATGGGGGTCATCCAGGTCGGTTTGGCATCAATCATCTCGACCTCTGTCCGATCTCCTTCTATACTTGGTTCTTTCAAGAATTCTATTGGCACCAACCCCAGGGTTTCTGTCTCTCCCAAGATGGCGAGTTTGGCGAGAGCATCTGCGTTGGCGTTCTGTTCTCGTGGTATCTGCTCGATCGATCCTCGCTCGAATGCAGACAGCTCAGATTTTACCTTTGCCAAATATGCGGCCATCTTGGGTCCCCGCGCCTGATATTCGCCCAGAACCTGGTTTACCACGAGCTGGGAGTCACTGAAGAATTGGACGGAGCTCGCCTTTAACTCCTTAGCTACCCTCAACCCAGCTAACAAAGCTTCATACTCTGCCTCGTTGTTAGACGCCTTGAACCCGAACCTTAGCGCCGAGTGGAATCTATGTCCCTCGGGGGATATTAGAATGATTCCGGCCCCGGAGCCGTTCTCGTTAGATGAACCATCAACGAAGATCTTCCACGACGAACACGGCGAGGCGACCTGAAGTAGGCCCTCTGAGGGATCCTCCTGGAATCCCGTGCACTCCGCAACGAAGTCAGCCAATGCCTGACTTTTTATGGCAGTTCGTGGAGTATAGAAAATCTCGAACTGACTGAGTTCGACCGCCCACTTTAACAAACGTCCCGATGCTTCAGGCTTTTGCAAAACCTGCCTTAGAGGCTGATCGGTCATGACGTGTACCGAGTGGGACTGGAAATACGGTCTGAGCTTTCGCGAGGCTGTGATTAGGCAAAACGCCAATTTTTCCATCAATGGGTACTGTGACTCTGCTCCGAGGAGTCTCTTGCTGATGTAGTAGACTGGCTTTTGGACTTGGTCCTCTTCTCGTACTAGCACGGCGCTGGCTGCATCCTCCGTGACGGCCATGTAGAGGAAAAGAGGCTCTCCTGCCCTGGGCTTGGACAGCACGGGCGGTTCAGCCAGATGCGCCTTCAGATCGAGGAATGCACTTTCGCACTCTACTGTCCACTCAAACTTCTTGTTTCCCCGGAGCAGGTTGTAGAAGGGCAAACACTTGTCGGTTGACTTGGAAATGAACCGGTTGTGTGCTGCCACTCTTCCTGTGAGGCCTTGGACATCTTTCCGCGACCTGGGGGAAGGAAGCTCGAGCAGTGACCTGATTTTGTCGGGGTTCGCCTCGATTCCTCGGGTATTGACTATGAACCCCAGGAATTTCCCCGATGCGACACCGAACGTGCATTTCTGAGGATTAAGCCTCATGCCGTATTCCCGTAGTATTTTAAAACATTCTTCCAGGTCGGAAACATGGTTGTCGGCAGTCTTTGACTTGATGAGCATGTCATCAACATACACTTCCCTGTTCTTTCCGATCTAGTCCGCGAACATTCTGTTTACTAGCCTCTGGTAGGTAGCTCCGGCGTTCTTCAGGCCAAACGGCATGACCTTATAGCAATAGACATTCGTTGGGGTCATGAAGCTAGTATGTTCCTAGTCTGCCGGATTCATCACGATCTGATTGTAGCCTGAGTACGCGTCCATGAAGGACATGAGCTCGTGCCCCGCCGTAGCATCCACCAGCTGATCGATCCTTGGCAATGGAAAGCAATCCTTGGGGCAGGCTTTATTCAGGTCGGAGAAGTCAATGCAGGTCTGCCATTTCCCGTTGGGCTTTGGAACTAGCACAGGGTTGGCGACCCAAATTGGAAATTTGGCTTCGCGGATAAAGCCACACTTTTTGAGCCGGGCCACTTATTCTTCTTGGGCTTCAGCTCAGGTTGTTCCTAAACGCCTTTGCTTTTGAGACTTGGCAGGAACGCTTTTATCCAGATGGAGCGTGTGCATGATGACACTCGGGCTGATCCCCACCATGTCCTCGTGGGACCATGCGAATACGTCCAAGATATTCTTCAGAAATGTAATCAGCTCCGCCTTTCTCTTGTCGCAGAGGTTCTTCCCAAGCTTAACCGTCCATGACGGATTTTGTTTATCAATGTTCACCTCCTCGAGCTCCTCAATAGCCTAGAGCTCGGATCTGTCCTCGCCTACTCGGGGGTCAATGTCCTCACTCAAGGCGATCTTTTCCTCTTCGGGATTCTGAGGTTTTTCAATCTCAAGAGCCGCCAAGGGTCCCTGAGATTCCTCCTTGCCCTGAATGGCCATTGCCAGCTGCCCGGGTTTAGACTTTCCCTTCATGGAAATGCTGTAGCATTCCCTAGCAGCGAGCTGATCGCCCTTGATGGTGCAGATTCCTGTTGATGTAGGGAACTTCATGGCGAGGTGTCGAATGGAAGTGATGGCCTCGAAAGCTATGAGCGTAGGTCGGCCCAAAATGGCGTTGTAGGCAGTGGAGCAGTCAATGACCACGAACTCAAGTAGCTTGGATACTGTCCGAGACTCTTCTCCTAAGGTGATCACCAGCTCGATCGTCCCTATCGCTGCCGATCCTTCTCCCGAAAAACCATACAGCATCATGGAGGTCGCCTTTAGCTCAGCGACGGTTAGACCCATCTTCTCTAAGGTGGATTGGAATAGGAGGTTCACCGAGCTTCCGTTGTCCACCAACACTCTCCTCACTTTCCGGTTGGCGAGCTGGACTGCTACGACCAAGGGATCATTATGGGGGAATTGGACATGGCCTGCGTCTTCCTCCGTAAAAGTAATCGGTTGCTTCTCTAACCGCTGCTGTTTTGGATGACGCTGCTCCGGGACGAACTCCTCCCCGTTGTGGGCCTTTAATTCATTCACATACCTCTTCTGGGCGCCTCTGCTCGTGCCAGCCATGTGCGGTCCTCCAGAAATGGTGGATATCTCTCCCTCGACCACGGGAGGAGGGACGTCCTGACCTACCCGAGGCCCGGGCAGACTGGCTGGGACTTCTGGAGCGGGTCGACTCGCTGGGGCCCTGTTTCGTGAATATTGCGCCAGGGGTCCTGCTCGGATGAGAGTCTCGATTTCATCTTTTAGATGCCTGTAATCGTCGGTATTGTGGCCGACGTCGTTATGGAAACGGCAGAATTTTGAAGTATCTCTCTTTCCCTTGTGGTGTTTCAATGGCTCCGGCCTCTTCCAGGGGACTCGAGCAGCGTTGGCCAGGAAGATACTTTCCCTGGACTGGGTGAGCTCGGTATATGTTGTGAACACGGGCTTGAATTTATCCACAGACTTATTCTTCTTTTGACCGTGCTGGCTGTTTTCACCATTTCCCTTTCTTTTGCCACCACCAGGCTGGTTGTTCTGCGCGACCTCGGGGATCGCCACCACGATCTCTGTCCCCGCTCCAGCGGGCTTCTCGGGAACCTGGCTGGTCCCCGCGGCTGAAGCTTCAGCTTCTTCTAAGTTTATCCACTCTTGGGCCCTGTTAAGGAATTCGCTAACCGAGCTGAATCCTTTCCTTTGGATATATTTCCACATGTCTCCCCCGACCAGGATTCCGGTTCTCATGGCCATGAGCTTGAAGCTATTGTCTGCGTCTCTGGCTCGAGCAGCGACATTCGCGAATCTGCTCAAGTAGGCTTTCAGCGTCTCACCGGGCTGCTGTCTCACGTTAGCTAGGGAATCGGCTTGGACTCGGGCGGCCTGGGAGGCGCGGAACGCCCTTTTGAAGTCAGCTGAAAAGGTCTTCCAGGAGCTGATTGACTGCCTTTTACTCTGCTTGAACCACTGCCTGGCAGGTCCGATCAGTGTGGAAGGGAAGATCAAGCAACGCAGCTCCGGGCCAATGTTATGGGCCATCATTAGGGTGTTGAACATCCCTAAATGGTCCGACGGGTCTCCGTCCCCATTGAACTTTGACAAGTGAGGCATACGGAAGCCAGATGGGTATGCCGTCGCTGCTATGTTGGGGGCGAAGAGTTCCATTTCGTCACCCGAATCATATTCGTCTTTTTCTTTTTCTGATAGGAGCTTCCTCATCAGTTCCTCCATCTGAGTTAGGCGCTCGAGGGTTTGGTCCTGAGATCCTGGGTTATTCCGGGGCTGTTCAACAACTCTGGACCCATTGTACGTATTAGGTGGGTTGTTGCCCCTCCTATCTTGAGATAGGTTATTTGGGACATTCCCTCCGTTACGTACTTCGGATCGAACTCCCGCCGAGCGGGCCGGGCTACCATCTCTAGCTCGATCCTCTCTGTGAGAGTTGAGGCAATCTCGAAGGTCGCCTCCTTGGGTGGTCTGGTGGCTCTATGCCGAACTCAGTCGCTGACGCAGGTCTCCTCCGGAGAGATCACTCCGGCGGCTGTCGGTCCAATGACTCCTGCTGGACAGGCTTGGAGTGCGTCTTTGGTGGTGAGGACCTGAGCTTTCTTCAGGCGCCCTGCTACGCCGGGAAGGTCTCGCTGATGGTGGGTCCCTCCTACTACTCCCGTAAGCCGGGACGTCTCGGACGGGCTGAGGAGACGGATATCTGATTGGAGAAGGAGGATGCCTGACTGGGGAGGCGATCCTAGTTCCGTCTGGATGGATCAAATTTGGTGGGGGCCTTTCGGCCCTGCCAGCTTGCTGGTCCCGCTCTGGGCGAGCTAGACAAGGTGCAGGACGGTCTTCTGGGACGGGCTGACATCGCTTGCCCTCCCCGGATCTCCTTCGGGAATTTCCTCGAGCTCTCTTGGGCGTTCTCGAGGAAGGTTAAGAACTAGGAGTTGACGTCTTGACCGAACGGCTGTATTGCTGTTGTCCGGTTCCAGGCATTTCCCTGAAGTTTGCCTCTTGATGGTGCGATGAAGGGGTGGAGTTGGCTGCAGGAAGTCTATCCGAACGGCTATGCCTGGGCCGATTACCTCGGTGAGACTTAGGAGCCTCACCTTGCCTCTCTCCAACGTTAACGTTGGTTGTGAGAGGGGGTAGTCGGGCCAGAATATCCTGGATTTGCTGACCGGCTGCTGCTAACTGGCTCCTCAGCTGAGCATTCTCCATCTCCACCGCTGTATAATAACACGGGTTCGGATTAGGTGGCCGGGGCGCTGAGCTACCAGTGTCGTCTTGGCCCGCCGGCTGCTTTCCTGGCCTCTGTTGGACTTCAGGAATTTGTTCATCAGGGATGGCAATATGGTGGGCCTCCTGCCTCTCCTGCTGCTCTGTTTCGTTGCCATGCACTCCTTTTATAGACTCAATTAGGCCATTTAATTTAATTAAAAAATCAATAAAATAACAGCCATTTTGAAGCCTAGGTCGAAATTATCATGGGCTATAGGCCCGTGAAATTTCCCATTTGATTATAAGCCCATTGGACTTAAAATCAAGGCCTGTATTATTTTCTATTGATTTAATTAATTAAATAATTATTTAAATCCTATATCAAATTAATTATTTATAATTTGAACCTTGATTTAAATTTATTTATTAATTTAGATACCAATTTATCTTAATTAATAAATCTGCCATAATTTCTCTTTTCTTCTCAAAATTACACAACTCTGTGAAACTATCCAAAATTAACCTGGTCAACTTTGATAATTCTAATTGATGATTAAATCAATTAATTGAGACTATCTAGATGATTTTATCCAAGGTACAATGGGGACCATGGGCCTATGAAATCAAGCTCCAATAAGTTATCTTAAATCTAACAATAAATTTACTAACTTATTAATTCCTCGTGACTCCACTATAGACTTGGAATTGCACTCTTGAATTCATAGAACGCTCTATAACAAATATAGATACGCTATTAATTATCTATTGTTACAACCATAATTGTCACTCAATCCTCTATAGACGGTCTACAATGAGATAGGACTAAAATACCGTTTTACCCTTCATTGTATTTTATCCTTAAAACACTTAGTTCCTTGTAAATGATATTTAAGTAAACTAATTTAATTACTGAAATGAGATCTATGTCATTTAACACCTTGAACCAAACTAAAAGGAAACCATCGTTTCACTTCTTCATCAGAAGCTATAGATGTTCATATCTATGATTAACACTCCCACTCAATTATACTACCGAGTTCCCAAGATGTAAGTATGGGCTAGTCCGTAGGGTAAGCTGGTAACGAACAAGTCAAAGAACTCAAATAATACAATCAGTTATAATACTAACCACTCAGAATTGAGATTGAATTGACCTATGGTCAACTATATGATATGACTAGAATAGATAATAACGGTATGTTTGCTTATCTTATCAACTGTCAATATCGGTCCTGTCCGATGTAACAAATACATCCGATCTTATCTACGTTGCTAATGTTCTGGAAAGAACATAACACTGTAATGTGTAAGTAGATCATATCGAAGATTGGCAAGTCAGTGTAAATCCGGTGCACTGACTAATCTTAGGACTAACTTATTTTTGAACATATAATCATATTTATATTCCACTGTGATTACGTCACTATAAATAAGATTAGCTATATGCTCGGGATTTAATAGAAGTTTATATTAAACAAATAATCATGAAAATAAAACATGTGAGCAAAGTGATTGACCAAGTCAAAAAATGATTTCTATTCTTTTATTGATAATAAAATGAGATTACAAAGAATTTGGGTTTTAATTAGGACATAAAACCCCAACAAACTCCCACTTGCACTAGTTGAAACTAATGCCTTAATTCTACTAATCCCATCTCCTTGATATGCTTATCAAATGTAGCTTCTGGTAGTGTCTTTGGAAACGGATCTGCAAGATTGTCTTCAGTTGCAATCTTCATAACCTTCACATCTCCCCTGGCCACATATTCTCGAATAATGTGATACTTCCTTTCTACATGCTTACTCCTCTTGTGACTTCGATGTTCTTTCGAGTTGGCTATCGCTCCTGTATTGTCACAAAACAACACAAGCGGTTTATCCATTTCTGGAATAACACCAAGATCCGAATAGAACTTCTTTAGCCAGACTATTTCCTTAGCTGCTTCTGACGCGGCTATGTACTCAGCCTCCATGGTGGAATCTGAGATTGCAGACTGCTTTACGCTTCTCGAAATCATAGCTCCACCCCCAAGAGTAAAACCATTCCAGAAGTAGACTTCCTGTCCTTGACATCAGTCTGAAAATCTGAATCATTGTAGCCTACAGGGTTCAGAACACCACCCTTGTAGACTAACATATAATCCCTAGTCCACCTTAAATACTTTAGAATATGCTTAACTGCTATCCAATATTCCAGTCCTGGATTTGACTGATACCTGCTCACTACTCCCCTACATAGTAGATATCTGGTCTAGTACACAACATGGCATACATCAGACTTCCAGCTGCAGATGCGTAAGGAACTTTTCTCATTGCATCTTCCTCTTTAGGAGTCTGGGGAGACTGCTTCTTTGAAATATGAATTCCATGGCGGGACGGTAGACGCCCTTTCTTGGAATTTTTCATTGAGAAACGTTCAAGCACTTTATCAATGTAAGCTGCTTGAGATAGAGCTAAAAGTTTGTTCTTTCTATCCCTGATGATCTGGATACCTAGAACATAACTTGCTTCACCCAAATCCTTCATCTGGAATTGAGTGCTCAACCAATTCTTCACATCTGATAATTTCTTAACATTGTTTCCAATGAGTAAGATATCATCTACATAAAGAACCAGGATTACCACTATTTGATTTTCCTTCAGTTGGTAAACACAGGGCTCATCAATACTTTGTTCAAAGCCATAGGTTTTGATTATTTCATCAAACCTAAGAATCCAGGAATGAGAAGCTTGCTTAAGTCCATAGATGGACCTATTCAACTTGCAAAATTTTCCTTCTTGTCCAGATACTTTAAATCCTTCTGGTTGATCCATATAAATGACTTCGTCAAGCTTTCCATGAAGAAAAGCTGTCTTGACGTCCATTTGCCAAATCTCATAGTCGAGAGCGGCTGCTATGGATAGGAGGATGCGAATGGATTTGAGCATGGCTACCGAACTAAAAGTTTCCTCATAGTCCACGCCTTCTCTTTGGGTATAACCCTTTGCCACTAATCGAGCTTTATAAGTCTTGATATTTCCATCAACACCTCGTTTCTTCTTGTAGATCCACTTGCACCCAATGGCCCTAAAGTCACTAGGTGCTTCCACAAGATCCCAGACGGAATTTGAGTACATAGACACCATTTCCTGTTTCATGGCTTCGAGTCATAGTTCCTTTTCAGGGCTAGCCATTGCCTGTTTGAAAGACAATGGATCATCATCACTAGTGTCACCAACAACCATATTGGTTTCACCATCCAAACCATAGCGAACTGGGTTTCTAGAAACCCTCCCACTACGACGAGGCTCCGTGACTGTTTGCTCAGGAACAGTGGTACTTTCTTCATTTAAATCGACTTGCGTCGGTTGTACATGAAGAGTGGGAATTTCATCATCAACACGCGTTGATGACGATGGAACATTGGTTGGAGTCAATTCTTTAACCATCTCCTCTAAAACTACTTTG
Source organism: Humulus lupulus (assembly GCF_963169125.1). Taxonomy (NCBI): domain Eukaryota; kingdom Viridiplantae; phylum Streptophyta; class Magnoliopsida; order Rosales; family Cannabaceae; genus Humulus; species Humulus lupulus. The sequence goes on from NC_084802.1 coordinate 1,405,915, forward strand.
ATGTGAGGTTTAAAGTTCTGGACATAGTCATTTTCCAGAAAAGTAGCATTTGTAGAAGTAAACACTTTCTTTTCTGAATGACTGTAGAAAAGTCCACCCCGAGTACCTTTAGGATAGCCAACAAACATGCAAACTTCAGTTCGCGGTTCTAGCTTTTCCTCCTTTTTCCTTAGGACGTGAGCGGGACACCCTCAGATTCTATAATGGCGTAAACTAGGTTCACGACCATTCCAGCGTTCTAAAGGTGTTTTGGGGATTGATTTTGATGGCACGACATTGAGAATGTCATTTTCGGTTTCAATTGCATGTCCCCAGAACGAAGTTGGTAGAGTTGAGTAACTAAGCATGCATCTAACCATTTCCAATAAAGTTATGTTTCGGCGTTCTGCTACACCATTTTGTTGCGGAGTACCTGGGGCAGTAAGTTGTGATAAAATCCCAAGTTCAGTTAAATGATCTTGGAACTGCATATCCAAATATTCTCCACCCCTATCAGATCGCAAGATCTTTAACGTTTTACCTAATTGGTTGTAAGCCATTGCTAGGAATTCCTGAAACTTTGAAAATGTTTCTGATTTCCTATGCATTAGGTAAAGACATGAGTATCTAGAGAGTAATCGTCAATGAAAGTGACGAAATACTCAAAGCCACCACTGACTTGTACATTCAAAGGTCCACAAACATTTGAATGCACAAGGCCAAGTGGTTCTTTGGCCCTATCACCCTTTGCAGAGAATGGACGCTTGGTCAGTTTGCCTTCTAGAGAAGATTCACAGACAGGTAATTCACCTAAGGTGAGTTCCCTCAAAGGTCCGTCCTTTGTAAGTCTATGAATCCTATCATAGCCAATGTGACCCAGTCTCAAGTGCCATAAATACGTCATATTATTGTTATCGGTCTTTTGATGTTTATTGGTCCTAGGTTTAGCTACTTTGAATAAATCATTATTAAGAGCAAGGGGTTCGTTAGGTCGCAGAATATAAAGCCTGTTTTCCAAACATGCAATACACAATTGTGATCCATTGAAAGAAATAGATATATTAAAACTTGTGAAAGTCATAACAAATCGTTCTAATTGCATCATGGAAATTGAAATTAAATTTCTACTAAAATCCGGAATAAAAAATACATCTTTTAAAATTAAGTATTTATTTCCGAACTTTAGACGAGCTCTTCCTCTAGCTTGGACCGCAACGAATGCTCCGTTCCCAACTCTAAGCTTTAAGCCGCCTTCGTTCACTTCCTCCCACGATTCAAGAAGCTGTAAAGAGTTACAAACATGGTTGGTAGATCCAGAATCAATAATCCAAACGGATTTATCATTCTCTAAAACACATGTTTCCAAGATAAATGAACTATAATCATTACCATTGTTTTTAGCTGCTAGAAACTTAGGGCAATCTCGTTTCCAATGCCCCTTCTCTTTGCAGTGAAAACATTTATCTTTACCTTGCTTGTTTTTCATGTTGTTCCCCTTAGGCGTCTATGCACTTGGTTGTGCACTCGCCTTTGCAACTTTTGCAGGCTTGGGGTTGTTGTTTTGCCCATCTTGCTCTTGTTTCCAGCTTTTGAAGACGAAGCTGGGTTAACTTCAGCCTTAGCTAGATCAACAACAACATCAGTAGTCTTATTTTCACCTCCTTTACTAGGTCCACCCATGACATGTTCAATAATCTGAAGCTCATTCATGAGCTGCGTCAAACCATAGTTGAGTTGAGCACGAACGTGCAGACACGGTGCCATCCGATAATTTACGGTACCATCACGAACATGCAGAGATGGTGCTATCCAAGCATTTACGGTACCATTACGAGCATTGACGGTGCCATCACTAACGTGCGGACACGATGCTCGTTTTGGGGATTCCTCAATCATGACGAATTCAGAGTTGTCACCTATCAACTCTATGTTGATATTCTGCTTCCAATTAAGGAAGTTTTCTCCAGTGAGTTTCTCCATCGAAAGTTGAGAAAGGATGGGAGTATACACAGACACTACTTTGCTTAAAACTACAAATTATCAATAAAATAGAAATCAATCACATTTGCTCAATAAAACTTCTATTCACACAAATTTCAAGAAATAGCACAACATATACCAAAAATATGTAAGATATGAGAAAAAAAAATACCAAAAACAATCATATATCTATTTCTTTAGGTTTTTAACTAATCTATGATATCCTTGTCCCGGTTGGCGAGAGTAAAAAATATCACTAGTTAAATAGAGTTGTAAACTCATTTAATAATTGACACCACTATTAACAACCTACTATTCGATCAAAATAAGAAAACAAAATCTCTTATTTTATGAGCTAGACCCACGGTTTCAATAATCATAGATTTAATCCTAGTAGTCACCGTAGGGGTGAGTCTAGTAGAATTTGACCTATAATTATCTATCTTTTGAAATCTAACCTTGTCAAAATAACTAATGAACACCTTCCGTAGGGGGACAAATCAAAGCGCCTCGAGGCCCCACTAAGCTATTGACTTTGTTAAACCAACGGTGGAGATCGAATAAAATTCTTAAAATAAGCTCATTATAAAATTAAAAATAGTATTTTTATTATTTATTTTTAGAAAATTAATGACTATGGTTTTCCCAAAAAAAATTAAATAGATTAAAATTTTTAAAACCAAAGTCCAATAATTTCTTATTAATTCTAAAGTGTCACATTGAAACAAATTCAATTAATTTAGAATTAATTTGTTGCTAATCAATATTTAGGTTTAACTAATATAATGAACCTATACAATTAAGTCTAACTCAGGTAAATGGGCCTTAACAATTGGGCTTGTATGGAGGAGAGCTGGGTCCAGTATGTCGTTCCCACTACAAATGCCCCCTATCTTCCATACAAGGTCCAAAAGACACGAATTTAAACCTTCGTTTTATTAATTGTTATTAATTGATTAGGCTCATTATAGTCATGCAAAGCAAATGGGCATTCACAAGTGGAATCACCCACAAGAGAGGAATTTAAACTTTACATTTTCTAATGGGCCCAAATAAAACCTTTCATTTTATGAATATTTTATTTGGCAAAATACCATATATCTAACAAACATATGGGCCACTATATGCATCTAAGCCCAATTGCAAAAATACCACATATAGCGCAAACAGACATGTTATAATTGGATGGGCCTAATCATGTTACTATATGAGCAATTCTATGAATTTATGCAAAAATACCACAATTTATTTCATTTGCAAAAATACCACAATTAATTATCTAGAATTTATCAAAAAAAATTCAAATTAATTAAATTTTTACAAAAAATAAGTCAATTTAAATGAAATTTATCAACAATTAACAATAGTTAATTTAAATTTCATTTATCAACAATCAACTTGGTTTTAGGTTAATTTGATAAAAAAAAATATTAATTTAATTTAAATAGGATTTATCAACAATTAACCAAAGTTAATTTAAATCCCATTTATTAAAAAAAATATTTTATTAATTGGCTGAAAAACATTATATTTTTCAAAATTTAACCAATTTTAAAATTTAAAATCAATATCTAAACTATTTTCCAAAAATATGTTGTGTTGTTACAACTATTATATAATATTTTAACTATTTAAGAATAATAAAATACAAATAGTTATAACAACCCTAAAATATCTCAAATAGTTAAACAAATTCAAATATCCATAAAAATATCTAACTATAGAATAAAAAGATATTTATATTTTCAAATAAATATTTAATATAAATATCAAGAATTTAAATGAAAATATCTTAAATATCTGATATCATAATTATAATATTTTAATATATTAAAAGATTTAAAATTAAGTTGTTGGTCTATTTTTAAATTTGAATTTGAATGTTTGTAGAAAATATCTAATTATTTAAATCCCAACTAACAAAAATATCTTTATTAAAAAAAAATTAAATGATGAAACAATTTATTTCTACAATTTATTAAAGATATTTTTGGTTTTCATTATAAATAATTTATTTCTACAAATTTTAATTTTAAAAAAATATTTTTGAAAAAAAAAAAAATTGGATGAATAGTACCCGTGGTACTGTTCACGGGTACTGTTCATCGTGCTGGTGTGTGTGGGCGCGCGCGGGTATGCGCACGGGTGCGTGCGGGCGTGCGCGCGCGCGCATGGGCAGCCAGGCCAAAATTTTTCCAAAATTTTTTTTTGAGCAATTTTTCAAACCAAAACCATTTTCTAATTAATTTTTACCATGTTTTACACAAAATAAAGCATATATAAAAATTAATAGCATAGAAAACACAACAAAATAACCTAAAAATTGCTAAAATTTACATAAAATCAATATGTTCATAAAAACATGAAAAACCATCCAATTATTCAAACATATCATATAATCCAATTTTAAACATGTTCATGCATGAAAATAAAGATTACCAAAGGCTCTGAGGCCAGTTGTTGGAAAAAACTTATACAGGATCTTTATTTATTTTCATGTATATCTAATATTAAACAAATTAATACGAGATAGCCTAAAACATGTTTCTAAAATTGAATTCAAAGATAAACAAATAATAGAATACTTACAGTATACGCAGGGGAATTAAGAGTCCTTCCTTCAGTTTCTCTAACTCTTGTATCCTTTCTGTCGCAGAGTATTATCAAGAAACTGAACCGATCTTCTATTTTCTTCACAATCTTCCAATGTATCCTTAGAACCACCTAGACTAGTGTGGGCAATTCTCAACACATGAGATAGATATAGAGAGAAGAAGAGAAAATAACAAAGTGGCTTAGAAAATGACTTGTGTTTAGAAAGAATCTAAAACTATCAGAAAATCTGATTTGTGACTTATCTGTCGTCTTTAAAATCTTCTCTCTAAGCACTCCTTTTATAGACTCAATTAGGCCATTTAATTTAATTAAAAAATCAATAAAATAACAGCCATTTTGAAGCCCTAGGTCGAAATTATCATGGGCTATAGGCCCGTGAAATTTCCCATTTGATTATAAGCCCATTGGACTTAAAATCAAGGCCTGTATTATTTTCTATTGATTTAATTAATTAAATAATTATTTAAATCATTTATTAAATTAATTATTAATAATTTGAACCTTGATTTAAATTTATTTATTAATTTAGATACCAATTTATCTTAATTAATAAATCTGCCATAATTTCTCTTTTCTTCTCAAAATTACACAACTCTGTGAAACTATCCAAAATTAACCTGGTCAACTTTGATAATTCTAATTGATGATTAAATCAATTAATTGAGACTATCTAGATGATTTTATCCAAGGTACAATGGGGACCATGGGCCTATGAAATCAAGCTCCAATAAATTATCATAAATCTAACAATAAATTTACTAACTTATTAATTCCTCGTGACTCCACTATAGACTTGGAATTGCACTCTTGAATTCATAGAACGTTCTATAACAAATATAGATACGCTATTAATTATCCATTGTTACAACCATATTTTTCACTCAATCCTCTATAGACGGTCTACAATGAGATAGGACTAAAATACCGTTTTACCCCTCATTGTATTTTATCCTTAAAACACTTAGTTCCTTGTAAATGATATTTCAGTAAACTAATTTAATTACTGAAATGAGATCTCTATCATTTATCACCTTGAACCAAACTAAAAGGAAACCATCGTTTCACTTCTTCATCAGAAGCTATAGATGTTCATATCTATGATTAACACTCTCACTCAATTATACTACCGAGTTCCCAAGATGTAAGTATGGGCTAGTCTGTAGGGTAAGCTGGTAACGAACAAGTCAAAGAACTCAAATAATACAATCAGTTAGAATACTAACCACTCAGAATTGAGATTGAATTGACATATGGTCAACTATATGATATGACTAGAATAGATAATAACGGTATGTTTACTTATCTTATCAACTGTCAATATCGGTCCTGTCCGATGTAACAAATACATCCGATCTTATCTACTTTGCTAATGTTCTGGAAAGAACATAACACTGTAATGTGTAAGTAGATCATATTGTAGATTGACAAGTCAGTGTAAATCCGGTGCACTGACTAATCTTAGGACTATCTTATTTTTGAACATATAATCATATTTATATTCCACTGTGATTACGTCACTATAAATAAGATTAGCTATATGCTCGGGATTTAATAGAAGTTTATATTAATCAAATAATCATGAAAATAAAACATGTGAGAAAAGTGATTGACCAAGTCAAAAAATGATTTCTATTCTTTTATTGATAATAAAATGAGATTACAAAGAATTTGGGTTTTAATTAGGGCATAAAACCCCAACATGTACTCGGGGCATCGGTGCTCGAAAAGCTCGGGACTTAGGTAAGAAAACCCTTGTTCCCATAGAGCTTGTATGCAGGGCTGAGCCCAATGTGTTTAAACTACAGGGCGTAGCCCTTTGATTGAATTAGCTAGTATTTTGTAAATGCTTATTATGCTATGAATGTTATTGTGTTAATGATCGGCAAGAGCCGGGAATGGTGTAGGCCGAGGACGGCAGAGGCTGGGAACGACAAAGGGCACGTTGAGTGCAAGGCCGAGAATGGCAAGGGGCCGGGAGCAGCGTTAAGCACGTGGAGTGCGAGTTGCCAGGGCGAGTCCCTAGAAGGATACCTGGGATATCCTCACGGCGTGGTCCGCGAACCCAGGGCGTGGTAAACGCCTGGGACGGCTAGGCCGTATGTGTTTAGCCCATTGGTGGCCTGTTTATATGCTTGATATATGTGTTTCATATGTTATCTGTGTTGTGGGTTTTTTTGCTGGGCTTCGGCTTACAGATGCTCTGTGGTGCAAGTAAGGGTAAAGAGAAGGTCAACCAACCATGAGTCTAGCAGGCGTGAGGCGGCGTGTACATGTTTGGTCAGCCTGGCTGCCACAGCCAGAGGATTTTGGAAGATGCTTGTAAATAGACTTAGATTTTGTCGTTTAGTCGACTTGGTTCAATTTTTATGTTGTAAATGTTTCTAAACTGTATTTTGGGATCCCAAGTGTCGAACTTTTATGGTTTTCAATGAAATGGAATTATTTCTAAAGTTGTTCCTCTGTTTATGGCTTAATTACACTATTTGACCTAAAATCTCGATTAGTGAGTTGAAAGCACATTTTTAAACTCACTTAGTAACGGCTCTAAGGAAGTAGGGCATTACACTAGACCTCCATCCGTCACACGCACATGGTTCTGCAAGCTTCGGCCCAAGTCTCCATCGGTCGTACGCACCCAACTAGCGTCCTGCAGAGAAGAAGACGAAGAAGAAGAAGAAGAAGAAGAAAAAGGAGGTGAAGACCATATCCAACCCACCTTCGTTTGAAGACCAGATCGAAGAAGGAGGAAGCCCCACCGTGACCCAGCCCCATTGCAATTTGAAGACCAGATCCAAAAAAAGATGAAGAAGGAAGCCCTCGTAGCTGTAGAAACCCAGATCCCGTTATCGATCTACCTATAAGACAAGGGAAGAAGAAGAAGATGAGGCCAAACAATGAGGTAGGAAGTAGAAGAAGAAGAAGAAGAGGCAGAAAGGAGAAAAAAAAAAAATTTATTATGTTAGATTAGTTTTAATTTATGTTATCTTTTTGTTTACTTTATTTACATTTAAGTTTTTTATGTTTAGGATTATGTTTAATTTTGATTTTTATTCATTAAAATTATTTTATATTTTAATTCATTTAAATGTATTTAATAATTAAAAATATATTTTTTAAAATTTTTAATTCATTTTGTTTGTTTGTTTTTATATTATTAAATTAACTAATTAATAAAATATGAGGGTATTTTGGTCATATTGAAAAATATCTTGATCAAAATCAAGCTCAGAGTATTATTTTGTTCAATTTTACAAAACACATGATCTGGATTGTCATTTAACAAAACAGAAAATTTGATCAATAACTTTTATAAAACACATGGTTCAAAATAGTATTTACCCTTAATACGAGACTGCATTATGTCTACCATTCAATAAAGCAAACCTTTCATTGAAATATTCTTTCACATATGGAAGTTTCACCATTAATACAATTTGTAAAGCAACTTTTCATTACATCAGAATACATGCATCTAGAGGGGACCCTCCATTCCAATACATATCAGTTTGGCTCTTATGGAATATTGGCTTTTTATCTCTATCTACAAAGGCATTCCAACTTTACAAGAAAGCAGGTGCAATCACACCACAAAATTAGGGTTCTGATTATGATATTTAGATAGGTCCCACAAATTTTTGTGTTTGATTATTGTGAATACGATGTTTATATATACATGTTTATGTGAATTCAAGTTCATGTTTGCTATGTTATATAAATTTGATGATAACTCTGTCATGAATTTGTTTGGATTTAGTCATTTAGTTTTGCATTTAACTTAACTGGGAAACAAATGGACATAATAAATTAGTTGTTGGGATAATTAAAGGGCTTCTTGGCAAAATGACCTATTTTTTAAAGTCATTTTGTACTCTAACCTAGTTTTAATAATTTTTTGCAAAATGACATCTCATAATTTAGATAGCTAGTCGAAAATTTAAACAGCTGGTCGAAAAATTTAGACAAGTGGTCGAAAAATTTAGACAATTGGTCGAATTTTAGACAAATGCTATTTTACAAAAAATTATCAAAAGTAGGCCAAAATGCAAATCTACTTAAAATAAGAAACTATTTTCACCAATTTCTCATAATAATTAAATGGTTTGATAATATGAAGCAATAAGAGTATATTTTTGGTTAGTTTATTGGATAAAAACCAGAATTTGGAAATTATAACATAACCATTTTAATGGAAGGGCATTTAGGGAATTGGCCAATAAGTCAACTATTGGAAGTATTGAGTGAATAAAAAGAGACAAGCTCTTTTTTCAGATCATAATTTTGGTTTAGTGGGAGAGTAAGAGAGAAGGAGAAGAAGGAAAAGAAGAGGGAGCGGAATTTTTCTCACATCTTCAAGATGTAAGTATTTGGGTTTGGATGATTTTTATTTATTCAATTAATTGCTCTCAACTTTTTACAGTAAGATTAAATAATTTTGTAATTAATTTTTGGATCTTTCTAAGTTATTTAATAAATATTTTTTATTCAGCTATCTGAGTCTTAATATCAGTTTTAAATAGCAAATAATTTTAGAAAAATATGAAGAAAAAAAAATTAGAGATGTTTCTTTATGTGTCTAAAGAATCAGGTTAAAATTTATAAGTCAGAGTTGTGTGTGTTTGAGATATAAGCTTCGAAATTGGGGGATATATATGATGAGAAAAACTATTTTTGGGCTGATCAAGTATGAGTAATAAAAAAATATGAAATGATTAGCTCAACTGAGTAATAAATTAAAAAAAAAAAAAAGTTTATACTTTTTTGGAGCTTGTATTTTTTCCCATTACCTGTTTGGACCCTGTGTTTTGACAAATTATTTTTTGGATCCTATGTTTTATAAAATGGTTAAAATAGAACCCTAAACCTAATTTTGGTCAATGTTTTCTCAATTAAAATCACAAATAATTTACCAAACTAACAATTCAGAACAAAAATAAAATCATTCTGCTTAAAAACTGTGTTGTTATATTCAATTTTTTCTTCATCAAAATTGAGTTTAATGTTCTATTTTAACTATTTTACAAAACATAGGGTCCAAAAAGTAATTTTTCAAAACACAGGGTTCAAACAGGTAATGAGAAAAAACACAGGATCCAAAAATGTATAAACCCTAAAAAAAATTATGTTATAATGAGACGTTTTTGTGGGAAGATGGAAAAAAATTTCATGATGAAATAAATAATTAGTATGTTGTGAGATAAAATTAAAGGAGTATATTTCAGTTAACATCAGAGTTAGAAGTTTCTTTAGGTTGGCCGGGTATTATAGGTGTTTTGTAAAAGCGTTTTCCAAAATTGCTACACTCTTGACCGAGTTAACAAAAAATAATCAAAGATTTGTGTGGACTGATAAATGCGAGATTAGTTTTCAAGAGTTGAAGCAGAGACTAATCACTAGTCCTATTCTTAGTCTTCCTTCTGATAAGGAAAAATTTGTGGTTTATTGTGACGCTTCGAAGCAATGTTTGGGTTGTGTGCTAATGCAAGCAGGAAAGGTCATAGCTTATGCATCAAGACAGTTGAAAAATTATGAGCATCAATATCCAACTCATGATTTGAAGTTAGCAGCAGTTGTGTACGCATTGAAGATTTGGAGATATTATCTTTATGGAGAAAAGTATAAGATCTATACTAATCATAAGAGTTTAAAATATTTTTTCACCCAGAAAGAGTTGAACATGAGGCAAAGACGATAGTTAGAAGTAGTTAAAGATTATGACTGTGAGATTTTGTTGCATCCTGGAAAGACGAATGTAGTTGCAGATGCTTTAAGTCAAAGAGGTCATGGTCAAGTGTCAGCATTAAAAATGATTTCTTCGCCACTAATGGAAGAGTTAAATCGAGCAGGGATCAAGTTGGTGACAGGCGAGTTGACTAATCTTACTTTATAGTCAACATTGTTGGAAAAGATTGAAGTGGACAAGACAAAGATATGTATATCGTTAAACAAAAAGACATGATACAGAGCAGAGTCACAACAAATTTTTCATTGTCCGAGAGTGATTTGTTAAGGTTTAAAGGAAGGGTGTGCGTACTCGCAGATAAAGATGTTAAAAAGGAAATCTTAGAAGAGGCTCATACTACTCCATACTCTCTACACCTAGGAACTACTAAGATGTATAATGATCTGAAAATTTTGTATTGGTGGTCTGGAATGAAAAAAGATGTGGTGGAGTATGTTGCAAGGTGTCTTACTTGTCAGCAAGTAAATGCAGAACATCAGAGACCAGCAAGATTATTGCAACCTTTAAATGTTCCATAATGGAAATGGGAAGAGATTGTTATGGACTTTGTGGTAGGATTACCAAAAACGTGTAAACAACGGGATGCCATAAGGGTAATTGTGGACATGTATACTAAGTCAGTGCACTTCTTGCCTGTGCGTATGATCTATTTCGCGGACCAACCTGCAGAGTTATATTTAAGCATAGTGAGACTGCATGGATTGCCAATTTCTATAGTATCATATAGAGATCTAATATTTACATCCAAGTTTTGGGAGCATCTGCATAGGGCTATGGGCATAAAACAGAAGGTTAGCACAGTTTGTCATCCTCAGACTGATGAACAGTCTGAGAGGACCATTTAGATTCTAGAGGACATGTTGCAAGCATGTGTCATGGATTTTCATGGGTCTTGGACGAAGTATCTCTTGTTGATTGAGTTATTTTATAACAATAGTTATCAATCAACTATTGGCATGGCTCCATATGAGATGTTGTATGAGAGAAAATGTCTTTCATCAATTCATTGGGATGAGTAAAGTAAATTTCTCAAACTAGAGGCAGTTCGATAGACTAATGAGGTAATTGGCAAGATCAGAAAGCGAATGATTGCTTTCCAGAGTAAACAAAAGAGTTATGTTGATCCCAAGCAAATCAACGTTGATTTTGAAGTTGGAGATCATGTGTTTTTTAGAGTTTCACCATTGAAAGGGGTTCCGAGGTTCGATAAGAAATGCAAGTGGAGGTACATTGGACCTTTTGAGATTCTAGAAAGAGTTAGTCCTATGGCTTACTGTCTTGCGTTGCCGCCATCTTTAGCAGAGACTCACGGCGTGTTTCATCTCTCGTTATTGAGGAAGTATGTATCAAATTTGTCCAATGTTTTAAGTTATGAAGCTTTGAAGCTTCACAAATATGTACATGTATTTCAAATTCTATTCCAGATTTGTTGAAGAAAAACAGGTATGTTTGTCCCAAATTATTCTCTAAAAAATAATATCACATTTTATTTCAAGATCCTAGATAGCATCATACCTTCACCTCACTTCAACTCTCAAGTCCAAACACAGCAAAATTATCACATACTCACATCTCAAAATCCACTTTTTTTAGCAAAAAATTCCACAAATTAAGCAACAACAAAAAATATTGAAATACCATGAAACAAAAATTAGTTGTGATACCTTAAAATAAGTAGATCAATATAAATGTCATTTTTTTTTAAAAAAAATGTAAAAGGAATTTGAGTACTGAAGTATCATAAGATGATGACAAAGAAACGAAGATCTTTACTTTTCTATTTTCACATATATATTGTTTTGAATGAGAGATGAATCAATAAAGTATTTTTGAAGCATGAATAATTTGCTCCATATGTAGTGAGGCTTCTGTGTTATATTATTTTATATAATATAATGTAATTTGTCACACTTTGTAATATAATATTGAGAGTTACAAAATTAAACATATATGTATGTCAAAATGTAACATATTTTGGAGTTACAAAATCAGTTACAAATTTGTAACTCTCAAATATTGTCCAATAATATGTAGATTGAGAGTTACACATTTGTGATTGAATTTCACAAAGTCATAATGTGGTATGGCTGTTGAAGATGTGATTTTAACTTTCATTATGTGTATGGAAGTTATAAAATCATGTGGGAAGAGACTGAGACGTTTTTGGAAAAACCAAAAATTGGGAGACTGAAAATGCCAGTAGTCGCGACCGCTGATATCCTAGGCCGTAGCCTGAGAGACAGGGACCATTGTATAATATATATTCTCTAATATAGTCGGGTGTAAAACAAATGTAAAATAAATCAGTTGATGGAAGATTGTTTTTACTACATTTTTGTTATATTTTACAAATAAAGATATTTGACCTTATCTATTGGGAGTGCTCCTCCTGCTCATCTTTCTTGCTACCTAGCTATAGCTATATTGTTAACTTAAATCATTATGTAGTTTTTTTCCGTCAAAATCAGTAAGTAATCTAAAATGTTACATTTAAGTCACTAAGTAATTCTTTTTTTGCGAGAAAAATCAATGGCCCTTTTGGCAAAACTTTATTAGATAAATAAAAGTTTTGACTTATTTTTTATATCTGGATAACTATCATATAAAGATATTTTTTTAGTGGTTTTTTTTTCAAGTGTTTAGATATTAATGAGTAAATTAGAAATCATAAAACTATTTTAATTTTAAAAAAATAGCTTCTGATAAAGGTCTTTTGAAAAAGGTAGGAATTCTAACTTCTTAAAATACTCTCAAAAGTATTTTTTTAATCCTAGACGCTAAAAGCAGCTTAAAATAAGCTAAGTCAAACATGTCAAGTAAGCAGTCTAACATGTTTCATTTAAATCACTAAGTAGTTTTTTAGTAACAATAGCCACAATTGACACCAATTTTATCTTAATTTTAATTAATTAATTAATAAAAACTTAAAAAAAATATATATTTCTAATATTAAAAAATGATTTGAAATATGTTTTAAAGATAAAAAATAATATAAAATTTCTAACAAGAAAATATTATTTAAGTTTACTTAAACTAAGTTTTAGAAAACTATACAACTTTAATTGATATAAAACTTAGTTGAATTAATATTAAATAATTTAATTGTGTTAAAACTTTTAAATTATTTTTATTTTTGAAACAGATTTTAAATAATTTTTCAAAGTTAGAAATGTATTTTTTTAGATTTTTATTAATTAATTAAAATTAATACAAAATTGGTTAAAATATAACTTTTGCAACATAAAATAAACTACTTAGCAACTTAAGTGCAACATTTCACACTTCTTACTAATTTTTATCGCAAAAAAAAATTATGTACTTAGTGACTTAAGTGCAACTTTTTAAATTACTTATTAATTTTTGTAGCCAAAAAAACTAGTTAGTTATTTATGTGGAATTTTTAGACTAATTACTGATTATCTGTATAAATATATATTTTTCATATAATTTGATAACAATGTACCAAAAGAAAATAAAACAAATAATATCCATATGAATTATAATAGCCAAATGGGAGCAACAAGTGATTGAAGCCAATTAGTGTGATTTATATAGATATCTCTTATTGATCTATATGCATGTTTATTAGATAAAATTTACATCTAGTAAGGTTTTTCAATCAAATAAATATATTTTTATGGTCCTTGTTAAAAGAATATATTTATTTTATACTTTACAGTTTTGGACCTTTTGGTCTATTAAGGCCCATGTCTATGGCTCCAACTAAACATAGACCCAAAAGCTTAGAAATAACATTATTTATATAAATTTTAGAAATATACCACTTTTATAACTACCGAAAAAACAATAATTTGTTGTGATATCATGAAAATATGATAATAAGCATAGTTTTCACATAGTTTTTTAATTCTAATTATCACTATTGTCTACATGGGATTATATCCACTTTAAAACATAATACAATTCTTGTGATTATTGGGCCCATCAGATAAATGCTAGCCCAAGATTTCTAGGCCCGATTAACAATGCAATTATATATTTTTTTCTTACAAGATAATTTTCTAAAATCTGCAACATTTTGATTATGATTAAGAGGTATTTTTCCATAAATTGAATATTTTTTAAATATAGATCATCGACAAAGGCTTGAAAAGAGTGTGTTTGATGTACTATTCTTTCTCCTTTGTTACTCTATGACCAAAATCTCGAGTTTCTAGCTACCTACTCACTCTCTTTTGCTATTTTGTATTTAGTTATCTATTATTCACTTGAATTTCGATTAAATTTTTCGGGCACATGGTATTGTAATTAATTTTGAATGAGGTTTTAATTAGACTCTAAAGTTTATAGTGACTAAAGATAATGTAAGAAATTATTACATTTTTCTAAAAAGAAAAGAGTAAATACTCACTTGGTACTTGTGGTTTATCAAAATATATACTTGTTACCTTATGTTATAAAATAATGATTATTCGGTATTTTCTATTTGCAATTTGTTCCAGTTTGGTACATTTTGCTGTAATTTGGTCAACTCATATTTCAAATATGACCATATTACTCCTATTTTTAATGATTTATTTGATTTTCTTTTAACTTTAGTTATTTTAAAATGTTTTAAAAATATTTTCTGAATTAATAAAACAAAAATAAAACTTATAATTAAAACTTTGAAATAATTTAAATAAACAAAAATTAAATCTAAGCCCTAAACTTAAATAAAAAAATTAAAATCAACACCCTAAAACTTAAAACCCAAATTTAAACTAAATTCAAACAAAAATAATTTCAATAAAACTTGAAAAAATTATTAGGTTTTTAGTTTACTTTAATTAATTTAAAAATGTTGGTTTTAGTTTTTTTTAATTTATATTTGGAATTAAATGTATATTTAAGTAATTAAATCATTTTATAAAATATTTTTATTTTAAAATTAATTTATATTATTTTTATTTAAAATTTTACATTTAATTGATTAATTTTATAAAACAATTTTTTGTTTTATTAATTTAAAATATGTTTTTGAATCATTTTAAAATAAAATAAATCATTAAAAAAATAGGCAATATGGACATATTTGAAATATAGGTGACCACATCCCAACGGATGGTACCAAATTGGTACGAATTGCAAACAGAAGTATCAAATAATCATTATTATAAACATAGAGTATCAAGTGTGTATTTCGATAAAACACAAGCTACCAAATAAGTATTTAAAAAAAATGGATTGAGTTAATACTATTTCACATGTTTAATTAATGAGTGATTAAAAAATAATTAAATTATGAAATGGGCACCACATTAACTATGACACTTGTCCATTCAAATTAATGATGTACTTGCTTAGAGATGGATTGGATGGTAAATTTAATAGTTACAATAAGTGGGAATTATTAGTTTACTTTAGTTGATAACAACCCTAATCAATTATTTAACCAAAGATGAAATAATTTACAATTTCATTAAGTGGGTGCCGACTAGTACTTGAGCCTTTATTTTTTATAAGAAGTGTTTTCAAAACACTTGGCCAATTGTGCATTACTCAATTGCTTTTTATGAGAATGTATATGTTGGATTACAACAACAAGATTACCCTACAATCAAGTTAAATATATAGACTTGATTTTTCAACCTAAGCAAAAAGAACTGAATTTGTTAGAATAAACTAAGCAAAAAATTATTTGAGATTTGGTAGAATTAATTTCAACATATTCCACCTTAATTCTTCAAAGCTCAACTGCACCAATCTGTTGAACTATTACCAATATTCAAATTTCTTGAACTATTACCAATATTCAATAAGCTAAGGTAATAAGCCAGCTTACTAAAAGTGAAAACCTTAGTTCCCATGTCTGTCGGATTGTCTTCTATGGCTATTTTTTCCAGTTCCAAAACAGTGTTTGCAATTTTCTCTCTTATCCAATATAGCCTAGTATCAATATGTTTACTTTTTTCATGGTGAACAGGATTTTACACAAGTGAATGGATGATTGGTTATCCTTGAGTAATTTTAGTTCTTGAAGAATCCTTTGCAACCAAATTGCTTCTTTAAAAGCCTCTGCAGCGCCCATAAATTCGGCTTCAGTAGTGGATAGAGCAACTACTTGCTGCTATTGAGATTTCCAACAAATACAATTTTGGTTCAGTAGGAACACATAATCTTCTATTATCTTTATTGAAAGCAAAATCAACATCTACATAGCCATTAAGAGTCATTTTCCCTGATATTTTTAGTTTAGCTTCAATTATATTTTTAACATCGAAAGTTCAAAATCTATTAAAAATAAAAAGTTCGGGAACTAATTTGTCAATACACACAAAATTTAGGGACCAAATTGTATTTAATGTCTTTTATTTAACAGAATTATTAACAGTGTTAGTCCTAGGGATGTTTTTGAATCGAAACTCAAAGTTTGGGAACCAATTCGTCAAAAAAAAATAATTGGGGACTAACTTACCATAACGTGTAAAGTTTAATGACCTACCATACAAATAACCCTTATTATTATAGATAGATATCAGAAGCATGGTGTATATTAATATTATATATATTATGGAGAAATAATATGATTAGATTTTGCAGTTGGACCCTTAGGATAGGATCTAATCATAAAATTATATTGTCATCATTCTAGATATAGCTACCCCACAAGAACAACATTTGGTGGGGTATTTGAAAAGAGAAACTTCAACTACTACCATTATATATAAGCTCCATGATCTAAACGTGTTGTATATTGTGTTTATATATATATAAATATATATCGGGGAATTTTTATATAGGTGCTTCACTTTAAGTCCTATCGGTGGGGCTCTCAGTGTTTACAACTCGTGAACAGTTTTCGGCGCGATTTTTTTTATGATCGTGTATATTGTAGCTATTTAGAGCATCCTGCAAATTTTCAGAAAATTCCGAATAGTTTACAATACCGAAAACTAGGTTCAAACATGTTGATGCACGCGTGACTAATTTTTTTTATGTGCGTGAAAATCAACATGTTTGAACATAGTTTTCGGTACTGTAAACTATTCAGAATTTTCTGAAAATTTGCAGGATGCTCTAAATAGCTACAATATACACGGTCATAAAAAAAAGTCACACCGAAACTATTCACGGGTCGAAAAACACTAAAAGCCCTACCAGTAGGGCTTAAAGTGAAGCTCCTATAAAAAAATTGTCCAATATATATATTTATATTTATATACATTAATTTATTTATATATACTATTTGTGTCTCTATCCACGTTTTTTAATCATAAATTACTTACTTTACTTGTCTCACTTACTAACGTGTACTATTGATATACAGCTATTTTTGGGGATTTTTTCCAATTTGGTCCACTCAGTTTTAGCTAAATACAATAATAGATTCCAAGTTTCCAGAAATTTAATGAATGACCCTTTGTTTAACAAAATGGTAAAAAAAAGGTCATCTGAGTTCAATTTTTAGTCTATTTTTATTTTCCAAATAAAACCAAAATACCCTCTTTTGTTTTATGATTTCTTGCATTTTAATTCATCAATAGAACATTAATTTAAATCTGAAATATAAAAAAATTAATTTAAATCTAGAATATAAATTAATAATCTAAAAAAAATAAAAATTAATTAAAGAATATTAAAAACTGAAATAATTTAATAAAAAATATATCATAAATGAAAAACAAAAATTTAGTTTTAAGTTTAAATTTTAATTTTTAATTAGTAAAATTATTTAGATATTAATAAAACTTATTAATGCAAAACTTCTATTTATAAATATTAAAATGCAAAAGATAAAAGAAAAAAAAAACTGATAATATTTTGGTCTTATTTGAAATTTTTTTTTTACCAAAATCGAACTCATGGGACTTTTTTTTTTACCATTTTGCAAAACAAAATGTCCTTCATTGTCATTATTGTATTTAGCTAAAATTGAAGGGACCAAAAGGGAATAAACCTTTTTTTTTTAACTACACAACTAATCAATTTCTTATTAATAATACATGCCAAGCATATTTTATTTAACTAGGATTAGAACTGAGATTTTATCTTAAAACTAATTAGTATTAAGTAGAGTAATATTTTTCTTTATAAGGATATTGTGGTTCATATATATTTTCCATGTGTGAATTTTTACATAGCATCATCTCCCTTCATTCAAATTCTAACTTCAATATGAGAATTTACTTTAAAAGTTGTTATTTTCTCACTTAAGCATTAGAAAGTATTTTTCCCCTTGTTATTATAGAAATTTAGGAGCTCACCTAACCCAAAGTAGAGGTGTTCATTGGTCAGTTTGAGCAGATTTGGAGGATTTTTAAACTATCCAAACTTATAATCGGGTTGGTATTTTTCAATTTGTAATTTGCCTAATTAAAAAAAACCTTCAACCCGACTATCGGTTCGGGAGGGCCCAAACCGCATAATTTTTTTTAATTTTTAAACTTTTTTTTCACTATTTTTTATTTTCTCTATTTTTAGTTTGTATTTGTAACTTAAATAATTGTTACTTTAAAATATAGGATTAAAAAAATCAATTTGAATTTATTTTTATTGGGAAAGTTTACATTTGGCAGTTTGAAATGAAGATCGGGTTTTTTTGTTTACATTTTTTATCAATTTTTTTGGATTGGATTTGATAGATTATTCGAGTTGAGCGGGTTGCAAAAAGTTTTGCACAGCCCTGACCCAAAGTATTATTTTTTAGATTGATAGTTACCTAAATCTAAAATTTCTATCTTCATGAGTTAGAGCACTCCCATCCGGTGCTCTACTTCATCATTTAAAATACCTCCCTAAAACACACATTTTTCTATTTTACCTCTAAGTTTTACATTTTACCATACATCAGATTCTCTATTTTTTTTCTCTATATCATTTAAATATTATATTTTCAAACATTTTTTATTCATTTAAAATATTTTTTATAACTATCAATAATATCTTAATATATTTTAATATTATAATATTAGGTTAAAGGATGAATAGTGTACATTAAATATAGCTTTTTACTGTAGCTATATCTAAAAATATTTGTAAAATACATCATCCAATGTATCCCCATTTTTGTTAGTTTTAGCTCTTTTTTACATATTTTGGTAATATAACTCACCAAATATGAGTGCTTTTAGATTGTTTTTATTCACTGGCTAATCTAACCAAAAAGTGATCACATGTCGCTTTTGGCTCATCATGGCCAACGAAAAAAAGAACACTTGTCCCAAGATAAAATCATCATTAAGTTATTAATTTTTTTAATAAAAAAATAGTTATAATTTATTAAAAAAATCCTAGCAGTTCTTATATTACATACAAAATTTACAACTACACGTGTGTGTGGAATTTGTTACTAATATTCTCAAATTAGACCATATTATATTATTTTAAAGAGTATAATAAAAAAATAGATTACACATTAGTGGATAATTAATTGTTGCCTGACTTATTGCCCTTAATAATAATTCTTTGTTTTTTTTTCCCTTTTTTTTGTGTATTTAACTGAAAAATAAAAGACCAATATTAGTAGACATTGAATTAATCAATTAATTAGGGTTCTTCGTACTGCAATATTAACAATTATTTTCACCTTCATGTAAAAGATATATATTGTGTATACATATGTATTTTTTTATTAGAAAGTAGTCTAGAAGTAGAATGAGGTGCATGGTAAGAGGTATGAGATTCTATCTCAAAACCAATTGGTGATGATCATCCTTTTATAAATTGTTGAATATACTCACATACTTTCCATGTGAGATATTTTCTCTAACATCCCCTCAAGATGGTGGCTATTTTTGCTCACTAATCTTGAATGGCTCGATCGTAAATGGCTCTTTTTGGCTCACTATTCCCGAATCACAAGGGCTCTTCTTGGCTCGCTTTTTGGATCAGTTTTAGATTTGGATCGTGTTTATTCGTTAGAGTATTCTTTGGCTCATCATGATACCATATTAGAAAGTGGAAAGTAGTTTAGAAGTAGAATGGGATGCATGGTAAGAAGGATGAGATTCCATATCAAAACCAATTGATGATGAGTAGAGTAATTCGTGTTCTTATAAATTATTGAATATATTAGTCAATGCACTTGTCAATAAAAGTCATATATATATATATATATATTTGTACGTAAGGCATATAGTTGGATGTGCATGAACATAATATATATCTATATATATAGAGCCATAAAGAAGAGAGAGAGGTCCCCCACATATAGAAACGATACCATTTTTATAGAAGGACTGCCTTTTATTTTTCATCATATTAAAAAGATAAAGAAATAAAAAGAGCTAAGAGAAAGTGACAATGATCGATCGAGATGATGATGAGTGATGAGTTGAGTTGAGTACTGTAAAATCCAACCCAAACTACTCTTCTATCATATCCAACAGTCTCCTCCATATTCACTAATTTATAATGTTTCATATGAATATAATTATGTATATCTAATAAAAAATTATATATTTGAATCTCCTTCGTTGAATCTAACTAATAGTAATTATCACATATCTATAAATAATTTTTAATTTTTCTTTTATATATATATTAACTACTTTTTATGTTTCTTTTAATATATTTTGCCTCTCGTGATATAATAGTAGCTTTTGTGATACACATATTTTATGAAAAAAAATTATAGCACATATCCTTTCAGTTTTTTGGAAATTCAGAATAATTTACGGAGTTGAAAAGAAAGTTCAAACACAGAGTTACATACGTACTTGTATTTTTTTTTATACTCGTGCAATTAACTATTTGAACTTTATTTTCGATGTCATAAATTATTCGAATTTTTAAAAAAAAATTATTAAGATATTTACTATAATTACAATATACATTATTATATAATAAAATAAAATTATAATTTCTCTACATGCGAAAAATAAATTTGCCCTTATCCATATGAACAAAAATAATGACATAAACGAATCTCCCATATTTAATTTTTGTCACTTGCCTATATAATATATAATATATCACATTATTTACCTTTGTTAACAATTTTATATTATATCATAGGCAAAATCTCGATTCACCCCTTTTCTAATTTTTGGTTCGGTAAGTATTTTCATTGCAATTTATTTTTTATGATCGTGTATATTGTATCTATTTAGAGCATTTGTAAATTTTCAAGAAATTCTGAATAATTTATCGTGCCGAAAAACAAAGTTCAAATAGTTTGTTGCACGTTTATTTTTATGCAAGTGGAAATCCGACACTGTAAGTTATTTGAAATTTACTAAAAAGTTGCAGATACTCTAAATAACCTTATTTTTATGCTCGAAAGTATCTTATTAATTTGAACATTATTTTCGGTACGGTAAATTATTCAGAAATTCTTGAAAATTTGCAGGATACTTTAAATAACCACAATATACACGCTCATAAAAAAAATTACTCTAAAAATACTTATCTAACCAAAAACTAAAGAAAAGGTGAACCGATGTGTCCTTTTTGTATTTATTTTTTATAATCGTGTATATTGTATTTATTTAGAGCATTTGTAAATTTTCAAGAAATTCTGAATAATTTATCGTGCCGAAAAACAAAGTTCAAATAGTTTGTTGCACGTTTATTTTTATGCAAGTGGAAATCCGACACTGTAAGTTATTTGAAATTTACTAAAAAGTTGCAGATACTCTAAATAACCTTATTTTTATGCTGTAAAGTATCTTATTAATTTGAACATTATTTTCGGTACGGTAAATTATTCGGAATTTCTTGAAAATTTGCAGGATACTTTAAATAACCACAATATACACGCTCATAAAAAAAATTACTCTAAAAATACTTATCTAACCAAAAACTAAAGAAAAGGTGAACCGATGTGTCCTTTTTGTATTTATTTTTTATAATCGTGTATATTGTATTTATTTAGAGCATTTGTAAATTTTCAAGAAATTCTGAATAATTTATCGTGCCGAAAAACAAAGTTCAAATAGTTTGTTGCACGTTTATTTTTATGCAAGTGGAAATCCGACACTGTAAGTTATTTGAAATTTACTAAAAAGTTGCAGATACTCTAAATAACCTTATTTTTATGCTGTAAAGTATCTTATTAATTTGAACATTATTTTCGGTACGGTAAATTATTCGGAATTTCTTGAAAATTTGCAGGATACTTTAAATAACCACAATATACACGCTCATAAAAAAAATTACTCTAAAAATACTTATCTAACCAAAAACTAAAGAAAAGGTGAACCGATGTGTCCTTTTTGTATTTATTTTTTATAATCGTGTATATTGTATTTATTTAGAGCATTTGTAAATTTTCAAGAAATTCTGAATAATTTATCGTGCCGAAAAACAAGGTTCAAATAGTTTGTTGCACGTTTATTTTTATGCAAGTAGAAATCCGACACGGTAAGTTATTTGAAATTTACTAAAAAGTTGCAGATACTCTAAATAACCTTATTTTTATGCTGGAAAGTATCTTATTAATTTGAACATTATTTTCGGTACGGTAAATTATTCAGAATTTCTTGAAAATTTACAGGATACTTTAAATAACCACAATATGCATGCTCATAAAAAAAATTATTCTAAAAATACTTATCGAACCAAAAACTAAAGAAAAGGTGAACCGACGTGTCCTAAAATTTAGGGTGCACCGAAGAACCACCCTCATTCGTATTAAAGCTATAGGTCGTAGTAGTGACTCAGACTCAGTACATAAAACTACTCATTAGTAATTAGAGCTTTATTCTCTCTCTCTTCTTTCTCTTCTTTGTTGTGTATTATCAGCTAAGGCCTTGTTTGGTGAGCCAGAAAAGAAAAAGGGTTTGGATATGGGAATAGTTAGAAAATGTTCGCATTGTGGAGAAATAGGTCACAATCTAAGGACCTGTAGTAGTCGAAGAAGACCATCTTCTTCATTTTCATCTTCCTTACAGCTCATGGTTCCCGGCGGTGACCGTAGCACGACTCGGCTCAGGCTCTTCGGAGTCCACTTATCTTCTTCTTCTAATAATAATAATAATAATTCTTGTATGGAGTTTTTGTTTTCGTCTTCGTCGTCTTCGTCTTCTTCTATAGCTACTGTAGTCGACGATTTTACAGAGAAGAAGAATGAGTTTTCTGATGATAATGGTTATCAAAGAAAAAGATCCAAGAAAGGTCAGTTTTCGATCGACTCTCTTAATAATTTTTTTATCAGAGAAACAAAAAATATTTAAAAATAATTAATTTTCTTTTGGAATTAGTAATATTTGATATAATCACTTAATTTATTAGGAGAAAAAAAAATAGGTAAACTGATTGGAATAATAAACTATATATATATATATTTATAGCTAGAAAGGAATTATGAACTAATAATTTTTAGTTATTAAATTGGCCTCTCATAATTTTTAATATACATAAATATGCTCCAAATTAATTCCTAATTTCTTTAGTGTAAAGTTTCCAACTCAAATTTTTAATTCATTCTATTTTTAGTATATGTATATGTATTTTCTTTTTGCTAAAAAAAACTCTTAATAATTTTTTTCAATTCAGCCTTATTACATATTTTTAAATAATTTGTATGTGTACCTCTCTCTCTCTCTCTTTATTTATTTATTTATATATATATATCCCAAGTATTTGGATGTGTGTTTTTTTGGTAACCTTGATAGCAAAAATAGTAGAGTTCTGCTATGTATTATGTGTGGATAAACATATAAATATATATAGGGAAATTGGTTAAAATAGCCTGATTTTGCATTCTGGCCTACGTTTGATAGTTTTTTGTAAAATGGTCTCTGTTTAAAATTCGACCAGTTGTCAAAAAATTTTGACCAGTTGTTTAAATTTTTCGACCAGCTATCAAAATTTTCGACCACCTGTCTAAATTATGAGAGGTCATTTTGCAAAGAATTATTAAAATTAGGTTAGAGTGCAAAATGACTTAAAAAAATAGGTCATTTTGCCAAGAAACCCATATATATATATTTATATCCACATAATATTTTTAAGTGTAGTGTTAACAAATTAATTTGGTGAAGATATATATATATATATATAATGATAGCAACAGGCATGGCATGGAGTGCGGAAGAGCACAAGAGGTTCTTAATTGGGTTAGAAAAGCTTGGAAGGGGAGATTGGAGAGGCATCTCCAACAAATTTGTTCCCACAAGAACTTCTACTCAAGTGGCCAGCCATGCTCAAAAATTCTTCATTCGACACGCCAATACTCACGATACTCATCATCATCGTTCCAGTCTCTTAGATGTACGTATACATTCATCGATCGATCGTATACCTAATTTGCATACATGTACCCGTTTATTATATATAATGCATGGAAGACTTTTCAATGATTACATTTTCGTAATTTAATAGTAGATTTTCGTATGTACAGGTTGGTGGTGGAAATTTTTTTTGTAAGCGAGCTGCGAAATGTGATGAAACTACCATTGGTGAGGATGTTGATCCATTGTTGGTGGGATTTTCATCAAAGATTACTACTAATAATAATATTGTTAATACTCAAATGGTGGATGCTAATTCAAAAATCAACCATTTAGAGAGGCCAATATTGATGATTAATCAACATGATCAATATCAATATCAATATCATCACCATCATCATGAACATGATCACTCATCATCATCATCATCACTTCTGGCTGTTCCAACTACAGTAGCTCCTGATTTAGAGCTCAAACTTGGAGCTCCAAAGCATAATTAATGTGTTATTTATATATATATACATATTCATAGAGAACAATTACAACGCATCTTTCTTTTTTTTTGCAATACCGGTGCATTCTTTTTCTATTTCGAAGCCTGGATAGATATAATCTCAAATTTTTTTATATGACGGTGTACATTGTACATATTTAGAATATCCTACAAACTTTCAAGAAATTCTGAATAGTTTACGAAGCCGAAAACAGAGTTCAAACTGTCAAATTTTACACGTGTACACAAAAAAACAGGCACGCGTGCAATAGACAATTTAGACCCTGTTTCGGTACCATAATTTATTCATAATTTCTTGAAAATTTGTAGGATGTTCTAGATAGCTATAATGTACACCATCATATAAAAATTTTTGGGATTGTGACTATTCAGGTGCCGAAATAGAAAAAGAATGAATCATTATGTAGTCACTGCTTATATTTATATATGTATATGTATATGGTTTTATTAATATTATTAGATGTATTCAAAGACCTCTGTGAATCTGATTATTATTATATCCGATCGAACAATATTAATTAGTTTGTCAGTTGTAATTTATTTTTATTTATTGGTGCTAAATTAACTATGCATATGTAATTATATGGAACTTTTTACGTATAGGAGTGTACATATATGACATTGTTTTTTTTTTTTTTTTGATATAAAATACCTAATTATAATTTATGTGTCAGAAAATAAAAGAACAGTAATTATTTTTATTATGTAGTTCTAGTGCCAAACGTTGTTTTTATATATTTGCAAACCACTATTTTCACTATATATACACCAACTCTATCTAAGTGCACACATATATATATATGGAATATTTATAATGAACACAGAACTATATAATATTAATAATATTACTCAGTGATAATAATCATATGTATATATACATAAAAATATATTCATAAGAGTATATTCCACAAAATAAAATAATTCTTTCTTATAGGAACTCTCTCTCTCTCTCTCTCTCTCTCTCTATATATATATATATATATATATTTTCAGAAAAAAAAAACATTATGATATCTAACATGTTTATATATGCTAATATCTAGTGGGAGACCATAAATTTTGTCCACAAAGAACAAAAATTATATTTTTTTTTAGAGGATATGTAAATGTCAAAATATACATAAAAAATAGTAAATTACAAAAATATATATTAAGTTTACAAATGAGATTACAACTTATGGATATTTCAAAAATAGAAAAAAATTCCTACCGAAAAAGCTCTCTAAATATATATAAGTACAAACATAATGAAACAATAAAACTAAATGTATTAAGACTCATATGACATGACCAAATGACCAATTATTTGGAAAATAACTAAGGACATAGCTAGTAGGCATAACCTACTAAAAAAGAAAAGATTATATAGTATTTTTTATAATTTTTTTTTAAAAAAAAATTCTTTTAAATTTATATAATTGGCCCTCCTTAAATTCTATTAAACATGTAAAATTAAATTCTCTCTGTCCCTGGTGAGGAAACAATGTTACATTTTTGTGTTTATAGACTCACAATCACTCAATTTTATCTATTTTTCTAATTTTTCCTAGAAAATGATGCCCAAATTAATTATTAATTGAATGCATCAACCAATACGGAATAATGATAACATTTGGAGGACCATAATAATAATGATAATAATAATAATTAATGCCTTGGTTTTCTTAACTTTATTTATAAAATTTTAGGTTTAGTTAGTACACCTCATTTTCTAATTGAATTAAAACCTTTTTTTTTCTTCATATTTTTTTAATATCTAACAAATTAACAACACAACAATAATAATAAAAAAAATGTGAAAATTACACCTAGTAGCCAATTTAAGTTAACCTCTTTAATTTTTACCCACCTTTTAAAACTCTTTGATTAATACCCAAACTATTAATGACTCTACCCATTATACAGTAGTCTAGTGGAACTGACAGTGGAATATTATTTAAAAAGGGAAGTAAATGACACGACAGAGGCAAAGATTGAGATTTTTACATTGGACTTCTAGTAGTGTTTTAAGGGTAATATGAGAAATGTGCTTAAAAAAGTGGGTAATATTCAACTAAATATTATTAGTAGCTATTTTTAGTTAACTAATCCTAAAACTGGCTATTTTTCAAGTTATCCCTAAAAAAATTATAAAATAGAATAGTGATTTTATTGTAAATTTTAATTAATTTTTCATATACTTATATGTGTAAGATTGTATCAAACATTATTTTTTATTTTATTAAGAAATTTTTTAATTTTTAATAAATAAGATGCATAATTTTATTTCATTTATTTTGTATAGATACAAATCATATACAATATAGGAAATATATAAAGTGTATTTATATATTTACATATTTATACGAGTAATTGGTGAAAATTGCTCTTTTTTAAAGTTATTCTGCATTATGGTCTAGTTTTGATAATTTTTTGCAAAATAGTCTCTGTCTAAAATTTCGATCAACTGTCTAAAAATTTCGACAAGCTGTCTGAACTGTCGAGTGTCATTTTACAAAAAATTATTAAAATCATACCAAAATATAAAATAACTTTAAAAAATAGATCATTTTGCCAACAACCCTATTTATATAGCCTAGTCACACCAATCCAAACAAAACAAAAAAAAGAGAGATTTCAATGAGGAAAGATATACACAAATGTAGATGTATAATAAGATCTAAATTTATTGTTATTGTTTACAATTTATTTAGAGGAAAAGAAATTACTTTTTTTTTACAAAGGAAAAGAAATTATTACTTTGTGTTGAGTTGTACTGAGATGAGAAACATGGAGAGTGATGTGTTGTGGGGGACCTTTTATTTTATTGTCTATATATGAATGTCGGCAATACTCTTTTTCAATTTTATCGTAGTTGGCATCTCTATAGTTTCAAACACATATATATATATATATATATA
This sequence comes from Humulus lupulus, assembly GCF_963169125.1. Taxonomy (NCBI): domain Eukaryota; kingdom Viridiplantae; phylum Streptophyta; class Magnoliopsida; order Rosales; family Cannabaceae; genus Humulus; species Humulus lupulus. Next base: position 1,433,761 of record NC_084802.1, read on the forward strand.
TAGTCAGACACAAACTTCAAAAACACAATGGACAAAATGTCATTTTATTAATTTTACAATGAAAAATTGTCTTCTTATACCCTAATTTTAAAATATAAACATTCTATTTATATTTGTACCCAAAAATATATATACTAAATCTATTAGTTAATTAATTTTTAACATTTTTTTGCAATTTTTTTTTTTTTGATATTCTTTAATTTCATTTTATAGTTAATTTGAATAATTTTATTTTATCTTGTTTCCATAATTTTTTTAAAAAAAATAATGTATAATTTTTTAGAAAAAAACTCTTACTTTAATAAGATTTTATATTTTTAAAAAGATTTATTTAAATATATTTTTTTAGAATATGACAAAGAAAAAAATGTGAGTATAAGTTAAAAATATATATATTATATATTAATTTTTAATAAAAATTGAGTGTGGTGTCTTGTGACCAAAAGGGTTCTTAATTTTGTTTTGTAAAATTGTAAAAAAAAAAAAATAAACGGTTTTGTGAGCTCAAATTTTGAAACCTACCGTGCACGTGAAACCTTCGAATCCGGTCAGGTTTACACGTGCACTTGAAACTGAAAAACCTGACTATATTTTGAACGGGTTTCAATATCAAATTTCTCAAATCTAAATCCAAAAAATTAGAACAATGTTTACTTCCTCAAAACAAAATCCTACCTTCATAAAAATCATATATATAATGTGATCGAGAATGAGCGACTTCCATTCCTTTTCTTATTTTTATTTTTATTCATTTATTTTCATTTCGTTCCTTCCAAAGAAAAGACATTAAGACCTCAAGTGAACAAAATTGAAAACTGACACCTCCCTATAAAATCCAAACCTTTTTGATTGATTGAGTTGGCTAATAACAAGAACATGGGACATTTCTAGATGTGCACTACATGACAAAACCATAGTAATATAATCCATAAATTTTGTCAGTTTTTGAAATAGTGACATTTGAACAACCCAAGAATGTCTTCTTAATTTACTTATGAAACCCTAGCTAGCTAGTCAAGAGTAATAAATTTCAACTTCAAATAACTCCTATTTCCACAAACAAATCCACTTATTATTCTTGTCAAGTGGACATGTACAACAACAACAAGGTACATCCCCAACAACATCATCATTATTATTATTATTATTAGGATTTATATCTTTTTAAATTTTGTGTTTTGTTTTATTATTTGTTTGGATTTTATATTTTATAAAATTATTAAAATAGAACTCTAAACCCGATTTTGATTAATGTTTTTTCAACTAAAATTACAAATAATTTATCAAACTAACAATTCAGAACAAAAATAAAATCATTCTGCTTAAAAACTGTGTTGTTATATTCAATTTTTTCTTCATCAAAATTGAATTTAGGGTTCTATTTTAACCATTTTACAAAACATAAGGTCCAAAAAATAATTGATCAAAACACAGATCCAAAAAAGTATAAATTCTTTATTATTATTATTATTATTATTATACCAAATGGTAGAGACTAGAAATATTGTTCAGAAACATTAATATAATCTATATAAAACTCATTATGAATTGTCAAATCTATGCTTCAATTTATTAATATAATAATTTAATAAATAAAATTATCTCTGCATGCAATTATATATATTTATATATTATTTCTGCAGTAAAAATAGTTCTACGTACGTAGAACTCTGTATATAATGTAAGTATGAATAAAGCTTAAAATTAAGATCAAATCTATATTATTGTATTTAATTTAGTGTAAAACAATATCACATCATAATTAATAATATTTTATGAAAATTAGAACCGATATTCATATTAAAAAAAATCTACTTTAATTTTTACTAACTATTTTTAACTCTTATTTGAGTACCTAAATTTTCAATTAATATACCTATTATACTTCTTCAATTACATGTTTTTTTTTCTCCTTAAACATGCTACAATTATAATGCATTTCTAATTTAACTATAATATGACACAAATAATATACATTACAATAATACTCAAAACAATATGCTCAAATAAAGATAATTTAAAAAATCTCATAATAATAATAAATAAAATTCAACTAAATATATTTAATATCTAATTTTAATTAACAATCCTTCAAAATACAAATGAGCAGTTATCAACTTTTTCTAACAATATTAAATATAATTAAATCAATTTGCCGACATTAAAAGGGTTTATTCAGAGTGAGAGTGACCACACGTAGCATGGCCATAGGTCATAGCCTTTAAACCTTGGATAATGCAATTTCAGCCCTATTTTTTTTTATATTATTATTATGATTTAATTTAGTACGTAAAAGAAAACCGAATCAATACGAGAAAACTATGAAAACAAATCAATAAACGACAAAATAGTTCAAAACGACATAACTTATAGTAAGCTAAAAGTGTATATATGTGAAATCTTGGGAAGGTAACATATCCCATAAAGTGTTGACAAATTCTACTGCAAAACACTCAATCAATACTCTCATCACAACTGAAAAAATAAAAAGCATATATGACTCTTTTAGGTATTAGTATTATTTGTTTTAGTCTTTGATTTGTATTAGGTAGAGGTTCTTGTTTTTTTCAAACTTTCGAAATCTTTCCTAGGATTTCATGGAATCAAACTTATGGTCAATTTTCTTTAAAAAAAAAAGAAAAAGAAAACTCAATAGAATTAAAAATTATAAGAATGTCTATATGTAAGAGTACAATATCTTGAAAAAATAGAGCAACAATAAAGAAAAAACTAGATAGTAGAATGCTCATCTTCATTACAATGACTCTTTTTGTAAGCTTTGTGATGCTCTTTCCAATATAGGCGAACATTTGACCCGAAAAACCCACAAAACTTGCAAACACGCCCGGTTGCAACTCGAAAACCTATTTTTTGGAAAACCCGTCGGATTCGGGTTAAATCCGATCCGAACCCGACAGGAGTCGGGTCAGATTCGCGTTTGAAATTTGTTGAACTCGGGTTCGGGTTCGGGTTCGGACCCGAAACCTGAAAAATAGTATTTTTGAAAAAAAGTGTAAAAAATGATATTTTTGCAAAATTGGGCTTTTCGGCCTAAAACCCAATAGGCCCAGCCCAACCCAAAATCCAACCTGAAACCTCACAAAAACCCGAATTTTTCAGATCAATTTCGGTACCATTTTTCTCCACCCGAAACCTGCAAAACCCAAACCCAATGCACCTAAACCCGAACCCGATGCACCTGAAACCCGAAAATCCGACCCGTGTGCACCCCTACTTTCCAAAGAGCTATGTGCACAAGCCTAGCTAAGAGGGTGCTAAGAAGCTAAACATACCTCCTCGATTGATGTTGACAAAATTCTCGATAAATTATCATTGACAAAATGATTCTATTGGCAACAATATAACATTGCTAATGGTCAGCACTAGCGAAGACTTTTGTTACCTCACTATTTGCTTACCAATAGCGACAAACTTTTTTAGATTTTTAGCGATATTTTTTAGATTTCTAGCAAAATAAGTGTGTGCCAAGTAGATGTGACACACGAGTACATACGAGTAGATCACGTGTCACTCAACAACTTTAGATACTTAAGTCAAACAATTGATCATGAAAATAAATTAGCCTAATCGATTCGCCAAAAGGAGTTGTTGCACGAGAGTTTGACCCGCAAACACCTAGGCAGTTGAGGATGTAAGCCATATTTTTGTGTTGAATTTAGTTGTTTAAGTGGGTGTTAGGCAGTGAAAAATTGAACATGTCCATACAATTTTCTACAACCTTCATATCGGTTTATCTTGGTGGCGTTGGAAAGCTAAATAATACAATTTTGAGTTGTACGCGATTGTACGGGAATTAGATTTTTTTGAAAGACTAACACTCACAAAAATGAGGCTGGGAAATTTTTACATACTTTCAAATTGAATTATCTTAATGGTGTTGGATTAAGTGTTTCTTTCTGAATTTGCTTTACTAATAGCATGAGTTAATCTCTGCATAACTCATTTACTGCCAATAATAATCGATAGATAATCAATCTCTCAAATATTTCATTAGACATTTATTTTTTCTTTATATGAATAAACTTGAAGAACATGATATGTGCACATAAAATTTCTACCAAAACATTACACATTTTTGCAAAAAAAAAAATCAACAAACCAATAATATTGAGTCCACATACAATATTATCTCGAACAAATAAAAATGTCAATAGTGATTGGACTTGTTATGACTTGTTTCACATTTGTGTACTTGTAACGTTAGACCCTTAATTTCCTGACATAGTAGCTTGTTTGTCACTCAATTTTGTCCAAGAAAAACTCTGTTCAAAAAAATATTAGAGGAAATATATGTATTCTAAATTTTTTATAATGAATATACTTTATTAAAATTTAAAAATAAATTAATAAAATTCCTCGGGTAAACAAAACCTTAATAAATCATTAACATGGAAACATATAAGACTTGATACATTCAAAACTTACCACTTGGAGAAATCGTATACTGTCAAACTAAAAATTACAACATGAAAACCATATTATACAGAGAAAGAATGATATCACAAAGTGGGAGCAAAAAATTAATATTAAGGGTAAGGCTTGTTAGGTTAGTTCAGTGGTTAGATAAACCTCGGTCCGGTCCCATTCGTCGGTAGCCGAGACTCGTGTCTGAATGTTGTTGATCGGACTTTGCTCAGAAGAATAAAAAAACAACTGATAAGAGAAAGTATTTCCTACTTGGAACATTCCAAAACCGCGACTTTCAGGAATCGTGAGAACTTTGAACCATCACAACAACACGCTGCTTGCCGCTGTCGCTGCGGAGATTCTCTCCTTTTACTCCCATCTGAGAGAGAGTCAAAACATATTCAGTTGAAAATAAAACTTGGAATTTGGTCACTTTGACAAGGAGTGAAACTGGTGGTTTAGTGGACTAACACCCCAACCAACTAAGCACAATAAACTGGTAGAAGCCACTAGCATTCCTATTAGTGGATAATTCCCCAATTTTCTTTTAAATTTGATTCAATAAATAAATCACGAGGTAGTGACTTGTGGGTTTAACAAGTAAAAAGGAAAGATAAAACGAACTGTGGCCCCCTATGCATTGTAAAATGTCCCAAAGAAGCCTCTAGCATTCCAATTAGTAGATAATTCGACAATTTTCTTTTAAATTTGATTCAATATATCACGAGGTAGTGGCTTGTGGGTTTAACAAGTAAAAAGGAAAGCTATTTGGGAGAGATAAAACGAACTGTGGCCCTATACTGTATAAAATGTCCCAAAGAAGCCACTAGCATTCCAATTAGTGGATAATTAACACATTTTCTCTCAAATTTGAATCAATATATCGCGAGAAGTGACTTGTGCATTTAACAAGTAAAAATGAAACATATTAGGGAGAGATAAAACGAACTGTGGCCCTATACATTGTAAAATATCCCAAATAAGCCACGAGCATTCCAATTATTATATAATTCCCCAATTTTCATTTAAATTTGATTCAATAAATCACGAGGTAGTGACTAGTGGCTCTAAAAAGTAAAAAGGAAAGATATTAGGGAAAAATAAAACAAACTGTGGCCCTATACATTGTAAAATATCCCAAATAAGCCACGAGCATTCCAATTATTATGTAATTCCCCAATTTTCATTTAAATTTGATTCAATAAATCACGAGGTAGTGACTAGTGGCTCTAAAAAGTAAAAAGGAAAAATATTAGGGAAAAATAAAACGAACTGTGGCCCTATACATTGTAAAATGTCCCAAAAAAGCCTCTACCATTCCAATTAATGAATGAACTGACTGGTATAGTCTATTGTGCTTAGTTGGTTGGGGTGTTAGTGTTAGTAGGGGTGAAATTATATATGAGAGAAGATAATTGGAAGAGCTATGTTCTATGGGGAGTTGAGATCTCTTGAATACCTCATTGTTCTAGTTTGTTATCCTACTGTTCATTCAATAACAATTCTCATATTAGCCTATACTCTATGATTGTTCTACTTTCAACTTCTCTCAACTTTTTTTATTATCTTTGCTATTGCTTTGAGAACCCTAGTTGGGGTATATCAGAAACCAGTTGCAGAAGTTGGATTCGAAATAGCTGATTACCTCGAGAGAAATGTCTGGGGGGAACCACCGTAAGAGCACGCCAAGATGCACCACAGCAGGGATGAGCTTAAAGAGCATTGGAGTGGTTACCTGCAAGGGTTTTTCAGGGATGATTAGCAGAGAAAACAGTAGAAGAGAATCTCGCCTTGATTCGATACTCGAAAGTCCTAAAATGAATCCTTACCAGGCTTAGTGCTGTTGTCCCAAGAAGCAATAGATACAGTTTTCCCTGATTACATAAGATAGAGAAGAATTAGTGATGGTTGTAACAAAATTATAATTTCAGTTTAGATTACAAGTTAAATTACAGAATAAAACCTCGACTAGATGAAGGTTTGAGGCCCGACTAAGGAGAACAAAAGCGAATTCCCCTATTTGTGCCAAAGACAATGCCACCTGTGTACATGGACAATAACCACACATTGGTACTTGAAGAAAAGTGAAAAATAATAATAACAGTAAATTGTGGTAACAAAACTTACAAGAATTGAAGTTTTGTTGTTGTAACGAAATCCTTTGACAACCGATGCAATGATAGCTGTTTTTACGATGATGACCAATATAACGGATGCAAGCAATATGTCTACGTGATTCCATAGGAACTGAACATGGATCAGCATCCCAATGCTGGCAAGAAAAAGAGCAGCAAATAGGTTGCGAATGGGTTCGATCTGCATAAAAGAAAACCTTCACTCTGTAAATGAATTGTAAATCTCAAATTTACGACAATGGTGCTGGCCCTACAGGTTCATTAATTTTATGGCTTTTAAGACTTGAGGGAAAGAAAAAGGAAAGTTTTAAAAGAAAGGTAAAATCCTAAGAATTGTTGGTCTGTAAATAAACCCGAGCATCACATTATGTAAACCAGCAAGGGTTTAAATAAAACTACGAAGATCACACAGAAATTATTTTGAATGGTTTGGCACAAAATTTTCAGAAGGCTTACTTCTATTGGAAGATATAACACCTACATATCTTGCCAAGTCCAAAAATCAGTTTTCACCAAAAATTTGGTGTTAAACAAAATTATCAAAACAAGGCAAAATGTCTGCCAACTCCAAACTCAGTTTTCCCTTATCTTCTCAGTTGCTGTGTACTGTACAGACAAAAATGGATGTTTATCCATTTCACAATTTGCATTATTGGAGCAGATATTTTTCCACAAATCTGAAACAAGGAATTTTTGTGTAAGGATGTGAATTTCAACTATACCCGTGACCTCTAATCTACCTCGATTGGTAACCACTGCAGGAATACTACTATGAGGAACAAAACAAAAACTAGAGTCCACTTATCCCTAATTTCATCTAACCCTGACATAAAATGTATAAACTGTCTGAGCTATTACAACAAAGATAGTCATGAATAATAGCATATACTCGAATACAATATTTACAGCTATGCATACATCTCAAGAGTAGGAGTGAATAGGGAATAATTTATAATCTTACTTGTTCAAGAGTATGTGGAGCAAGATCAGTTGTAGATATCATCACACCAGCAGCAAAGGAACCAAGTTCTAGACTTAATCCCAACTTATCGCTACACTGCAATAAAACAGAATTTATAATGAATCTGACATGCAATCTACAAACTTAAACTTTTTCGAGCAGGTTACAATCCGACATGTAATCTATAACAGAAGCATCTCACAAACTTAAACTTTTTAGAAAGACCGAATAAAGGCAACGATCAAAGTTTTGGAAGACGTAGCTCAAGTATCTAATAAAACCAAATTATTCTACCTATCTATTTATTCATTCATGTACATATGTTTATATTTTTTTGTTTCTAGAGGTCGTCTACAACGTAACTATGCATAATTAAAAAACATTTTCTATATAGTTTCTCATACTTCAGGAAAAAGACCAAGGATCCATTTTTAATTAAGCAATAGTTAAGTTTTTTTCTGGATTTTTCTACTACCAACCACAAAACACCCTTTTCTCATATTGCTGACACAGCCTATGCTCAAAGTGATAATAAAAATCAGGATTAAATGTGGGCAGTGGGCACCACCAGCTCATTCTGCAAACTATACTAATAAAAACTAGAAACTCGCTGAAAAATTAACCAAAACCGCAAATAGATGGTACATGAAGCAAAAACAAACCCAGGCTACGAGCAAGCAGAATGCCACTGATGTCAATTGATAGAGTTCGTTGGTCTGCAAGTTGAAACTAATTGTTATAAGTAGACAATGTAACTGAACACACACCCAACGCCCAACGAGCTTGTACAATTGACAATCTCTGAATTTATTTCATTCAAAAGAAAAATATTACCTGTGATGATAAACTAATCATCAATTTTAGTAACCAAGGGAGAGCAGTGCGAGATATTATAGACAGAGCAGCTAAGAATGCAATCAAGATCACCAACCTGATTAAAAGTAGATGATCAGCTTATCCTTATCAAGTATCGAAGATACAGGAATGAGATTACTACAATCAAAATGTTGAAGGAAAAACAAAAAGTGTAATCAACACCACCCACTGGTTATAAGAATCTGATTGCTATAAATAGTATAACCTAACCAATATGTAAACATGTTACCATAGAGAATGAAAGAGAAAAAAAAAAGTAAACAAAAGGACTGGTTCGGTACAAAACCTTAATAGTATAATCTAAAAAATACACTCATTTTTCTTGCTCTTCTATCCACATAAACCAGAAGTGATGAATACTGAATTTTGTTTTCCAGGTACTAATAAGTTTGCCATAGTCAAGCTGTTAAATTTCAAAGTTCCTACACATATTGATTAATTCAACTGTATAACCTAAAAAAAACAGTATGAGCAAAACTACAATATTTTCATAAAGGACAACCAAATGACAAAACTTACAATTTGGCCATTGACAGAAATCCTTCAAGAACACCAGAAGTCCCGCCAAGAACTGGAAGCAAAGCAAAAAGCAATCCCACAGCACAGTCCTGGAAAACAAACACTTCTCAAAACATTTCCAGACAGAGAGATTGTAAATATTTTACTTGACCATACTCCATATTTTTTCAGGACCTGAAATTTTAAACCCATAACTCAAATTATTTGAAGTCCATAAAAAGAGAAAAGTTTTAAATCCTACACACCTGGAGGATTAGGGTGCCTATGGTGACTTGGCCATGAAGGGAATTTGTAGTGTTTTTCTCCATCAAAAACTTCAATACCTTATGAAACAAGAATTCAACTTTTCAGTAACAATACTACACATCCAGGCAAGATAAATGAACTGAAAAAAAATAAAAGTAACAAATAATAAGGTGCACACATGCATGCATGAAACAATTTTTAGGTTACCACTGCCGTCGAAGACATTGACAGAAATGCACCAACGAATACCCCCTCCGAAGTTTTACCACCACACAACTGAAAAAAGAAACATTTAGTCAGTGTATGGAAAGTACCAGCTACCATGGCTGATCACTGACCACTTGGAAACAAGCTCAAATGGTTGAGAAGTGTCAAGGAAGGTAGACGTACTTCCTAGATTAAAATTTAAAGTTCACCCACAGAGGTTCTGTCCCATTTATATAGTCTATATTCTATCCTAGCCTACCTTCTTTGCAGATAAAAGTACATTTTTTTTCTTATCCATAGTGGCTTTTAGTGAAAACAACACTACATGAAGTTTTTCATTAAGTTTAAAAGAGACAAGGTGGAAGACACAAATATAGCAGAAGTAAGAATACCAAACACATACCGATACTGTAATCCCGCAGAGGCACATGAATAGGAAAATTTGGAGTAGACCTCCTAGAATAGCAACGGCTCGAACAACTTTCAGCTAGAATCACAAAGTAATAGTTTAGTTACTGTTATAACCTCTCAAAATGCATAGAGAGGGAGAAGAAATGAAGGAGCAAGAAAATGGCTAACCTTTGTTGTCGAGAAGTCTAAGCCCAATGCAAAAAGGAGAAAAATTACACCAAACTGAGCCACTGTTTCAACCTACAAATAAACCATCATTTAAAGGGGAAACAAAGCACCATAAGCTAAAACCATCATCACACCTAATCTTTTATGTACAAAAGCAGGAACTATATGTATCTATTAGCCCAAACTTTCCTATTCCATTCTATGCCTAACTAATTAGGATGAAACCAATTGAGATGAATACTTATAGAACTTAACATGCCCTCAGTGCCTCAAGTCGTTTGGGTGTGTGAGTGATGCAGGGTTCAAGTCCTGTAACTGTCTTATAAAATACATTTTTTATAAGAAACAAATTATATATATTTATATATATAAACACATGAACTTAGCATTGCCTGTTACATGAATAAAAAAATTGCGTTTTCTAAAATTGAAATAGTTAAATGACGAAAGATGAATGATGAGTGCTTTAATATATGAATCATTGTCCGAAAGTGCTTTGATTGTCTATATAACAGAAAGCTGGAAAAAAACCTTGCAAGCAGAAACATACTTGCACCATTTCACTGATGAAGTTAAATCCTCCAGGACCAATCAAAGATCCCGCTAGCAAATACCCAGTAATAACCTTCAGAATGCATAAAAATAATATAACTGAATCAGAATATATAAACACCGGATTTAAAGTTGCAATTAATCAGTAAGATTCATAGGAAAAAGGCAGCCAGACCGGTTGTCCAGCACAAGCAAAGGCAATCCCACCACAGGTTGCAGACACAATAACAACTACCAAATCTGATATCAACCTGCAAAGCAACAAATTGAAGAGTTCAGAGTTCAGATTATCTTATAAAGTACGAAGAACAAACTTCACAAAACGAGAAACAGTAAGTCAACCTCAAATCTAGCTGCAGCATAGGATACTTTGATTTAAAGTTTGATATAATGAAGACATTGTCCTGAGAGAGCCAAAAGGATAGAGAAAAAAGTGATATAGCATTTTATAGGCAAGAGAACAAAAACCCGCGGCATATATATAAATATATACATTCTTTTTCCAAAGAGGCAACCTTACCTTCCGATCTATCAAGGTTGGGGTATCTTCTGCTCTATTTTCATTATCCAGATTGAAGACATCTTGAAACTGAAACGACCTAATCATGACACAAGTGAGTAACACAATCGATGATGCAGGTGCTAATAACAGTAATAACCAAGGTTGACCACTAAAAAGTACATATATATATATAGGACAATTTTTTTATAAGTGCTTCACTTTAAGCCCTACCAGTGGGACTCTCAGTGTTTCTCAACCCGTGAACAGTTTTCGGCGCGATTTTTTTATGACCGTGTATATTGTAGCTATTTAGAACATCCTGCAAATTTTCAGAAAATTCTAAATAGTTTGCAGTACCAAAAACTAGGTTCAAACATGTTGTTTTCCACTCGCATAAAAAAAATTAGTCACGCGTGCAACATATTTGAACTTAGTTTTCAGTACTGTAAACTATTCGAAATTTTTTAAAAATTTGCAGATGCTCTGAATAGCTACAATATACATGGTCATAAGAAAAAATCGCGTCGAAAACTGTTCACGGGTCGAGAACATTGAGAGTACTACCGGTAGGGCTTAAAGTGAAGCCCTACAGGAGAATTACCCTATATATATATATATATTCATTTAAGATAAGAGCACGTACTTTTCCTCTTTTGTCTCATTTTTTTTCGACTTAACTCTTGCAACAGTCTCCAGAACTGCCTGATAAGCACAAAAATGAATACAAAACACACATTTAGCTAGAACAGGTGTTAAGCTAAAGGACAAAACAAGTGACTAAGATAAGATTTGAATAAATGAAATTACATCAAATTAGAAACTTTAAGACTCATACACAACAATGGTAATGTGATATTAATTTGAGGAAAGTTGTAGTAATAAATGAGTTATTCAACTATACATGTCATACTTCTCATGGTTATAAACAAAGATTGGAAAGAAGGGAATTGTTTCCATTTTCCATTCACCCTTGTGTTTCACCATATATAAGGTATGATTCATTCCCAAATCTTATTGAGATTCTTATTATTGGGATTAGATAAAAGTAAAAGATCAAAATTAGAGATCCAGTAACACCAACCTGTTGCCCTGAAACACTGTTGTTAAAACTCCCAGCATCATTAGCTGAAATACAAGTATCACAAGTAAATAAGGCATTCATATATATATATATATACATGGTAAGAAAGAAGTGCTGTTCCTTTATTTCACAATTTCATGTAATTTATATTAATTAAATCATTTCATATCACAAATTCTACGTTATTGACTAATCGAACCATTTTCTTCGAAACCAAGCAAAAGCATTTCAATCCGACAAACAGAATCTTCTAAGAATTTTCAGTAGACTCCAATTTCTTAGAAAAGCAAACGAAGCATCAACTTTAAACCCTAACTAAATCCGAGAGAGAGAGAAGGGTCGGTTGGATCTACAAACCTTCATTTTGGTCATTCTCCTTGAACTCATTCTCCAAAGCTTTATCAATCATATCAGCGAAACTACCTTCTTTAGGTTTAGAGCTCGACGCATTCAACTGAGTGAGATTAGTCTGAAGCAACAGATCCGATTCATCTGCAACAAGCAAGTTCTCGCTCTCGCTCTCGGTCGCGGAAAGAGCAAGCAAATCCGAGCAGAGAAGAAGAAGCAAAGTCGGAGCCAAGATCGAGTAGAAGCCACTGACCGAAGAGGAAGACGAAGAAGATCTTCTCAACAACATTGCCAATAAGACGAAGACCACGCAAAATTAACAAGTAGTAGATAGAACCAATCAGCAGAGGTTTGCCTGAGCTGAGCTTCAACTCCAATTCAACAATGGCGGATATGTATGTATGTATATATATATATATATAGAGAGAGAGAGAGAGAGAGAGAGAGAGAGTGGTGAAATTGAGAGTGAGAAGGTTATATCTAATCTAAGCAAGTTGTGGTCATAATGATTCTGAAGTTAATCAAAGGGAACAATACATATATATATGTATATATAACGGCGTGTATGGGTGTATGAACTCTGGAATAATCGCCGTTGAAAACTGGCGGTGATAAAAGAAAAGGTAATAGTTTTATAGGAATGAATTCAGGTGAGGTGGGTGAGAGTCCAATGGAGGTTTGACTTTTTTGACTTTGACTATAATTGTAATTTACTCGAGGTAAGATCGATCGGCTATGTTTTTTTTTAATAAAAAAAAAATAACGGATCCAACAGAACAACATACGTAACAGTGTACGGTTAGTTTAGGATTTTAGTTTTAGATACGAGAAACGGTTCGTTTCGAAAAGGAAAGAAAAATGTACTTTCTAAAAGAAAAAATACATAAGAGGAAGAAAACAAAATTAAGTTGATATTTTTTTTTTGAAATATAGCTTTTTTCTAAGCAATATATTTTCACATAAAAAAAATATTGGGTAGGTCTAGGGTGCATTCCCTAAAAATGGGTATGTTGGTGCACCTTCTCCAGTATTTTTGATATTATGATGATTTTCAATGATTTTTTTATGACCATATATATTATAATTATTTAAAGTATATTGTAAATTTTTAAAAAATTATAAATAATTTATGATGCCGAAAATAAGGTTCAAATAGTTTGTTGCACGCGTGACTATATTTTTTTCTTATGCACGTAAAAAATAACATGTTTGAATCTTAAAAAAAAAATTGAAAGTTTGCATGAAGTTTTGAATAACTACAATGTACATGATAAAAAAAAATTGCACCAAAAACAGAAAATGGGTGCATCCGTGCTCTAGAATTTTCTAAAAATATTAATAGCTAAAAATAAGAAGTGATTAGATCATAGTCAAATTGAAATTTTTGGGTGTTTAATTTTAAATTTTAAATATTATTTTTTATGATTTGGGATCTCTTGGGACCCTGAACATAGGTTTATTCTATCTTAGCTTCAATCGATTTCGAGTATAATCTTAATCATTTATCATCGTTTATCGTAATTGTATATTTTGAAGGATTATATTGTACCTTATCATATTTAAAAAATAATTGCATATTATTAACCCTTTTGGGGTGGTAAGTAGAAGTGAGCATCGCTCGGTTTGGGCGGTTTTTTCATAATATAAAATTCAGAATTTGGTTTTTTTTCCGGATTGGTGCAATCCAAAAACCGACCGACCAAACCAGTTAAAAGAAAAAACCGACCGTTTTGGGCCGTAGTTTGGTCGGTTAAATCCACCAAACCGAATTTTTTTTTTTTTTTTTTTTTAAAGTTTTAGTTAAAAAACTAAAATTTTTGGATTGTTGGAATCCATTTTTGTGCATTTTTAAATTTTAAATACATAGAACATAATTTCATATTTTTTATTTTTATTTAATAATTTTAATAATTAATAATTATATAATATTATATATTATATTGTTCGGTCGGTTTCGGTTCCGTCGGTCGGTCCGGACAAAATTTTCAAACCGACCGAACAGTGGCAGTTTGCACCGTTGGCGGTTTTTTCGGTGTTCGGAAGGTCGGTGTATACGGTTTTTTCGAATTTTATGCTCAGCCCTAGTAGTAAGTTGGCGGAATGGAACAAGTATACAATTGAAGAGATCATCTTAGTGTGTTTTTCAGCTGCCTAAAAAAGAGATTGAGGCATGTGCAAGTATTATCTGGATGATTTGGTTTGAAAGAAACAAGGCTAAGCATAGCGAGAAGGTTCGTGGGCCTAACAAAGTGTGTGAGGCAGCTAGGTATTTTGTTTATGAGTTCCAAGAATAAAGTGTGTGAGGCAGCTGGGTATTTTGTTTATGAGTTCCAAGAGAGTAGAGATTGCTTCTTAGTTGATTATCCCTCTAGTAAAGTGGTGTGTCTAGATAACATGAATAAATATGGAAGTCTCAATACCACAAATGAGGTTAATGGCAACAATGAAGTTGGTACAACCACCTTGGTTGAGGACCGAGCTCATCGACTACTTGTGGTGATAGAGAAGGGAGGACAGTCTTCTGTTTGGAACCCACCAGACCATTTGCAATTCAAAATGAATGTCGATGCTGCAATATGTAACAGTCAAGGGTTGCTTGGCTTTGGGGTGGTGATACGAAATGATAGAGGAGTGTGTTTGGGGTGGTGATACGAAATGATAGAGAAGTGGCTACACGATTGTTTATCCATCAAATGCACTTTAACCAACCTCCTTTCATGGCCAAGCTACTAGCGTGCCTAGAAGCATTGAAGTGGTGCTATCGGGAGAAGCTCACTATATATTCTTTCGAAAGTGATCGTCTTAATGTTATTCGAACAATTTAGAAAGATAATAGCTATTTTGTAGATAAAAATATTGTTGGGAATATCCAACATTTTATGTTTTTTTTCCAAGTTGGTTCTTGTAACTTTATTCCTCGTGAGGCGAACAAAGTGGCCTACCCATTAGCAAAACTTAGTCTTCAAGATGATTATAATCATTTATCCTATAATGTGATTGAATAATATATTGATCATCTTATTGATGAAGATTATTAATCTTTATAAATCTTCTCAAAAAAAAAATATTTAGGTATAACTTATGTATGTTTATTGTTATTCTTGTTTTTTTTATTCCCCTTATTTATACTCGGAAACTTAGGTAGTTTGGTAATGATCAGCAGAGTTAAAGGAAAGAACAAAAGTTCTTAATTTTGTCACACAATATGTTAAATTCTAGAAATGCATCCAAAAAAATGCAAAAAGTCTTCATACGTACGATGACAGTGGAGGTTTTGGAACCATTTTCAATTTTGTCTTTTGTGAATTGATTAAAATTCTTTTTAATAAAACTTTATGATAAATACAGTTGTTGGAATATCCACACTAATATTAAATTATTTGATATATAAGATTGGTAAGAGCATCTTTAATCTTTAATGGACTGCCAAAAAATTGGTGCAATGTTATATTTAATACATCTTACAAAAAATATGACTCCAATAGTATTTCAAAAAGTACGTCAAATTTGGCATATGCTAAATTTGACACAAAACATAATATAAGTCAAATTTTGCACATCAATAAATACTAATTTTTTATTTACCATATTGTCACTAATTACTATCAATTAGTAATTGACAATTAATGATCGACCATATATCATTTTTTATTTATTGTTTTAATGACAAATTTCCTGGAATACATAATTTGGATAATAAAATATTTTAATTTTTGTATGTTCTTAATAAATATTAAATGAAATATTGACTTTTTTTTTTGTGTTAATCTTTGTATTGTAACACAATTAGAATTATTGGAACAAATATAGCATTAACTCAATTTTTGTACTAAATTTGACACAAAATTTATATCTTGCACTAAAGATGGTGATGAAGCCTAAAATTAATGTTGGAGTAGTGATATATGAGATATAATTTAATATCTCTAAATTTTATTTTGCATTATTCAAAATCCAAGACATTTTTTAAACAAAATTGAAAAATGGTGTGCTATTTTTAATGTTTAGTATTAAAATAAAATGGAATATTGATAATGCACTATAAATATTATTTTTCGTAACACACAAAAATTGTAAAGCTTTTTCTAACTCCTCAAGTTAAAATGAACTACTTTTTGGAACAATACTTTTTTTTTCTATTCAAAAGGCCCTCAAATTTTGAAAAAAACTATTTTTATATATAATATTTTATAAATTATCACATTTTGCATCAGACCCATACATATTCAAGCCTTGGTGACAAGAAAGGGTCTGTATTTTTTAATATGTCATTTATTTTAAGAAAAATGAAAACCCACCCCCAAAATTTAATTTTTAATATACTCATTTTAAAAAGTAATGAGAAATTGCCATTTTGTAGTGAGTTTAAATTAAATTTAGCATAAAATAACTAGATATAAAAAAAAAAACTATTTTAGCATTTTAACAAAATAAAAGAATAAAAATTAGATTTTCGTGAAGCATTCTAAAAAATAAATTAGAGAAACCATTGGGAGTGCTCGGATTATATGGAGAAGCTATTCGCACCATATAATCCACTTTGTATTTTTGAAAAAACAATCTAGAACTAGATATTTTGGTGCATATAGTATGAACTCAAAAATTTCTACCATTCTAGCATTAATGATGCACAAGCTGACATGCTCTCAATGCCCTTTTCAATGATCAATACTACATCTAGGGATGCACATTTTCCCCCGGGGATGTGGCCCTGCGGGGACCCACTCCTAATGGGGCGGGGAATCCCCGTCTAAATGAGGAATGGGGCGGGAACGGAAATAATTTTCAATCTCCAAATGTTAAATAGGACGGGGACGGGAATAGCACTCCCGGCCCCGATGGGAGCCCGTTTAAATTTTTATAATATTTTATATGTATTTTATATCCTTCTTTTTATGTTATTGTATTATAGTAGTAAATTTTTTAATATTTTAAATTTTATTTAGAATAATGTTTAATATTTTAAATAATAAATATTGTAAAATATTTCAATTTACTTATAAGTTATAATTTTTATTTTAAAAGTTATTTTTCAAATAAATGGGTTCCCCGTGGATATTCTCAGCCTTGCCCCCGACGAAGAATAAGCCGGGATAGGACGGGGACGGAATTAAAAATATAAATGGGGACAGGGGAACACTTTCCGCCAATTCCCCGTCCCGTGTGCATCACTACATCCACTCCAAAATCCCTCATTTTACCTAAACCAAATACTTGTTAATTAATTAACTTAGATCTCATTTGAGAAATAAACAACATCCATCTGCTACTACCAAGACAGCTCAGGATTGAATCGAATCACATGGCCTGTAGTAGACTCTATTAGGCTTTTTATTTTACATTTTTCAAAATAACCTTCCAGACACACTCGACGAAAAATATCAAAATAAGGCTGTTTTACAAAGCCACATTAAAATATATATATATATTTTCACCAATTACTCGTAACATATTGATAGTGAGAGGAACAAATGATCAAGATTAATTACTTATGCTAATTTCTACTGTTTTCGTATAGATTGTCATGAATGACATTTGAATATACACCTCAAAGAAAAAATGTATATTTGTACATACTTTTCAAAGCAGTGTCGTCATAACCACTTGCAGAAGTGTCTATGAGCACTAAAAACAAAATAAAAACTCTCACATATCTTCTTTAAAGAAGATAATCATTTACAATGAGTTCCAACATGAACTGAACTGCAACAGTCACCTAATACAAGTGGAACTCAAGAACTCGAGAGGCTTAAATGAATCCAAGAAACTTGTGCCCTTTTTGCCTCCTCATTGGTACTTCATTCCATCAAACAAAACACAAATTCATGCCGCTGTTACACTCGTCTCGATCAAACGTTTCGTGGAGAGATTTGTTATCGAATCTGCTATAACCCTAGCACTAGACTTCATATAACCACCTGACAAGCCAAGAGAAATTACTAACTGGTAACACTACTGCATGGTTACTTTGGCTATACACGCTAAGATTGTCTCAGACAGTGTGATCTTTTATGGCTATGTTTATAAACAGCAGACAATTAAGACTACCAACCAAGAACTTGGAAAGAAAATCTTGACTCATCCTGCAAAGAGAGAGAGAGAGAGAGAGAGAAAGCGCACCTGATGTGAGCATGACAATAGGAACGTTCCTCTCGAGGGCAAACCGGAAAACCTTTTCATCTCTACTGGTTATCCCATCAGGACTGATCTGCACAAGTGTTTTAAAGAAGAAATACAAAAGAGAATTGAAAACCTTTACATCTCTACTGGTTATACCATAAAGCCTATTATTATTAACATGAAGAGTGAAACTAAAATGAAACAGATCCAATAACAAGATTACCTTCAACCTCCCCAGTGGATCTCCATCTAGTATATCGGTTCCAGCATTATAAATTATAAGCTCTGGATCAAATGCGTGTGCAGCAACCTAATGTGGACATGGAAAAAACATTTGAAGTCATATGGATCTATGGAAGAAATCCCTGACTATCAGATATGATAAAAAGAATTATTTGACTTTCAGAGTTAGCTAAATAAAGATATAAATAATAATAACAATAATAATAATAATAATAATAATAATAATGAGGATAATAAGTTAAATGCAGAAAGTACAAGGCACAAAAAAAGTGAAATATCTTCATCATTTGACTATAAGACTGTGTTTAAATCTTCTAGGAAACGTCTTTTATATGCTCTAAAGCACATCCTTTCTTGTTAGTTTGCTGCTCTGTAGGCCTGACATGTGTTTATTCCAAACTTCGCTTTCACTTACCACTTAAAAGTATAAGACCAAATGTCCTTCTATGTTATAAAAAAAATGTCAATCTCATGTCAAAGAAAAACATGATTACAAAACTGTAAAACATATGGTTCGGAAGTTTTGAACAAAAATGACACTTCTCCACTTGTGTCACTTTACATGTGAAAGATCACTTTCATTCATCTTCAAAAGTGACTTGTTTTTTGTTGTATCAAAAATAACAATGAGATGCAAATATAGGATGCAAAAGAATGAGCAGAAGAACAATGCTTATGAAAACAACACAATTCAAGCACCAATATGTTACATGGGGAGGGGGGACACAAATACGTATCATAAGCATAAAATAGGAAATCGTAGCAAAAGATTTGCATGAATCATAAGGAACAAAAGTTTAAGCCTTTTACCTCAAGTGCTTCGTCTAATTTTTGCAAGTACTCGTGTGTTTTAGTGCCACTCTGTTAAAAGTTCAGGAAAAGCATAAACTTGTTGTGGTGCAAGGAAGATACAATTACAATTCTCTTGAGAATATGAGATAAAAATAACTCACCACTACTTCAACCTTCTGATCGATATATCTCCTAGCCTCGTAATCCTTGAGAAAAAAATTAGGAAGGAAGAGAAAGTTTGATCAGAACTGTTCACCACCATAAATTATTGAATACCAGAAGCCATGTACAGATCAATGAGAAATACAATGAAATATTGATATTTATAAAGGCTTCAACAGAATTCACTCGAAATGACCTTTTTTGGTACCAAAATCACTCTGACCCACTGTTCTCGTTTCTCTCTCAGAAAAAAGAAAAATGAAAAGAAGAAAAGGCAGGTAGAATTTGTAGTTTAATCCATGGTAAAATGATTAGAGCCTTCATTCACTTGACCATCTGTCTAGGAAGCATAATTGCATCTTAAAGTAACAGCTGTTTCAGACTAAGCCATTTCTGAAAAAACCAGTAGAAAGAGTTTAAAGAGCAGGTGACTAACCAATGGATATATACCAGGGTTGAACATATCAAGAATATAGACTCGACCTGTTAGAGCAAATTAAGTTATTTTGATTCCAAAGAGAATCGAATTAAGCTAAGGATGAGAGTAAAAGTAATCATACAGTCATTGGCAAAATCTGTTTCATGGCCATTTCCTTGATGTGCATCAAGATCAATAATCATCACCCTGAAAATATGCAGATTAAGAACCAAGCCCATACTTGAAAAGGAAACTTGTAAATTGTAATAGCAAGAGATGTCATATATCTCTTCCATGGTGCATCTGTTACTACCTTGCTATGTTTAATCGAACAAAAGCGAAGTGAATGCAAAGGGAAATATCTGCATAAACGCAGAATCCCCCTCCTTTCCCTCCACAGCAATGATGAAACCCTCCCCCGACATTGATAGCCCATCCCCGTTCCATGGCAAGCTTTGCAGCTACAATAGTTCCTCCAACCTATAGTAAAATATGACTAGAGAAGCTCCTCTATCATCCTTTGGGAAGGAATGGAACAAGTCTAAACAAAAATCAAAGATCAATGATTACATTACCTGGTTTCTGAATGGTTGAAGAACTTTCTGCTGCACAAGACAATTGGGAAATAATGCCACAGGAGGTACCTATATGAGAGTACTTCAAAAATGTAAATAATCCTTGAAACATGATCAAAATAATAAACATAAATATTCAATACAGTATCAAAATGCATTATTACCTCAATTATCATGGCAACATTTGCACTACACTTCAAGCTATTCAAATACGAATCTGAATGAACCTGTTGAAATTAACAAAAACCCACTTCCTTCATCTCAGAAATTATACCATTTCCCAAAAATAAATTGTCTAAAAAACTAAAATTTTAAGAAAAGAAGATACATACCACAAGGAGATCATTCTTTGAAGCTTCCAATGGCTCTACAATACCATTTTTGTCAAGAACACCTTCCTTGATTAAAAACCCACATATTCTACCCCACTTACCAGAATCAAATGGGTGCCTAAAATTCAATCACAAAATTATAAATTTTTCTTCCTTTTCTTTTTTTTTTTTTTGGAGCAAACTATGCTGGAAAATTTGGTACAAAAAATCCTAATCTTACAGCTTCTCTATGCCAACAAATGCGATGTCGTACTTCGAAGAGTAAATCAACGGTACCTGATTGATTTTCAAAGATAAATTCAGCATAAAACAACATAATTACATATATCAGAGACTCAATTGCAACAAATTCGAATACCTTGGATGTTGGAACGTCGAAATAGAGCTTGCTAGAGAGAATTCGCTCTTGGCGGAGCGATTCGGCGTCGTTTCGAGACAAAGAGGAAGACATGGTTGTTGCAGAGCAAAACCTCGAATTGCGATAGAGACTTTGAGACAGTTTGAAGGTAAGGAAAAAGAGAAACAAAACAAGTGTTGATTTAACTGCGAATCCGTGTTGACTCAGCCAAACTGGGTCGTATATGACTCGGTTGTGAAAGTTGTTCATTGTCTTCTACAGTCATAATCAGAACTCGAACAGAGTCGACTCGGTACTACTGAGGCAAACTGAGTTCATGGTTTCAACTCAACTCGAACTGAGTTGAAACTGAAGTAGCTAGCCACGTTCGAGAAACTCTTACAAAAATACTATTATATAATGAAATTATTTGAAATTTACAATAATCAGAGTTACAAACGTATATAGTCAAACTTGTAGCATTTTTAAAATTTGATTAACACAGGCCCAGCCCATTACTGTTTTTCTCTATAGTAAATGGGTTGAGGAAATTAGGCCCAATACCACCTCCAATTTTTATCTCATATTTTAAAATATTTATTTTTTATATCCACGTTTTTAATCAAACTCTCCATTATATCTTTTTTTTCCCCTCAAACATTAAATTCCAATGAATTTTATTTTCTTCCAGCAAAAAAAATATATATATTTTCATGTTTGATATAAAAAAAAAACATTAGATTTAGTATAATCGAACAATTATAAATATATCAGATAACGAAAATTATTAGTTTTAATAATTTTTTATTTTTTTTAATGTTAACTTTAACGAGATATTTTTATATTTAACAAAATATTTTTATATTTAACGGTAGTTTGTAAACACTTAAACTTAAATAAAATAAAATAAATAATTAAAGAATTAAAATATGATATTTTTGAGATATTTCACAATGATAATTATTTAAAAATAATAAATAATTAAAAAAATTAAAATATAATATTTTGAGATATTTCACAATGATAATTATTTTTAAATAATAAATAATTAAACAAATTTAAATATGATATTTATATTAAACATATAATATATAATATTTTGTTGTCACTCCCAAATTCAAAAACTAGAACAAACATAAACTTAAACAAAAATAAATAAATTATTTAATTAAAATAAGATATTTATTTGAAATTTATATAATATTAATAAAAATAATTAATATATTCTATAAATAAAATTAAGCAAAACTTGCATATTGAATGTTGTTTATATTTAGTATTATAAAAAGAGAGAAAATTAAAAAAAAAAATCAATTATTAAATTTTAGAATGGTTTTTTCATTACTCTTTCCTCTCGTAGAATTTTTCAGAATAAATTTTATATGTAATTAATAATAGTTAAAATAAATAATTTGTATAATAAAAATGTATTAGAAAATTCGGACAAAGTTTCCAATTGTACACTAATTAGCCAACTCATTATCTTATCCAACCTTATCAACATGACTTCATTCTACAAATATCACACAAGTATTCCAAAGTATTAATCGTCCTCATTTATAATTGTCAAATAATAAATAGTATAGATTGAATATAATAAAGTACAATAATTGAATTTAAGTTTATTATTGTACGTCTCTAGGGTGAGCCCTTAATTTCAAGGAATAGTATATAATTAGTACATTATTGGAAGTTTTCTTATGAATTACTTGTGATGTACTCACCTTTTTCATTGACTAACGCCAATAACCCCATTTTAATCTTATTATTAGTGATAATCGCAAACAAACATTATTGTGTCATTCTAGTCCTTTATCCTAGGTTAAAGTACGTCATTGGATAAATTTCCAAAGAAAATTGATGTTAGTTAGGAATATGGTGCTCATTAAGGAAATTACTAAAAAATAACTCAAACATAACCAGGGAATTAATATATTCTCTCTTCTAGGCGATTAGGGTTTCTTCTCTTCCTTTCAAGCGTCGACGAGGACTATGGCTTATTTCTCTCGCCCAGAATTGACCGGCCTATGAATGCATCTTGGGAGTTTCTGGCCGAGAGAGCCATGTAGAGTTGTTGGAGAAGTCGTGCCTTTTCTCCCTCTCCTCTGGGTTTGTAGATCCGCGTTTGAGGTGGTGCGGGACGGGTAGTGGTGGCGGAGGGGTGATTGTCAGTGGTGGGGTTAATCATTTGGACCCTTCTCGCTGGCATCTGGAGATCTATCGGGGGTTGTGATGGGTGCTTGGTGCGGCTTTGCAACTAGTGGTCAGGTAAGGTGGGAATCCAATTCCAAAATTCATATGGGGTGGAGTTTTGGGGCAGACCAGTTACCGACGAGTTGAGGTTGGAAAGATGGGCTTCTGTCGGATTTTGTTTATGGTTTTTTGGTTTATTTACTTTGATTTTTCGGTGTTACTTTTAATTAATAATGGTGTTGTTCACCTTTCATCTTCGGTTCATAATTCCCTTGCGGGGATCCATGGTGCTTTTGGTAAAGTTTATTTTGTTTTGTGTATGTTTAGTTTCGGTATTTGGGAGAATGGTTGTGTCTTTTTGGGTGGTTGGGGTTTCTTCGAATTGCTCAATTTGTTTATGCAAGGATCTCGATCATGCTTCCCTTCACCTTCAGATTCTGGGAAGTCCTCGATCTCTATCTTTATTGACCCTATGCTTCATGAATTGCAGTTCTTTTGTATCGAGTTTCATGAACATAGTTGGTCGTTGCTATGTTGCCCTTATTTTTTATTTGAATAATGAGGTTTTTTTCCTAATTTTTTTGGAAGACTTTTGGTTAATTGTCATTAGTGGAATAAATCTATCATATGCTCATTTGGTTTAGAAACATAGTTGACCTCACACTCTTTTGATGCTCGTTAGCTGGCAGTTTATTGGACCTTTAGTTGGGGTAGTTGTTAGGGTTTTCTTCATTTTTATTGTAAACTACTTGGTAAGCCTATTATTGTTGATCATCCTCTATGAGCAATATCTTCATGTAATGGACTATGTCCAATTTAGCTGTTAATGGAAATTTTCTTACCTTAAAAAAAATATAAGGAAATCACTATTTTGGCTTTATTGAATTAAGTTTATTATTAAGCTTAACCTTAAGTTTTTTAAAAAGTTAAAAATAATATATTGTTATATTAAATAGGCAAAAGTAGCCTCCGTTTTTAGTAGTTAAATTTCTTTTAAAAAGAAAAAAAAAACAAAATATCATCACTTGAAATGTATATATTTTTTTATATAAATTTAATTAACAAAATATAATTTATAAAAAAGTAAATTGCGGCTAAAATACTCAATGTTTTCCAATTGTTATATTTTTATACCAAAACTTTATTTGTAAGTAAATATACGTAATATTTTTAAAATGTTCTACTTTTATATCTGTTTTTTTATTATTTTGATAAATAATAAGAAAATTAAGAAAAAATATAGATTTTTAATTAATTTTTATATTTTAAATTATTTTATCTTATTACTCCAAAAAATAAAATAAAAAATCATATATTCATGCAAAGTATTAAACCAACAATCTTACAATAATATATGATTTCATGTGAGATTTTCAACACACTTAATCTTTACTTTTACTATTTTCTGTTATGACAGTCAGTTAGTTAATTCAGTTTAAAAGTGAGCGCAAGGTCGACTTTGAAAGCTCTATAAAAGGAGGTTATCACCTCATTATGAAGACACATCATAAATTAAGAGGGAGAGAGGAGAAAAGTGTTAAGAGAAGAGAACTAGTGTTCTAAGTATTTCTTCTTGTTCTCTCCTGTGGACATAGGCACATTGTTGTGTTGAACCACGTAAATTTTGTCTTGTGTTCTCTTATGATTTCTTATTGTTTTGTACTAAGTTCTTGTCGAGTTTTGAGTTTCTTATTTGGTGTTTCGATCACCACAATATATCATTAATATTTAATAATAAAACTTATACCTTTACAACATGATCCTACTAGTTATGGCCAATTAAGTAACATTTTGTGTCATTCCACCACATTATTCTAATTATATAGTTAGATAGAGCTGTATTTGTTTATTGCACTAATGTTTATGATATGCCTATTGATGGTTTAAATAAATTGCACCCAAAATAATTTAATTTTTTAAAGCTCATATGTGTTATGATGACGATGATTGCTATTTCTATAATATAAGAGTTCATTTTGATGTTGATGTGTCAACTTAGATATAAAATTAGGTTTATATTAGGGAAAGAGAGGCTTTATATCTTTATGATATAGAAAAAAAAATAGAGTATCTTCTCTAACTTCTACTAAGAATTCTATGATTTAGTGCACACCCTAAACTACTTTATTTTAAAAAAAATAATATTATATAAATGTAAAATTTAATTAATAAAATAAATAGAGTATTGTTATATAGATATTAAGAAAAAATATTTTTCAGTGTGATATTTAGAGTATTGTGCAGGAGATGAGAATAAAAATAGGGTAGGAATAGTGTAAAAATAAATTTTAGGTTGAAAATGGCCTTGTATGTACATAAATATGAAGGAGTTACTTGTATAGATTATTATGGATTTTTCCAAAATTAATTATGCTAGAAAGCATTTTCAAGTAATAGAATCTCCTTAAATGATATCCATTCTATATATTGCTAATGAAATTTGTAAAATAATATATATTTTTCTGTGTAATTTTTATAAAATAGTATTCTTGTATATATTCAATAATCTATCTGAAAATTACTCTCTAAAAAAATATAAAAATTATATATTTTCACTAATTACTCTAGATATCATACTTAAAGTTAACTAAGCAATTCAAAACATTAAACACACAAGATATAGTTTTCTACATTTTATTATAAGACATTATATAGTGTCCTATACTACTTGAGATTAGGGTTGTTCACGGTACGGGCAGGGCCGGCCCTGAAAAAAAGTGGGCCTAAGACGGTTTTAATAAATTTGAAAAAAATTGGTCATTTTGTATATGTAATTTTTTTATGTAATTTTAAATAAAATTAAACTAATATTTAGTAATATAAAATTAAACTAATTTTAAATAAAATAGGCTCTGGGTAGGGGTGGGCCCTAGGTACGGGCCTAGCCCGCCTATGCCCAGGGCCGACCCTGGGTACGGGGAGTATAGTTTTTTACTAATTTATTAGATCGCACCGCATATGTGGTTTGAGTAATTTTTCAAACCACATTATGTACCACATAGACTTCAAACTGCATAAATCGCACCGCAAAAATGTGTTGTGGTGTGGTGTGAGCAGTTTATATCTATCGTCAAATAATTTAACAATTAAATATTATAATTAATAAATATTCATAATAATTCTCATAACTTTTCTAAAAAAAAAAATAAAGCTCATAACTAAAGATTGTTTTACAAAACAATAAATATACAACAAACTAATAAACTTTTAACAAAACAACAAACTTATAACAAAAAAATGTGGTATAAAAGTAAAAAATTTGGTTAAGGAGGAATATCTTTAGATTGAAATAAAATATGTGTTAGCATATTATGATACATAATAATTTTTCTAAATATTGTGTATATTATAATATACAAAAATATATATGATTTAAGAATAGTAAAATTAAAATATATATATATAAAAAATTAATATATATAATGATGTGGTGTAGTGCGATTTGAACAGCAGTTATAAAATTCAAAAGCGCAAATTGCAACGTACCGCGCAATTTGGCAAAACTGCAAACAACACTTCGAAGGATTCCAAACCACAAATTGTAGTGTGGACGATTTATGCAGTGTGAGCGGTTTGATGAACACTCCTACTTGAGCTTATATCTTATTTATTACAATATTTTAAATTATAATATATAGAGCTCAATTTTAAATTGAATCAAGTAATTGCCTTATAGCATTAGTCCACGATGAAATAATTTGTTCATATAGTCTAATAAAAAAATTATAGCAAAGAAGAAAAGAAAAATTTACAGGTGAAAACAACCTTTCCAAATGTGAGACGTAATTACATACATACTCAACCTGTAAGCATTGGATCAAGTGTCATCATCTCATTGAGAAAATTATAGTCCAATTTCAAATCTTCACAATTTAAATTCATTATTTTAAAAGGAGTTTAAATTCATTTCAATTAGGTATATTTTTTATAATTCCATTGGTGCCCATAGAAATAGATTACTACTAGAAGCACCAATAATGCCTAATACTATCTTAAATTATTTGTATTTAGTATCATGTTACACATATTTTAATTTAAAATAAAATATACGAGACTTGATACTAAATTGCACCGATCAACTTATGATACATGGCTATAACAATACTCACAAGGAATATCATCCTTAAAAACTTGTATATAAGTATTTAAATTACGCGTTTAATTTAATCTAGTAAATATTTATAAGAGCAACTCTAATGGTGACTATCTCATTGGTTACCTAAAATGTGTAAATCATCTCAAAATATAATGTTTTATTTTTTCTCTCATCCACATCACTTTTGTCAACATTTTACATATAAATACTCCAATGCTAAACCACCCCAAAAATTTTCAATTATGGTGCCACATATTATTATTTAATATGTTATTTTGTAATTATAAATATTGTCGCACTAATTTTTTTTAAAATTTATATATTAATATAAATAAATATTACACAAAATTTAAGAAAGCTTATAAAATGACATCAGTCTAATATAATCAAATTATGACCATATGTGCTCCACCAAGTCTGCCTGAAGATTGCGATGAATATTTTTGTTACGAATTTCAGCACTCCTTTGAAGCATGGGAAATCATAAATAAGTCCATGCAATACTTCAACCGTTGGGGTGTCAGTGGGGCCGTCATCATAATTAAAATCAAACAAATTCTCATATGTATCTTTTCATCCTCAACAATAAGGTTGCGTAATATGATGAATGCATACATAAGAAAATTATAGAAGAAAATATTTTTTTAAAAAAAAGCAATGGTAAAATATATGTACATATATAATATATAAAATAAGGTAATAGTACAATTTTTTTTAAAATAAAGGGAAAGTACCGTTGCATCGGTGAGACAACGGTAATTTAAATTTATTGATGCAATGAGGCTCTCCAATGCTTTAAAAAGGGGAAGCCACATTGTTTATCAAATATTAGTCAACAAGCTACAAAATGAGCTAGCGCATTGTGATTGCTCTAAGGAGGCGTTTGGTATGAAGTAAAATAAATGTCGGAATAAAAATCTAAATCACTTCCTATGTTTGGTTCAAATTTTAAAGGGGTAAAATTAATAATTTGTGTGAGTCTCACATGTATTTTAAAGGTAAAGTGAACATTTTTATACACAAGAATTTAATATTACATCCATCTTAAGTCTCTCTACATTTTTCAATGCAACTCAACTACTCAAAACAATTTGAGTGAATCTCACATGTATTCTAAGGGTAAGAGTTTTTCAAGTACTCACCTTGAAAAAGAGAGTACTAGTAAATTTTCATATTTTTATCACCTGAATAGTTATAATTTGTTTATATTTTATTTTTTATGAAAGTGTAAATTATAATAAACACCCATCAATTTTTTTAAAATTACCAATAGAGAAAAATAAGATTAAAATATTTTGTGTTATAAGAGTGTATTAATTGAGAATTTAGGAAGAGTTATTAATACAAAACCATTTGATTAAAATTATTGTAACAGTTATAGTCGTTACAATAATCATTTTCATACGAACGAAAGCTTTATCCATACCAAAGCCTGACAGACCTGTTTGGTTTCATCTTCGTTCATACAAACCCAGACGAGACGAAGCTTCTCTCTTCATCTTCATCTCCTTTTCAGTACAATCCAGAATCAACCCAACTCAACAAATAACCAAAATCCGCCATTGAATTGAAACTGAGACGCCTTCATCAACCGCACGCAGCTTCTCATGTCTTGTCTTCTCATCCATGGATTTCACGGTCATTCTTCTTTCTTTTCTTTTTCCAATTTGAATTTTGGTTTTTGTAGAGTAAAGCTTGGTGGTGGTAATAATAATAATAATAATAATAATGGTTGTATGAATGAACAGAGATCGAGCTCTTTGACGATGGGAGAACGGATCTGTGCGGCGTTTATGCCGTTCATTGCGATTGTTGAGGTCTTGATATTCGCCGTCGTCGATTGCTTTGATTGCCGGCCCCTTTCCAACAAGAACTATCGTTACCATTACGAAGATCTCGCTCGCCTCGCCGATGAGACCCGATGTATTTCGTTTTTACCGAAAATCCTCTTTTCTTTTCTATTCTGTTTCATTGCGTTTGAGTCTCTCAATCTCAAATCCCTAATTTTGACTGTAATGGGTGTTTGATTTTTGGGGCTTTTTCAAAAAATGGAAATGATTGCAGTTTCTGTGAATGAAGTGGAGGCCTTGTATGAGCTCTTTAAGAAGTTGAGTAGTTCAATCATTGATGATGGGTCTATTCACAAGGTATGCCAAATTATTGAGGGAATTATCATTTTTGAATTCAATGTCAGTTTGCTTAATGTTTTTTTTTTTTTTGATAATTTGAGAAGGAAAATATTGATATATTCTGCCAAAGAGTCTTTCTGCTAATTGTGTTTCTTCTTCTTCTTCTTTATATTAAACTATAAATTAGTCATTGCTGAAAAAACTTGAGCTAATGAGCAGTGTCATGCTGTGTACATACTTGATAGTATATCATATATATATATATATATATATGTAGTGATATACAGAAAGAATTTTGATTCTGAGGTGAAAGTTTTATTGGAAGAGCTTTGCTATCTTTGTAGGAAGAGCTTCAATTGGCGCTGTTCCAAACTCCACATGGCGAAAATCTTTTCCTAGACCGGGTAAAAGCACAGTGACATTCAAGTTCTGTTGTGAAACTCTTGAAAAGTTGTTGATATTTTGAACATCAAGCCATGCAAATCAGTCTGGCCTAATTCTTACCTATGCTTTGATCTGTTCTGTCTTTGCAGGTTTTTGATCTTTTTGATGAAAAGAGAAATGGTGTTATTGACTTTGATGAATTTGTACATGCACTCAGTATCTTTCATCCCTGTGCTCCTATAGAAGAAAAAATCGACTGTAAGTGTGTTCAAGAAGAATTTCAATCCTAAAATGCAAAACAGAAACACTAATCCTATTTTCGGTTACTTTTCTTCTCTTGGCAGTTGCATTCCGGCTATATGACCTGAGACAAACTGGATGCATTGAGCGAGAAGAAGTAGGCATATTCTTCTGCAACAGTAGTAAATTATGTATGGTGTTTTGGCTAATAATGGCCTCTCTCTTTGACTCCTCCAGGTGAAGCAAATGGTAGTTGCAATAATGATGGAATGTGATATGAAATTATCAGATGATCTTCTGGAGTCCATTATTGACAAGGCAAGTCTCAATTCAATCAACTGTCATCTTCTTAAGAAGTCAGTAGTAACAAGTTTCAAACATGTTCTTGCAGACATTTGCTGATGCTGATGCAGACAAGGATGGTAGGATCAACAGAGAAGAATGGAAAGCATTCGCCATTCGACATCCCACCCTCTTGAAGAACATGACTCTTCCTTACTTGAAGTAAGTATATGCAGCTAGCTACCCCATGTTTCTTTGCATTGCAAGCAATTTAAAGCCTTATTGAAACTCTTTCAATATGCAGAGACATCACCACAGTATTTCCAAGCTTCATTTTCAACACCGAGGTCGAAGACTGATCATTTTTTGGAGTTTCCCTCAGTTGCATCCACTAGATTAAAATGAAGAGAATTGGCCCTTTTTACCCTTTAAGCAAGGCTGCATTGCCTGCCATAACAGGTCCTTTTTAATCAAAATTTGTATATGAATTGATATCATATTCCTAGGCTGTACAATATGCACTTTTTTTTTCCCTTTTCATTTTGTGAAAAGGAACTTGCTAACCAAGGTTTTTGTAAAAGCTTTGAATGTTTATATATGTAGTTTCTAGAGCAGGTGATTTTGTTTGATATTTGATGAAGAAAAAAACTATAGTAATTAATTACTTGATATTAAGACAAGTGAAGATAATCTAACAGTGTATAAATTTAGACCCTTTTGAGACTTCTTTTTGTAAGTCTTAATTAATTTAAAAAAAGAAAATACATATTTGGAGTTTATTTAATTTCTTTAATGTACTGTCACTATCTTATAAACCTAGGATTAGTCTTTGGCTTTAAGTTTTGGTTTTTTGTTATGTCATTGCCTTTTTCAATTTAATAATCTGGTTGTTTTGTTATCATTAGTGTTCTTTACCACAATTATTGAATTTAAATATTATTGAATTTTTTAGTAATAAATATTGGCATTAGAGTAGGCTCCGACGATGGTGACAAAATCATATTTTGGCAAATGTTTAAAAACGACGTCATTTTCACATTTCATTGATGTTGCGTTGTCAATCATTCTTACATAATTTTACAAAAATATGGTAAATTTAATATGGACAAAAAAATAATGCCATCAAAACATGGCTTTTTTCTGGTTTTTTAACAAAAATAATCCCATATTTTTGTAATATTATTTTTGTTTTTCCATATTTCTTTACAGTAATCGGTTACTATTGTTGAATTAGTTTAAAAATTGATGTTGTAGTGACCGGTTACTATTATCAAAATAATTTTATTTTTGCAGTGGTTGTTACCATTATTAAAATAAATTTTTTTTTTGGTAGTAGTAATCAATTACCACTATTAATTTTTTAGTTTATTAGTGATATAGAAGTAACTAGTTGCCACTATGAAATGAAATTAGTTTTAAAAATCTATTTTGATAGTGGTTACCAATGTCTGAATTAGTCATTTAAAAAATTAATATGGTACTAATCAATTACTATAAAAAAAGTTTATGGGATAAGATATCCATAAAAATGAAAAAAACCAAAAGAAACTCCCATTTTTATCAAATTTATAGAAAAAATACCATATTTTATGTAATTTACACTAATTCTTATTCTTGTCAATTATCCTACTAAGTTAAAAACTATAAAATTATTCCTCATTTTTTGCTGAATAACCAAATCCACTTTTAATTTTGAAAACACCAAAATCATATCTTAAGATTTTGCTTGTATTAATTTATCTTGGATTTATTATTTTTTTTTAAAAAAAAAAGAAACTTATACCTTATTTTGGGTACTCATACCATCTAAAAAATAATTACAATTAGTTATGGCAATTTATTTTGGGTACTCATACCTTATTTTTAAGTGTATTTTAATTTTTACAATTTAAGTAACCAAATTACCATCTCTTTTGACTATTAATTTATAACTCATGCATAAATTTTAATATGTAATGCATATACACAATTCAACATAAATTGTAAATAATATATATGCATTATTTATTTGGTATAGTTGTAGGATGTAAATTATTCCACATAAATTATTTAATTTCTAAACATTTTCCTTGGTCAAAAGTTCGAAACTTTCAAATCTTCATTTTAAGCATTGCTTCAACAATTATTATTAATGCATCGAAAATGTAAGTCGTGAATCTTCGTAAAATGGTTCATGCATCTTTGTTGTCCGGAGCAACAAAATCGAGTTGGTAAGAATTTAAATATTCCTTTATTTTTATTTTTGAATCCATTATCAAGATAAAATAGATTATCATAATTTTTTTTATTTAATTGAAATTAAACTCAAAACCTATTTATTTTTAGTTCAAAGATTAAGTGTTTATACCAAAAAAAAAAAAATTTAAAGAAACAAGACTACATAGATATAAACTCATAATTCAATTCTTGAGAGCCTTTGAAGTTAGTTTTTAATACTCAAAATTGCTTAATATATTATGTATGAACCTCTATTTGGATTTTCACATGGAAAATAATGAATTCTAATGATTTGTTTTTTTTAAAATAAAATAAAATAAAATTTAAATATAGTTTAGAATAATCATATTTAAAAAAGTAACTTATATTTCTCAATCTTCTCCCTAATATTTATCTCACAAAATTAATGATTTTTTTTCCTAAAAAAAACACAATTTTATAAATTATTATATATAAATAATTTGATAAAATAATATTTTTTTGTCACTCTCTCTTTCTCTCACTACAATTCACCGAATCAGTCCACTTTTTCTCTCCCACTCTCTCAATCTCAAAAGCGACAAACCCAAATACCAGAAGTACAACAATGGCTGACAAACCAAGCCGAGCTCTTGTATTGTACGGAGATGGCTTGGCTCGTCTCATCAATTCATCACATACCCATCTCCACTCTCTTTCCTCCATAGCTTCCTGTGGTTTCTTGAGCCTCCCTAATGCTCCTGCTTCAGGTTTTTATCTCTCTCTCTCTCTCTCTGTTTTTAATTTTCGAATTGTTAAGATAATCACTACAATGAAGCATGTATATTGAGTAATCAACTTCTTCCATGGCTGAAGTAATAAACTGTATAAGCTTAAACTTCATGGCAAAGATTAATTACCCTATATAATACCTATTCAGTTTTATTACAAACGGGGTCAAATTAGGGCTCACAATTACGTAGGACAGGTTTGATTTTGATCCTTTGAATAAAAAAATTGTTAAGTTTCTGCAATTGGGTATGTGTTTGTTTCTACTGATATTGTTTATATTTTCTTTCTCAATGCTGGGATTTACTTGGATTTAGATTTGCAGAAAGCGAGGATGAGAGAATAGTTAGGGAGTTTGCAATATTGGTGGATGCATATGAAGCTCATCTCGATTTGGTGAGATCAATAATGATTAGATTAACTCTTTTGATTCTAGTTTCATTTGTTTAATAGTTAGGGTCCTTTGTTTTTCAGAATGGGGATATTAGTACAGATGAATGTCAGCAAAAGCCCTTGATTCCAACCATATCAGAGAGGTTTTTAATCTCTTTGGTTTTCATCATTTGAACTCTGTTCATTCCATATTCAGTAGATGACATTTTTCCTCATTAAACTTCAGGTTCATGGGAATGAAAGCTGCCTTAATCACTAGTAATTCTAGTTTGGAATCTTTTGCTTCTAAACTTGGCTTCACAGTGTTGCATTTGAAGGAGTTTGGTAACAACAATCACCCTAAGCTGCTAAAATTGCTTGGATTTCAAGAAGGAAAGATGGTCGATACGAGTGAGTTTGATATAGTTTTCGTGCATATTGGTGCTGGTGACAAGGACAAGGCAGCTGCCAGCGATTTGGAGTTCATCAATTCCTTGGTTGGAGGCATAATGAATGTAGCTCAAACTGGATCCGAAATTGGTTCCCGGCTGCATTTTTCTGTTGTGTTGAGCTATGGGAGTGTCTCGGAAGATGATTCTTCGAAGTTGTCAATTTCGGTTAAGAAAAATGAGGAAAATTCTGGTCTTTCAGTGCTATTTCCTCGTCAAAGTTACACCATGAAAGGCGAAAATCTACGGAATGATGTTAGGTGAGTTAATCCTTGATAGTTTTGAGTCATTTTCTCACTTCAAAAAAATATCCTTAGCTAAAGTTTTGTTGAACAGGCACCATTCTCCTATGCTTATGGCTCAATGGCAATATGCTGTGACTCGCAAGGATATGGCTGAGACATTTTCTTTTAAAGATTTCAAGGAGGTACCACATGAGATTCACTATAATGAATGGCATCAGTTATCTCAAAATTCAATTATAAATGGCTGTTAGCAAAACTCAAGAATAGTTTCATAATGACCAAAGATGGTAGTTTAAACAATCAAGCCTGTAGTTTGTTGGACCCCTATTAGTAATTGTTACACCTATATAGTAATTGTTATAGTCAAATATTGTAAGATTAAGCAGGAAGCCTAGTTTCAAAAAAGAAAATGAATAATTTTGTACAAAATTAACAAGTATAGTCAAATCTCTGTGCAGAACGGCGGAAATCTCGTAATACCAGCAGATAGGTTTCTGCATGAGGTAGCCTTCAAGCTCTGGAAAGCTCCCAAGTATGGAGCATAAGGTTTTGAAAAGTCCACTCATACCATGGCAAAGGCAATGGAAAAAAAAAAAAAAAAGCTTGAGTGATGGAACTCTCATGTGTTATCTATAGTGATTTTCAATCTTGTTTTTGGCTGAATCAAACATTGCTTCATATAATAAAAGTATTCCTTGATTAAGGTGGCTAAATAATGCCGGTGATATTATCATCCTTTTATCAATATATCTGTGTTCGATTATGACTAAATTGGCAGTTAAGTTTCATATCAAAACTTGCTTAGCATTTTGGAAGGGAGAATATGAGGTTATGAGCATTTATATGCTTAGGGAAAAACAATCTGAAACACAACTAATCTGATCATCAACAATTTTTTAAGTATTTTTTTCTCTGCAAATTAGTCTGTCCAGCTCGATCGCCTAATTTTTTATTCGGGCAAGTAGCGAGTTAGTACTTGTCAATTCGACCAATGAACACTCCTAACTGAATCATATTAACGAGTTGCAATTTGCTCCAAATCTAAAATCAGAGTATTTCAAATGTATTTATTCTCATTTCATCTAAATATTTTTAGTTCAAGTACAATTTTTACAAACTACTTTCCAGTGTTCTTATTTTATCCCACCTAGCACAAATGAATGATATTTTTTTTTCATTCTAAATCATTATTAATCTACACTTGCGTTTGATATCACCAAAGCTTGTCACCAGAAAAATCTACAACTCTGGTCCAAAGCATACAAACCTCCATTGAACACTTCAACTTGAAAAATTGTCCAGCTGAGGCACTAGCATTCAAGCAAGCTTTTAACACAAAAAGTTCCTAATAGAAACCACCCCAGAAGAAGCAAAGAAAAAGAAAAAAGTCCTATCAAGAATGGCCAGCCAACCATGACAACACCAAAGAATAGTACCACCATGAAAGGTAAGAATGACCTTATGATTGATAAGCCATCAACCCACTTCCCTTTTAAGAGTATCAGTGCTGCTACGTTTATCATGTTCCAATTCATCGATCCGCCATAACAGAGCCGATTCAAACAGTTGGCTAAAAAAGAGTGGCAATTGCAAGTGAAAAGGTTGTAACTTTTGTGCTCAAAGTACCGCATACTTGCCTGTAGGGCGTCGTCCCAGGTGATCGAACTCCCGAATTCTGTGTGCCTGAAGCCGTGCTTGCAGGTGTGCCTGGAGAGGTTTGGGGGAAAGCAACACTGTATTGACATTTCAGATTTCAGAAACAGATTTTAAAAACAGTCAAGCTAATTTCTCTTTTTTTTTAAGGATTAAGTAAGACCTTTTCCCCATAGTGGATGGAAGCATTCAAACTGTGGACCTCAACATTCAATATGACTACAAAAATATTTTAGATGCTCTTAATAGAAAACCCAGATAACAAGAAGGAAAGTAGAAGAAACTTAGTGATATTTTCATTTTTCATTTAAAAACATGAAAAATAGCTTAACTAGAGTAATCATTGGTGTCATTTTTTTTCCCTTAAGCTAAAGTGACTTAAATATTACTATGTGTGACAAGTAATGTTACTCCAAATATCCAAAAGCATCATGAACCCGATGTGCTAATTTCATAATCATCACAGGGCCTTCTTCCAGTATGTGTTAAATTCTGTTATATGTGAAAAGTACAAATTGTTAGGAGGGCTTGTTGACAAACTAATAAAATCAAACATAATCTACTATATCTTAAATATGCAGATAAGGAGTTATTTAAACCAAAACTCATTGAAACCCAGAAAATAATGAAACCATTTATTTATTTCTTTATTTTCATGTTTTGGTTTGATTTGTCAATCCAACATTAGTCAGTTCATCGAGTTTGGAACCAAATCAACCAAAATATCATCTTCTTTATAAAAGGCATGCAGAAATAGTTTTAGACCTCCCAATGTATTTTTTTTAAACAAGGATTAACAATCATACGCAACTTGTTCTAATTATCTCAATCTTTGTAGATATCTAGCAGTTCATTAGGTTATTGTTGACTATCTTCAAAATTATATTAAAAGTATTGAATTTGGATCTGATTTCACCTTAGAGCTTAGAGTTTGAATTCAATGAAGCGGCTCGGTTTGAGTTTGTTTTTCTGTTTGTAAAATCATAAAACTAACAAACCCCAACACACTCCAACTTCTACAAATAGATTATGCCTTCATAAAAAATTTAATTCCAAAGCTAAAGTTAAATGACAATGTTCTTAGAGTACAGGCCAAAGCCTTTTCTTTTTGTTGACCAAAGGGTTGAGAAAAGAGCTTAGGGCGTACCTGTTCTCGGTCGAGTTGAAGAAATCTGGCTGCAGAACCAAATGCAAAATTATCAACATTCACAAAATTGGAACCTGAAAAGTCTAAAACAGCTCCATCTTCTCTGCAAATGCCAACATGTCCAATGAAAGGAGCCAACCAAGAGACTACTGGGAGAGGAGTCCAGACCAAGCAACAAGGAAACTTCGCCTTTTTCGAATCAATTGGACTTAGTGGCCAAAACTCATGCTGAATTCTTTGTGCAGATCCAATATGTTCAATATCATACGCTGTTTTTAACTCCATTGTAGGAAATCTTCTGTGTAGGCTACTCAAAATTCTCAAACTTTATGTTCCAAACAAAATAAGAAATAAGTTACCAAAGTCACCATTAAGAAAAGTCAATCACTTACCAACACAATACAACAAAAGCTTCAATTTTTTTTTCTATATTTCTTCTTCTACTACAGTATCCTAGTCTACTCCATTCAATGCCTTGACTATATTTTGTCTTTCATCAGTCAACCTAGAAAATTGTTCACTTTAATGTAAATTCAACACGTTTCAGACTAGTAACTTCCATAATAACTTGACAGCCATAAAAATTAAATCTTTTTTCTTTCTTTCTTTCTTCTTCTACTACTACAACTATTATAGTATCCTAATCTACTCCATACAATGCCTTGAGTAGATTTTGTTCACTTTACAAAAACTTCATTGTCACAATATCATGTCATCAAAGAAAATCGATTTAGAAATTAAACAAACCAACATAATGAACCCATATGTTTTCACATTCCACCGATAATTTAAAATTTTCCCAGAAACCAAACAGAACCCAGATGCTCAGTTTCAATAAAAACTCTTAACACGGACAAATAAACAAGATCTAAACCAAACCCACTTAGAATGATGATGGAAAAACACTACTAACCTTGTAAAGGCAAGAAATTTGGGTTGACAATAAGGAGAAAGAGAGCAAATATGATATTATTAATAGAGAAGTTGTGGTTGTTGGTGTGCACCGCCATAGAAAGCAAAATAAAGTTTCTTTTCTTTGGTTCAGTGTTTTTGGTTTTGGGTACGAAAGAAAAATGGAAAGATGCATGAATCGTTTGATTAGTTCTACTTTCACAAAATATCACACCCAATTCTTGTATTATATTCTCTATATTTTCTTCCCTTTTTATCCTTTTGCATTTTTATATTTTACTTTATATGTTTCAACAAAAAATGTAATTACAAGTTTAACTAGGGTCAATTTAGTAATTTTACACATTTTTGTTTTGAATGTTTATGTTTATTTTAACCAAAATACACATCTACCAAGAATCTCAACCTCTTCTTCTCTACTATTTATTTTTACTTTTTCTTTGGAAAACCACATAATTTATAATTTTCCCATTTGTTTTTCTTTTAAAAAATATCTCGTAGATTTATAAATCTCTTCCATATTTTTAATGCCATTTTTATTTATGGAAATTTTTTTAGTAGAGCCTTCAAAAAGAGTCATTCAAAAAGAGTCCTACCGATAGGGCTCTTTTGTGATCTTTATATTGTAATTTAAGTTCAAATATGCAACAACTTGTTTTTATACATCATAAAAAAAAATCGTGCCGAAAACTATTCACGGGTTGAGAACACAAAAGAAACTTACCGTTAGGGCTCTTTTTGAAGTCCCTCGCATAGAATTATCCTTTATTTATTATTTCTTTTTTTTTTTAAAAAGTGATGAGATTAGATTGGAAAAAAATATATAGTCTTTGAATTAATTCAAATTAATAAATATTATAATATTCTTATTTAGTCAATATTTATTTCTTAGAAATACTTTCATTCATTTAACATCAATATTTTATAGTTATTTTTTGCTGAGATGAAAGAAAAAGCAATATACAAACATCATTGATATTTATGATTAGGAAAAAGAAAACTTTTAATTTAAAGAGTACGTATGCATAATTAATCTAATATCAAAATAGACATTAAATTTAAAATATAATTTAAATGATAAAAAAACCTAATTAAAAAAATATATAATTCAACAATATGATCCGAATCAAATTCATAGTAGACGATAGTCGCTGATTAATAGTTCAACCTACAAAAACAAAAACAGAAAAAATACAAAATAAATAAATAAACACTCTAAAATCCAATAATAATAATAATAATAACAATAATAATTAAATTAGTTAGAAATAAATACAGTGGGGAAATATAACATTGAATAAATAATAACTAAAATTAATAAATATCTACTTCTCAAATTTATTTTTAATAAATATCTATAATTGTCAAAACTATTAAAAATCGATTAAAAGTTAAACAAAAACTAGAAATACAAAATTTAAATCTTAAAAATATTTAAGAATTTAAACGATTAAGATGTAAAAAAATTAAAAATTAAAAATTAAAAACTAAAAACGAATCATATTTTATAAATATAATAATTTCACATTGCTCACAATTTTTATTTTGACATAGAAATTTCTAACTATCTCTATAGATATTATAGAACCCTTTAAATAGGCCAACAACTTCAATATGATAAATCGGTTACTTTCCAGTAAAGAAAAATGATAAACTTTTAATTATTAGTTCCACTAAAAAAAAACTTTTTTAATAAATAACAATAACTAGGTTACTCTAAAATTAAAAAAAATAAATCATAAGTTACTCAAATATAATTTTAATATTTACCTCTCGGCTCTTCTAATCTTGGCGCAATTTCTTCACAAATTTCTTTATCCTTTTGTGATCAGGGGAAGATTTGTCAAGCTTCTTCTTCAAATAATGTATAATTTTTGAAGTAAAACTAGAGTAAAAATAACACAAAACAAATTAATAGAAATACTATTTTTTAAAATAAAATAAAATAAAATAAAAATTATTATAAAACACCTATATAATAAATATTTTTAATATATATATAGAGAAACTTACAATGGTTTTTCTGGATACAAAGATCCTGGAATAGATTGAATAACAATAATTCCATCATGGCCGAAGATTGCGATTTCTTTACAATCTTTGAATTCCTCTTCTACTAAAGCATGATGAGAAAGTTTTTGTCGAGACGGTGATGATGATGATGATAGTGTACTTGTTTTATATGATGTGTCAGAATCTTCAATCTCAAAACTTTGGCTATATTTAGTAGAGATTGGTACTGTTTTCACCTTAAATAGTATCACTGCCATATAGTTTGAATGACGGTTCATAACAAGCTTACTATAAGGTATATCTTTACTTTCGTTGGGAAGTATAGTTCCAAAATTTTGAATATTTTCAAAATCTTTATACTCGAACTTATGAACATTGTTGTAAACATCACGTTTTACAATGGTAAGGGTCACAATAATATACTCATTTTTATTCTTTAAATAATTAGAAATTCGAATCATTCTTTCGGCATTCATTTTCCTTGAATTCTGTAGATATAAAAATAGATTAGCAATAAGTATTAGTGTTAAATATATAATATTTAGAATAATTATAAATCAAATTTATACGTACCTTTGAGTTGAGGCTATATATATTGGATGATGATCAGAGAGAGAAGTACGAATAGAATGAAACAAAGAAGATTTAATTAATATTCAACCCTTACTTATTTATAAGGTGAATACTAACTAACTGCATAAATATTTGCGGATTTTATATTAATTTTTTCTTAAAATATATATATAGATATTTATCACACTCTTTGCTGCTCTTTATATATATAATTATTTTTAAAATTATAAATTTAAACGAATATAGTGAACATCACACTCTTTCACATTTCATCAAAATATTATTATTATTTTTTAATAAATTTCAAACAATTAATCAGTTAAGATCTTATATAACAATATTAATATTGTTATTATTTTAAAATTATAAATTCAATATCACACTCTTTCATATTTCAAAAATATATTATTTTAAAAAAATTCAAATAAAAAATTAGTTAAGATTTTATTCGGAAGAGTGAATAAAATATCACACTCTTTGCCCTTACATGTAATTATATATATATATATATAGAGAGAGAGAGAAATACTCACTTGTTTACTTATTAGTTCATCATCATCATCGTTAATTATTAGCCTTTCTCTCTTTGACATTATATATATAAATAATGCAGGTATGGTATTTATATGTATAATTATTTTGTTATTGTTCTTTCTTTCATAATCATAATCATGGATTGCTTTAATTGGTGATTATTAACTTTTGTTTTATTTATTAATTTGTGTGTGTAGATGATGAGGAAAGCTACTATCCGAATTAATAATAGATCTGACAATTATATTGAGATAAAAACTTTTAAGTTTCGTTGTGATAGATATCAGAATGTTGGAGCTATAAGGCCTCGTTCTTCTGAAAATATATCTTTTACTCGGATTTTAGCGGATATGAGCCTTTATAATTCGATCGACATGATTTTATACTTTGATAATAAATATGCATTTTCTATACATGGAAAATTTCACTATAGACAATTAAAGATAGAGAATTATAATAATGACAAATTCTTGATCAAAATAATTCCTGGAAATGGCTCTAATAAAATGTGGTAAGTAACAATTTTCTTATTATGCATGTTTCAAAGAAATTTTTGTGTTTTGATTTGTAATTGGCTTGGTTTCTTGTTTTTGGATCTTAATATATACATATATATATTTATATGTTTATATGTTTGTTCAACGATAACATATGTTTGATCATGAAATTTTATCATCCAAATTTATTTAGAACTACTTACAATTTTAAGAAACTTCTTAGTGCTTAACCCTAACTTTTATAATCAATAAGCTATTTATTGATATTTTTTTTTATTACAATTGCTATTTTTTATTTTGTTTCCTTATTAACTTTTTTCTTAATTCTCCAGTGAAAGAGAGATGAATGAGAACATCAC
This sequence comes from Humulus lupulus, assembly GCF_963169125.1. Classification (NCBI taxonomy): domain Eukaryota; kingdom Viridiplantae; phylum Streptophyta; class Magnoliopsida; order Rosales; family Cannabaceae; genus Humulus; species Humulus lupulus. Next base: position 1,476,216 of record NC_084802.1, read on the forward strand.
ATAATATATAATTTTAACATTTCTTTCTTTTTTTTTTTGTGTTTTTCAATTTTATGTACCAAAGCAATATTAATCTTGATTCTCTAAAAATAGATGAGAAGATCCCAAAAACATCGTAAGCAACTTCTTTTTTCTTACGTTATTTTTTTTTCTTTCAAAAAATAAGTATAATATTTTAGTTATTTATTTTATTCTTCTCTTGATTATTATTTCTTAATTTTCATAATCAGCCACAATAATATTGATGTTGGTTCTTGGGAAAGACTAAAGAATTTTATGAAGAAATTTTCTAAGAAATGCTCTTCAGACAAACGAGTGCCACTACTATCCTCTACTATATGAATTAAGGTACATTAATTTATACATTCATATATTTTTTTTGGGTCAATTTTATTATCTCTTTACCTTTATAATTAATTAATTTATAATATGTTTAATTTATCTTTTGTTTTTAGGTACAATAATAATTTTATCTTATTTGAATGGGATATCGGAGACTGAGTTTGATTCATTTATTCCCTAAAGATTGAAGGTTTTATTATTTATGTTTTTTTGGATGAAAATTATATTGCCCCAAAAAATTATTATAGAAATTCTTGTCAACTTTTAACTACCAAAAAATTATTATAGGGATAATGTTAATTTTCTCAAATAATTAGAGTTAATCTGTCTTTTAAATAAGAGATGCATGTGTCGATGCATTTGCGTGTTGTGGCACAAAATGATTTTGTTCAGCCATTCTACCTCGTACTGATTTGGTCATAATTATTCAAAGTCAATCTAATCCAATAAGTACTCGGATCAGTACTATAGATCAATTACTTTTTTAGAAAAAAAAATTAAAGCCTGTATATTAATTTTGATACTTTCTAGCTTAAATTTATAGGAAAGGCTATGTATTATATATTAATTTTGATAGTCAGAGTCATGACTCATATACTTTTGTATTTTGATGACATTATATAATTGTTGCAAGGGAACCACTTGTCCAATTAATGATTTTTATACTTACATGTCAGGTTTTTTTAGGGGATTTACTACGGTAATTTACACTTATTTTTTGTAGGGTTTTTATTTTATTTTATTTTATATTTTTATGCATGAAAGAAAAGCTGGCCCTTGTTATATTTATGTGATCTTTATCATAAGTATGAGTTTTTTGATTTGTAGGGTGTATACATTTTGATGGGTAGAAACCTGTGTTGTGTATAGCGAAAAACTGGTAAAAAATGGCTTTTTTCTAATTATGGAGTAATGTGATATAGGTTTCGTATAGGGTAAGCAATAAGACTTTGGATTAAGGTTTTAACATACGTATTCTGATAATATCTCATTTTTTGGTAACTGCCCTTTTTTTTCTAAGAAATTTATTATCAAGCCAATGGAAAAAAGGTGAGTCCAACTCCTAATTTTTTTTATTCTTGATTTTCTTAAATAAAAAGAAATTAAGAAGATAAATATGACATATGTCAACTATGCACTTACGCAAAATAGTTAAAATCCTTCATTTCCCACTCTCTTCCCACACCTATCTCTCTTATTTCCTTTTTTTATTCTTTAATTTCTTAAATAAATAAAATAATAGGAAATTATGTATAGAAAACACTATTGCATGCTCACCATGCACATGCACACACCAAATTGGTCAAGTGCATCACTACTTACCATGCACCTTAGTGCATACAACCAAAACTCATTTACTTACAAATTAAAATAAACAATTAACAAAAATAAATTCACATAATTTTACCAAACAATTAAAATAATTTTCTAACACTTAACAACTAAGCACAAAATTAATTCAACTAATAAAACGTTTTACAGAGAAAACTCTTCATCTTTAATGGAGCTAAATAGCTAAAAACTAAAGAAAAATGTAATCAATGACTTGCAAGATCAATGACAGTGACTAAGTGGATGTAGCTCATCTTTTTGGGGCTGAACTACTATAAAACTCTCTCTCTCTCTCTTCATTATTTTTGGGCACTAGAAACATCTCATAATTTTATTTAGCTCTCACAAATCTTCTCAATATTATTCTTTGGGTGTTAGACGAGTTAACAAAGAAACGAGTCAACATAAACAATAAAAAAATGATCTATAATGTCCAATTCAATAAAGAGAAACGTGAAGTACAGTGTGCTTGTCGCCTATTTGAATTTCGAGGGATTCTTTGTAGGCATGCATTATCAGTTTTCATACTTGAACAAGTGGAAAATGTGCCAGAAAATTATATTTTAACACAATGGAGGAAATATGTAAGACAACGCCACACCAGCATCAAGGTTAATTATAATGATTGGAGTGGAAATGTGAAAACTCAACGATTTGATAGGTTGCAAAAGAAGTTTTATGATCTTGTTGATTGGGCTGTTGAATCTGATGAGAATTGTGCAATTTTTTGGGATATGATGAATGAGTTGCAATTAAGAAAGGAAAAAAATAATGAGAAGCAAGAAAGAAGTAATGATCATAAGTCGAATCCCATAGGATCACCTATTGATAATTATCATAAGGTATCTTTAGATGTAATTCATAGTCATTTAGTTGTACGAAGACATGGACAACCACCAAAGAAGTGTAAAATATCTAGAGCTGAGAAACTTGTTTCTACAAAGAAAAAGGTGCATGATAAGAATGTCAAGACTAAAGGAAAAAAAGTTAAGGTATTATTACTGAGCATTAGTTTTATATGTTAATTTAATATATACTTTTTTTTTAGCTTTTGTATTTTAATCTAATATATCCTCTTTTTTTATAATTTTTTTTGTTGGTAATAAGGTTATTTCAGCAAAAGAATGTGTTGGAGATGATATTGAAGATGGTGTATCCTCATTTATACCACCTAATATTGATATGCAAGAAACAATTACTATGAAGGTGAATAATTATTCCAAGCTTATTTTTTAATTTACATTTATAAGAGAATTCACTACAAGAAAAACTGCTTTCAATAAGACCAAGAAAATATTATTAAATACATACTATAACACTTTTTGATGTGTTAAGAAAAACAGTGTTATCGAAGGTCAGAACACTTTGCATAACACTTTTCCATAGTTATAGAGAAGTATTATTGTATAGTTTTCGATAACATTTATTTTGTGTTATTTTGCTAAATGGACAAGTGTTTCCTTATGTTATTTGTAATAGTTTATATAACACATTTTACCACTTACGAAGTAGTGTTAGAGCATACTATGCAATAACACTTTTTTTGTGTTATATATAACAGGTTGAATAACACTATTTTATACTTATAATTATAAGATTAGACTTTTTTCTAGATTATTAGAAGAATTTATTAAAAAAAATTAATCAATTAATGTCGTATATATAAGTTTATATAACACTTTTTTTAGTTGGAGCCAAAAAGACAATATAAATAAATATTTATTAATTACTTAAATTGAATTGCAATATTTAGTCTAGTTTAGACTTCCAAAATCATATTACAAGATACATTCTACAAAATTAGAGTTATATCATCTACACAGTTAGAATAATACATCATTTGATTCTAAAGACCAAAACTACAAATGATGTTTGATTTTTCTATAAAGAAAGAATATCTCATAATATCTGTACATTGCAAAAAAAAAAAAACAGTCATTTAATCATTAGCAAAGTAAAAAAGTAAATTATTTTATTAGAAGTGAAAACATATATGAATTGAATGGGATAACTAGAGCTAGACCATAATTATCATTTATAATAACTAGTATACAAACCAATCATTTATCAAACTACCCTACTCTTATAAAAATATAAATGTTACTTATATATACCTTGTTTGCATAAAAGAAAAATAAAATTATGTTGAAAAAACAATTCAAAAATCATTCATAACTCTTTGGATTAAACTATTGAAGTTAAGCAACACCCTGTAATTTGGTTATGGAAGGCATAAATCAGATTTTTTTAAAAAAAGAAAAAACAAGCTAGATAGAATTGAAGACACCACTTAAACTAATTTTGTACATGTCAAATATAAATTATAATTCTTGTCCTTACAGAAATTAGATTCCAAAAAGTTGACGGTTGATGCTGCCATCTTTCTTTGAGCAAGTTTCCCATGTTTCTAACCCAGTTCATTTCAAGTACTCAACTACATGCCAAGAGTTTACTAGTTTAGTACACACTCACACAAATATTGATTATACATATGCAGCAAATAAAATAACAAAAGTGAGAGAAAGAGATTACACATATGCATGAAGAAAATGCAAAAGAGAAAAAATATACTCTTAAGCTTTTCTCTTTTAAAGTTTGAATTTTATTTATTTAATTTAATTAGTAAGAGAAAACTTATATTTTAATACTTTTTATTTCTTATTCTATCTAGCTAGCTTTATCGCAGACGTGATGATAATATAGGGACCCCAATAATCTTGAAAAAAGAAACGATAAATTATGATTAAGGACTTAGTGCATGAATCACATGTGTGCTTTTGCCACTAATGACAGAAGATATTGCTATTCAGTTGTTGCAATATGCATTAGACAAGATATTGTAAGAGAAACAACATGAAAATAAGTAACTAATTTTATTTTCAAAACGACCTTGGAACTTCGTCAGTTGCACCAGCTATCCAAGTCTAGCTTGACGTGCTAATAGCTGCAGTGCAAGGTTTGTCAAAACGACCTTCCGGGATAGATGCGATAGACCATTGGAGTGGCAGCCCATTTTGTGCCCGGATTAGAGCAACCCAGCCTCTGGCAAAATATAAAGCACCGGTTTTGCCAGTATATACAGAAAAGGCAGATCCCATCAGACATGTTGGGAAGTTTGAGGACCAGATGGAATTGCTCGGAGTAAGTGACGATTATCGGTGTAGAGTTTTCCCGACTACTTTGTCAGATACCGCCCAGGAATGGTATTGGAAGTTTAAGCCAAACTCCATAATCTCTTGGGAGGCATTCAGGAAGGAGTTTTGTAGACAATTCAACACTGCCCGGACCCCACCAGTTTATGCCAACCACTTGGCAGATATCAAACAAGGAAAAGATGAGTCTTTAAAGAATTATATACAGAGATTCATGAGAGAAGCCAATAGAGCAACTGCTGTAGGAGACGAGGGGAAGATGGTTGCCATATCCGCTGGGATAACTTATCGAAGCCCTTTGTGGGATAGCATACATAGAAATCCAATTTCAATACTTCAACAATTTCTTGACCGAGCAGACAAGTATATGAAATTGGATGATGCGATCGAGAAAGAGGAGAATGGCATATACAATTCGGGCGGATCAACTAACCCTCCTAAGGATGGTGGAAAGAAACGTGGAAATAACGAGTCTGACCACCATGAGGAAAAGAAAGCAAAGTTGAGTTCAAATGAAAAGCCAACCAAGTATGAGCCTCAGTTCACTAATTACACCACTTTCTCGGCTAACCGAGCGGAAATATATCTTGCTAGTCATGAAGAGGTTCCCTACAAAAAACCTCCACCCATCAGGAAAGAGATGAGGAAGAGAGACATGAATAAGTTTTGTCGTTTCCATGGAGATTATGGTCACGACACGAATGAATGCAATCACCTCAAGGACGAGATAGAGTTTCTTCTCCGGTTGGGCAAGTTGAGAAAGCAGAGACACCCCAAGGAGAAGGAGGCAACAACAATCCTGGTTTCAAATGACAAAGATCTCCACCCTTGCAGCCCGGGCCTGTGGACTTTACCTTAGACACTATATGTGGAAGTCCACACTTGGCTGATGATAGCAACAAAGCAAGGGAGAGGTATGCCAAGACACTTCAATATGAGCGGGAGTGCTAGGATCAGAAACCATTGGAGCGGCGAGCATCGGAGGATATATTATCACTAAATACCGCTTTCAGCATGGTAGTTTAATTTCAAGTTGTTTAACTTGTTATTTAAATTTGGTTTATGAGCTGGTTATTTGCAGACCAATCAACTATTTTTGAACAATTTTTGTTGTTTAAGACTCGTTATTAGACACGTTTTGTCCTTTTTAATTTATGAGTAATAAAAGAGACTATGCGTAGCGTGGTCAATTCTTGCTACAAATGTGCATGTGTGTTAATTATTCAAACAGTGTTCAACTGGTCAGTAAAATCGGACAGTGGTCAACTGGTCGATACGTTCAAGCAGTGTTCAACTGCTCGAATATTTTCAATATATTCTATGTGTTTCACGAGCAGTTAACTGCTCGAATAGATTCGGTCAAGTAGCAAGTGACCCAGGATCTTTCAACCCTCGATCGATTGGGGGGCACATGGGGTATGCTGGTATATAATTTAACACAGACAATAAGAGCACGAGTAAACATATTTGCTTTTAGACTGACTTGTAAAATTTTGAAGTCAAAAAAGGCCATTAAGCTAACTTGTTTGACAAAGCTTAAGTAACTTGGAATTTTTCAAAATTTCAAGTTAGAAGCAAATATTCATGTGACAATAAACATTGTGCTCATAAAATGTTAGAGCAATAAGAGTGTGAGAAAGTATACTTAGTATGGACTTATGAAATGTCTAGAATTTCAAAGTTAGAAAACTAAGTACTCATGCGAAAATATAAGGCATACATCACAAAAAACTTATAACTTTTTAAGTCTAAAAGGACTTAGAATGCTTCAAGTTAGCAAAGAAAAGTAAAGTATAAATGCCAATAGCTCGGCTGTACGAGAAAAATATCAAAGTTGCTAAGCAATAATTGTCTTCACAAGAAAAAAGAGTAAACTACTGACCAGGTACAAAGTTTAGCTGATCAGGGGCAAAGTTTTCCTGGTCAGGAGAGCAGATACAACTTCCCTGGTCACCTGAGCATATATCACTGGTTAAGTAAGAAACTCTGTTGTTGAGCATGACTAACAACGATGAGTCTTTGGAGTGAATCAAACAAACATGAACAAATGAATGCAAAGTAAATACTACATAGTGAAAAAATGTCTTTAGAAGAGAAGTCAATTTTTCCCCAAGATTGATTGAGAGAAATCGATCTCTCAAAATGCTTTTGGGAGATTCAAGCAAGGTGTTTAAAGTCCCGAGGAGTTGTGCGTGTGTGGTGTCCTTGTTCGACTGGCCAGCGCGCGCATATGGTGACTGTGTCCGATCGGCGAGTACGCCCGAGGAGCGCAGCAGGTGCGCATGGCCTAGCGTGGTGTCCGAGCGAGAGGCGTCCATGTCTGATCGGTGTGTGTGCATCCAGGCGGCTGGCGTGAGTGTCCGAGCAGTGGGGCTGAGTCCGAGCGGGTGGCGTGCGTGTCCGGGCGGGATGGTGTCAGGCGTGTCCGAGCGGATTGGCCATGACCGAGTGGCTTAGGCGTGCATCCGAGCAAATTGGTGGTGAGCATCCAAGCAGCTTGGGGCATGTCCGAGTGTCTGGGCGGTTAGATGAAAATGATAGATCGGCCATATGCATTTTTTTTCCAACAAGCTATTTCCGAGGAGCTAGGCCTATCGACCAAAAATAGTGGCCGATCGGCTATAAGGTTCGAAAAAACAAGTTGAATTTCAAGGGTTCAATAAGATTCAAGATAACATCAATGATCATCATATACCCATGAACCCGAAGGAGCAATGGAAATGGGAAACTGATAACTACCGTTTTCATGAAAAGAAAAGTTCAGTCGTGGGTTTACTACAAAAATGAAGGTTACTGTCTGGATGGAAGCTTTTGGATGACCTCAACAACATTTTGCTAGAGAAAAAGTTTATCATACGAATAAATCATATAATAAACTTGGGGGGCAAATGTTATCCCAAAAAATTGGAGTTCGATGACGTGGTAATCAAAAGTGACAAGTGACAATAAATGGTCCATAAATGACACATTAATAGTCAATAAATATATTGGCTCTTCGGAGTTGTGATAAAGTGATCTGACTGACCTGGTAGAGTTTCTGTCAGACCGATAAGGATTTTTGACTGACCAGTCAAGTGTCATGACCGACCAGCCAAGTGTCAATACCGACCAGTCAGGTGTCATGACCGACCAGTGAGGTACCTGTCTGACTAGTCAGGAGATTGAGGTTGGGGGATAGGGTTTAGTTATTATTATTATTATTATTATTTGTTAAAATAATATATAGTTATTATTATAAAAATATATAAATAAAAAGTATAATAATATTAAGAAAAAATAATATTAGTTTTTATTTTTTAAGTATATTTAAAAACTAACAACTTATAATATTTTTTAAGAAATTATTAAAATATTTAACCATATATAAATAATTTACTTTTAACTATTACTTTCAGTCTAGTTGTTTTTAGGACTCGCAAAGTTGTTTTTAGGACTCGCAAAGTGAGTCCTTAAAAAGTATTAAGGACTCCCAAAGCAAGTCCTTAAAATTGTTAAGTAAAACACTCATTTTTTAGCCCAGATTTTTTCAGGACTCGCATATTTTTTTAGGACACTCATTGCGAGTCCTAAATTATGTTTTTTCAGGACTCTCAATAAGTGTCCTAAAAACTCCATAAATATTTTTAAGGACTTGCATTTATGTGCGAGTCCTAAAAAAGTGTCCCGTAAATGGTATTTTGTAGTAGTGAAAATAACATGTTTGAACTTAGTTTTCAGTACTGTAAACTATTCGGAATTTTCTGAAAATTTACAGATGCTCTAAATAGCTACAATATACACGGTCATAAAAAAAAGTCGCGCCGAAAACTGTTCACAGGTCGAGAAACACTGAGAGCCCTATCGGTAGGACTTAAAGTGAAGCCCCTATAAAAAAATTATCCTATATATATAAATTTATCATTTTAATCACTTTATTTATTTTACTAAGTGTGACATCAGTTATTATATTTATTAAATGTGTACAAAATGTTTAGTTATGTAACCACAATTAAAAACTATTATTTTATTACAAAATATATTGTATAATCATTATAGATATTTCAAAGATAAATACAATTAAGTATTTTTTTTTATGTTTTATATTGAATATTTTAGCAATCAACATTTACTAGGGTAATACTATTATTAAAATATATTTTTTCCTACAAAATAACAGTAAAATCTTTTTAGAATTTAGTAAAAAATAACCTTAGTTTCTGCTACTAAAAAATTTAGTACCTAACATTCCATGTTTTGCTACCAAAACATAATGGTAGCCAATAGAATAAAAAGTAGCTACCAAAAAATTTGGTAGTAAAAATATTTGGTCTTATATTTTTAGTTTTCGCAACTAAATTATTTTGCTACCATAATTTAGTAGCAAATTATAATTAATTGCTACCAAAAATATTTTGTAACTAAAACTTTATTTTTTTGTAGGATGAAAAAATTATGTTATTATTAATTAGCATAAAAAATTAAGTAGACATTGTGTAATATATTTTTCTTGTGTGCCCACTTCCAATAATTATAATAATAGATACTTATATAAATATATATGAGATAATTTTTCTATAGGGGCTTTACTTTAAGCCCTACCGGTAGGGCTTTCAGTGTATAATAATCATAATAAATGTCTCAATGACTCGCAATGAGTTGCAAGGAAGTTGGTGCTCCCGAATGAGTAGCAGTAGGGTTTATTCACCCTAATGCATGACTCGGTGAATCCAAATGAGTCCAACTTAAATGTACTCACTCTAATGTGTGTCTCGGTTAATCGAAACGTGTCCCAATCAGGTATAATCACCCTAATAAGTGTCTCGATGACTCGCAACGAGTTGCGAGAAATTCGATGCTCCTGAATGAGTGTCGTGAGGGTATTATCACCCTAATACGTGACTTAGTGAATCCAAATGAGTCCAACTCGAGAATTTTGACCCTAATGCGTGTCTCGGTGAATCGAAACGAGTCCCAATCGGGTATAATCACCCTAATAAGTATCTTTGTGACCCACAATGAGTAAGGAAGTTGGTGCTCCTAAACAAGTGACAGTAGGGTTTATTCACCCTAATGCATGAGTCCATGAATCCAAACAAGTCCAACTCGGGAATTTTGACCCTAATAAATGTCTCGCTGAATCGAAACGAGTCCTGATAGGGTATAATCACCCTAATATGTGTCTCTTTGAAACACAATAAGCTGCAAGGTAGTCGGTGCTCCCAAACAGATGCCAGCAGGATTTATTCACCCTAAACAACTGAATATCTAACTGCTAAAATGAGGTGAGTAAGAATGTTACATTATATATAGGGGAATTCTCCTATAGGGGCTTCACTTTAAGCCCTACTGGTAGGGCTCTCAGTGTTTACAACCCGTGAACAGTTTTCGGCGCGATTTTTTTTATGAATGTGTATATTGTAGCTATTTAGAGCATCCTGCAAATTTTCAGAAAATTCCGAATAGTTTACAGTACCGAAAACTAGGTTCAAACATGTTGTTGCACGCGTGACTAATTTTTTTATGCACCTGGAAAACAACATGTTTGAACCTAGTTTTCGGTACTGTAAACTATTCGAAATTTTCTGAAAATTTGCAGGATGCTCTAAATAGCTACAATATACACGGTCATAAAAAAAAGTCGTGCCAAAACTGTTCACAGGTCGAGAAACACTGAGAGCCTTACTGGTAGGGCTTAAAGTGAAGCCCCCATAGAAGAATTGTCATAATAATAATAATAATAATAATAATTGTTATAGCCATGAAGCTTATTTTTTAAATAATAATAATAATAATAATCACCCTAATAAGTGTTCATGTGCAACGTAATAATTTGCTGGGAAGTCGGTGCTCCCGAACAAGTGCCAGTAGGATTTATTCACCCTAATGCGTGACTCGGTGAATCCAAACGAGTCCAACTCGAATGTACTCACCCTAATAAATGTCTCAGTGACTCGCAATGAGTTGCAAGGAAGTCGGTGCTCCCGAACAAGTAGCAGTAGGGTTTATTCACCCTAATGCATGACTCGGTGAATCCAAATGAGTCCAACTTAAATGTACTCACTCTAATGTGTGTCTCGGTCAATCGAAACGTGTCCTGATCAGGTATAATCACCCTAATAAGTGTCTCGATGACTCGCAATGAGTTGCGAGAAATTTGATGCTCCCGAATGAGTGTCGTGAGGGTATTATCACCCTAATACGTGACTTAGTGAATCCAAACAAGTCCAACTCGAGAATTTTGACCCTAATGCGTGTCTTGGTGAATCGAAACGAGTCCCAATCGGGTATAATCACTCTAATAAGTATCTCTGTGACCCGCAATGAGTTGCAAGAAAGTCGATGCTCCTAAACAAGTGACAGTAGGGTTTATTCACCCTAATGCATGAGTACGTGAATCCAAACAAGTCCAACTCGGGAATTTTGACCCTAATAAATGTCTCGCTGAATCGAAACGAGTCCTAATCGAGTATAATCACCCTAATATGTGTCTCTTTAAAACACAATAAGCTGCAAGGTAGTCGATTCTCCCAAAGAGATGCCAGCATGATTTATTCACCCTAAACAATTGAATATCTTACTGCTAAAATGAGGTGTGAATGTTGTAATTAGAAATATTTATTAATTATTTCAGTATCACTAACACTAACGGCCTTAATACTCTTATTTACTCAATATTTATTTCTTAGAAATACTTTCATTCATTTAACATCAATAGTTTATAGTTATTTTTGGCTGAGATGAAAAAAAAAAGCAATATACAAACACATCAAGTCATTTATATTTATGATTAGGAAGAAGACAACTTTTTCTAATGGTTATTGTTTTAATAATTAATCTAATATCAAAATAGACATTAAATTTAAAATATAATTTAAATGATAAAAAAATCTAATTAAAAAATATATATAATTCAACAATGTGATCCGAATCAAATTCATAGTAGACGATAGTCACTGATTAATAGTTCAACCTATAAAAACAAAAACAGAAAAAAAAATAAAAAATAAATAAATACTCTAATATCCAATAATAATAATAATAATAATTAAATTAGTTAAGTAGTTATAAATTTAGAAATAAATACAGTGGGGGAAATATAACATTGAATAAATAATAATTAAAATTAATAAATATCTACTTCTCAAATTTATTTTTAATAAATATCTATAACTGTCAGAACTATTTAAAATCGATTAAAAGTTAAACAAAATCTAGAAATACAAATTTAAATCTTAAAAATATTTAAGAATTTAAACGATTAAGATGTAAAAAAAATTAAAAACGAATCATAATTTATAAATATAATAATTTCACACATTGCTCACAATTTTTATTTTGACATAGAAATTTCTAACTATCTCTTTATAGATATTATAGAACCCTTTAAATAGGCCAACAACTTCAATATGACAAATCGGTTACTTTCCAGTAAAGAAAAATGATAAACTTTTAAGGGTAGGTATCCATTTGGTATCCTGAGTTTTTGCAAAGTATCATTTTGGTACCCTCTATTTTTAATATTGCTCATATGGTACCCTGTATTTTAAAATCGTACATATTTGGTACCATAAACTCAAATTTAATTAATAAAATTTTACTAATTTAATCAAACTGTTGTCAATTATGTAAGTTACAAATTTAAATTTAATTACATAATTACATATAAATGATGACAGTTTGATCATATTGACAAAATTTTATCTATTAAATCTGAGTTTATGGTACCAAATATGTACGATTTTAAAATACAGGGTACCATATAAGCATTATTGAAAACAGAGGGTACCAAAATGATACTTTGGAAAAACATAGGATACCAAATGAGTAAATTCTCAACTTTTAATTATTAGTTCCACTAAAAAAAACTTTTTTAATAAATAACAATAACTAGGTTACTCTAAAAATAAAAAAATAAATCATAAGTTACTCAAATATAATATTAATATTTACCTCTCAATTCTCCTAATCTTGGCGCAATTTCTTCACAAATTTCTTTATCCTTTTGTGATCAGGGGAAGATTTGTCAAGCTTCTTCTTCAAATAATGTATAATTTTTGAAGTAAAACTAGAGTAAAAATAACACAAAACAAATTAATAGAAATACTATTTTTTTAAAATAAAATGAAATAAAATGATTATAAAACAACTATATAATAAATATTTTTAACATAGAAACTTACAATGATTTTTCTGGATAAAAAAGATCCCGTAATAGATTGAATGACAATAATTCCATCATGGCCGAAGATTGCGATTTCTTTACAATCTTTGAATTCCTCTTCTACTAAAGCATGATTATTAATATTTTGTTGGGATGGTGATGATGATGATAGTGTACGTGTTTTATAAAATGGGTCAGAATCTTCAATCTTAAAATTTTGGTCATATTTAGTAGAGATTGGTAGTGTGTTCATCGTAAATAGTATCACTGTCATATAGTTTGAACGACGGTTCATAATAAGCTTACTATAAAGTATATCCTTATTTTCGTTGGGAAGTATAGTTCAAAAAATTTGAATATTTTCAAAATCTTTATACTCGAACTTATGAACATTGTTGTAAACATCACATTTTACAATGGTAACCGTCACAATAATCCACTTATTTTGATTATTTAAATAATTAGAAATTCGAATCATTCTTTTCGCATTCATTTTCCTTGAATTCTGCAGATATGAAAATAGATTAGCAATAATTATTAGTGTTAAATACATAATATTTCAAATAATTATAAATCAAATTTATACGTACTTTTGAGTTGAGGCTATATATATTGGATGATGATCAAGGAGCACTGGTAGTGTATATTAAAATAGAATTGAATGAAACAAAGAAGATTTAATTAATATTCAACCCTTACTTATTTATAAGGTGAATACTAACTAACTGCATAAATATTTGCGGATTTTATATTAATTTTTTCTTAATATATATATAGATATTTATCACACTCTTTGCTGCTCTTTATATATATAATTATTTTTAAAATTATAAATTTAAACGAATATAGTGAATATCACACTCTTTCACATTTCATCAAAATATTATTATTATTTTTTAATAAATTTCAAACAATTAATCAGTTAAGATCTTATATAACAATATTAAAATTGTTATTATTTTAAAATTATAAATTCAATATCACACTCTTTCATATTTCAAAAATATATTATTTTAAAAAAATTCAAATAAAAAATTAGTTAAGATTTTATTCGGAAGAGTGAATAAAATATCACACTCTTTGCCCTTACATGTAATTATATATATATAGAGAGAGAGGGAGAGAGAAATACTCACTTGCTTACTTAGTTCATCATCATCGTTAATTATTAGTCTTTCTCTCTTTGACATTATATATAAATAATGCAGGTATGGTATTTATGTGTATAATTATTTTGTTATTGTTCTTTCATTCATAATCATAATCATGGATTGCTTTAATTGGTGATTATTAACTTTTGTTTTATTTATTAATTTGTGTATGTGTAGATGATGAGGAAAGCTACTATCCGAATTGATAATAGATCCGACAATTATATTGAGATAAAATCTTTCAAGTCTTGTCGTAATAGATATCTGAATATTGGAGCTATAAGGCCTCATTCTTCTGAAGATATATCTTTTACTCGAATTTTAGCCGATATGGGTTTTTATAATTCGATCAACATGATTTTATACCTTGATAAAAAATATGCATTTTCTATAAACGGAAAATTTCACTATAGACAATTAAAGATAGAGAATTATAATAATGACAAATTCTTGATCAAAATAGTTCCTGGAAATCGCTCCCATAAAATGTGGTAAGTAACAATTTTCTTATTATGCATGTTTCAAAGAAATTGCTATGTGTTTTGATTTGTAATCGGCTTGGTTTCTTGTTTTTGGATCTTAATATATATATATATATGTTTGTTCAACGATAACATGTGTTTGATCATGAAATTTTATCATCCAAATTTATTTAGAATTACTGTGACAGTCAAAAATACCGTGATCCGTAAGGGGAAAGACCGGGTAAGCTGTGCAATCCCACACCGCCTGGGGAAGGTCAAGTGTAATGATTCTAAGACTATGTAGGTATGAGACTACACAGTTGAAGAGGGCTTAAATGGATTGATGGGTACTACCTATATCAGGAAGGTGCATCTTCTTTTCGGTAGCCCATCACTTGAGAACTCCATGTTTAAGCGTGCTTGGCCTGGAGTAATCTAGGGATGGGTGACCTCCTGGGAAGTTTTCCCATGAAGTGTGCGAGTGAGGACAAAGCACGCTGGAAAGACTTGTCTTGGTTTGTAGGGTCAGTCGTCATTCCAGAAAGCAGCCATAGTGATGTGGGGCGTCACATAATGGTATCAAAGCCTTGACCCAGCCGGAAGTGTGGCCGACGGGGACGTCGGGCCCGTAAGGGGGGGTGATTGTGACAGTCAAAAATACCGTGATCCGTAAGGGGAAAGACCGGGAAAGCTGTGCAATCCCACACCGCCTGGGGAAGGTCAAGTGTAATGATTCTAAGACTATGTAGGTATGGGACTATACAGTTGAAGATGGCTTAAATGGATTGATGGGTACTACCTATATCAGGAAGGTGCATCTTCTTTTCGGTAGCCCATCACTTGAGAACTCCATGGTTAAGCGTGCTTGGCCTGGAGTAATCTAGGGATGGGTGACCTCCTGGGAAGTTTTCCCAGGAAGTGTGCGAGTGAGGACAAAGCACGCTGGAAAAGACTTGTCTTGGTTTCTAGGGCCAGTCGTCATTCCAGAAAGCAACCATAGTGATGTGGGGCGTCACAACTACTTACAATTTTAAGAAACTTCTTAAATCTAAGTGCTTAACCCTAACTTTTATAATCAATATGCTATTTATTGATTTTTTTTTTTTAATTACAATTGCTCTTTTTTATTTTGTTTCCTTATTAATTTTTTTCTTAATTCTCCAGTGAAAAAGAGATGAATGAGAAGATCACAAAAATGAGGTAAGTAACATTATTATTATTATTATTATTATTCCCTAAATATATTGATGAGAAGATCCCAAAAACACAGTAAGCAACTTCTTTTTTCTTTTTTCTTTTTTCAAAAAATAAGTATAATATTATAGTTATTTATTTCATTCTTCTCTTGATTATTATTTCTTAATTTTCATAATCAGCCACAATAATATTGATGTTGGTTCTTGGGGAAGACTAAAGAATTTTATGAAGAAATTTTCTAAGAAATGCTCTTCAGACAAACGAGTGCCTCTACTATCCTCTACTATATGAATTGAGGTACATTAATTTATACTTTCATATATTTTTTTTGGATCAATTTTATTATCTCTTTACCTATATAATTAATTAATTAATTTATAATATTTTTAATTTATCTTTTGTTTTCAGGTACAATAATAATTTTATCTTATTTTAATGGGGCATCGAAGACTCAATTTGATTCATTTGTTCCCTAAATATTTTTTATTATTTATGATTTTTTGGATGAAAATTATTTTGTCTCCAAACAAGATTATTATAGAAAATTTCTTATAGGAATAATGTTAATTTTATCAAATCAAGTTAATTTCTCTTTTAAATAAAAGATGTTGGAAATCTCTCCCATAATTAAGAGATTTGATTCCCACCCAAATATCAAATGATTTTAGTCACCTAAGGCGAGGGTAATCAAAATCCACATAATTTCAATTAAATATAGAAAATAAGTATATAATTCTATATATTGTCATCCTAGGTCGTATTTTGTAATCTATTTCGCTCTCTTAATAAAGTCTCTATTTGACATTTTTTAGATTGAGTTTTTGCCAAAGTGTCTCTCCTAGAAAACATAAAATATTAGTACAGTATGTAAGTTAAAAAAAATTCACATGAATTTTGTCACTTCAACTTTTTTTTTCTTCATATTTTTTGCCGTTGTTCTTCATTTTCGTTTAACTGTCATTTTTCTAGAAAAAAAAAAAACAAATTTTAACATATAAAAATAATAATATTCACTACATAAAAGGTTCCATTGCTTAAATTTTTTGTGGCACTAAATGAATTGCCAAAATAGAAAAATATACAAAATAAATAAATAAACTACTCTAAAATCCAATAATAATAATAATTAAATTAGTTAAGTAGTTATAAATTTAGAAATAAATACAGTGGGAAATATAACATTGAATAAATAATACTAAAAAATTGTAAGGACAGCCAAGCCAAGCCACCACACCACAATCATCTACTGACAATTCATTTACAATTCATTCTTTTCACATGCGTATTTTATATAGAATATTTATATTTATTTATTTCTGTTTCCTTCACAAGTTCTGAAAGTATATTTCACTTATTTATTTATATTCAATTTTCTTCTACACAGAGAGAGCAACGTATTTTTTTTTATTTATGTTTTCTTTACCCAATTGATGCATGCATTTGCCATCAATAAATAAATCTCCTTGACAAGCTCACACTACAACAAAAGGGAGTATTAGAGGCGGAGGTTTCTGCTGGTAATAATAGGGCATTCTGCCAGTAATACTTAGTCGGTAATATTCGATTGGTGATTAGGGGTATTACCGGCGGACTGACACCCTGTCGGTATTCTATTAATACCGACAGATTAATAGGGGCAGGACTCCGCCGGTATAAAAGAATAGTCAACCTCGTTTGACTTATTTAATACTAGCGGGTCCCGCCCCTATTTATCCGCCGGTAATAAATTAATAATATTAAAATATAATAATTCGTTTGATTTTATTTAATAATAAATATACATATAATACTTATTTAAAGATAATAAAATTTAACATAAATTAAAATTAATTATTAATAACACAATTAATATTCATCAAACAAAATTACATATAAACTAACCATAAAATTAACATAATAAAAATATAAATTGTCTTAATTTAGTTACATATAAACTTATCATAAAATATCAATTGTCTTAATTTAATTAAAAAACATAAACTAATTATTATTGTTTGGATCGGGCCAACCAAGCGAGAAATGGTGGGGGAGGGTAATAAGCTTGTGGAGACTGCTGCTGCGAAGATGATCCAAATTGTCGAGTATGTGGTCGTGCCGAGGGAGACTGATGCAATAAACTCTCAAACTGACCATACCTCTGCTGCTGCGACGAACTCACAAATTGACCACGTCTCTGTTGCGGTTGTTGCTGTTGCGATGAATTCCCAAAGTCACAAATTGACCATATTGAAACCTTATGCAATATTATAATATCTTATGTGCCGATATCCCTATAATTGATGGTTGTAGTCAACAACCATCAATCATAAGCATACCGGAACAGAAAAAATAAATTAACTTCTAATTAAATACTAATATTTTTTTTAATAATTTTCAATTAATTATAATAATACTAATTAACTAAATTAAATAATATTCATTACAGTTTTCATTATGTTGACATAACATATAACAAAAAAAAACTATTTTACTTAATAAAATTTCAAAAAAAAATTTGTGAGCATAACAGATTAATACGATCATTTCAAAAAATTTAAAATCCTGCACTCAGAAAATCCCAAAATATTTATTATAAGATATATAGTTTTTTTTTTTAAATTTTGACAACATAACAACTTAAATTTGTCATATCCCAAAATTTAAAATCTCCAAACAACAAACCTAGAATAACTAGAACAACAGAATATTTATTAAAATAATATTACAACACAAATCAACATAAACCATAATATGATTAATACAAAAAAAAAATAATAACAGCATACATTAATAATCTGATTTTTTTCTTTCAAAAGTTTGATGCTCTCCTAAAAAAATAAAGCAACATACTAATATTTTTTTTAATTTAAATTTTTTTAATAATCAATCTCATTCTTTTAACAATAAATTAAATACAATATAATACAACACAGGAATCTATTTTTTTAATAAGACCAAAACAATTTTTTTAATAAATATTATGAAACCAATATCATTAAAAAAAAATACATACACTGGTGGTGGTCCGAAAATCCGGCGTGGGGGTTCTAAAAATAAATACAAACAATTAAAATTAAAAAAAAAAACTACATACAAACAATTAAAATTAAAAAATTAATACATAGAAAATTAATATATTCCGGCGTGGGGGCAGTGGTGGTGCTCAGACAGAGGGGCGATGGTGATGCTGAGATAGAGGGGTGGTGGTGGTGCTCGGACAGAGGAATGGACTGAGAGAAGAGTGCGTCTAAGAGAGGGAGAGAAGAGAAATTAGAGGGACGGACGAGACGATGTGGAATTTTTTCAATATTTAAGATTATTAGAGGCGGGGACCTGCCGGTAATAAACTACTAGCGGCGGGACCCGCCGTTATTAATATATCTCGCCGATAATAGTCTTATAACCGGCGGATATTTACCCGCCGCTAATAGTAGTAGTGGCGGATAGATCTGCATCTACTAAGGGAAAATACCCGCCGCTAATAATTGATAAGCCCGCCGCTAATAAAAAAAAATTCCACATTATTAGCGGTGGACTACTAAGTCCGCTATTAATAACTCGTACATTACTAGCAGACTAAGTCCGCCTCTAATTTAACACTTTCTTGTATAGTGTCACCTCCAAAAAACAGTAGGTAGTTCTATCAAACCATAATAAAAAATGATTAGACAATCACTAACCAAGGACTAACATATATAATATATATATATATATTAAGATATATAAAATGAGGGCCACGATTCCGTCCCGCCTTGTACAGCAACGAAACATGTTCCGTTTTTACAATCTTAGCCGTCCAATACAAATTTAATTGATCCAATAGTTCTGGTGCTTTTATATACTTTTCATCGTGACCATTTATGTAATCTATGGCTGGGGAGTGGCCTGCGCAAAAGACTATGCAACTGTCACTAATTTGACAGTTATAGACTAGGGAGTAGGGGTATGGCTTCAATTCAACATTGGTAGTGCGAGAGAGAGAGCCGGTTACCATTCCCATTATTCCTCAAGCCAAGCTCTGCGCCCACCTTCTTCTGGGTACAACCCAAGTTGAAAATTTGGTTCAATTACTTTTGATCAAGGCTTTAGAAACCTTTGGGGTTCTAAGCATCAAAGTCTTAACCAAGACTCATTGACCATCTGGCTTGATAGTAACTCAGGTCTCGCTTCATTACTTCTTCTCTCATTTTCTTCACCTTAATCTATAATTATGTGGAACAACAAAAATATGAATCGAATTGGGCTTGCTCGTGACAAGCTTGCAAAATGTTATTAAAAACAATTTTTAAAATATAACCCACATACTCACGATGTAGTTTGCAAAAATTAAGACATAAAATGGACTTAAATGTATGGATAACATAGTCCACACTAATGCATGACAAGCTTGTGTTTTAAACAATGTATTTTAAATAACTAGAATTTTAAATTTTAAATTTTAAATAACAAGCTTACAATCAAAATCTCATTATTAAGAAAATAATTTAACCATGTATTTCAAAAATTATAAAAAGCTAAATAAATAGTTGTTAGTCATCTTTCAAGTCAAAAGAATTAATATATAAGTTGAAGGCCATAAGTTCTAGCCAAAAAAAAAATTAAAATATAAATGTGAATCCTAGAGCAACAATTGTGTAACTTTTATTAAATCTTTGTGCTAAATTTTGTAAATAATGTGCAGTTGGCTATTACATTGTATGTATACTAACAATTTCAACATACTACTTTTATATAGAAAGACATTTATACTACTCCTGAACCCCTGTCTCGGTGAATCGAAACGAGTCCAGATCTTGGGTAATCACCCCAACGAGTCCCTCGGTCACCCATAATGAGCTGCGTACCAGCCGGTGCATCCGAAAAAGCACTGAGACGATGTTAGCCACACTAATGCGTGAGGCAATCCGAGCGAGTCCAGCTCGGTACTCCTAACCGAACCCTTGACTCGGTGAATCTAAACGAGTCGAGATGTTGGGTAATCACCCCAACGAGTCCCTCGGTCACCTGTAATGAGCTGCGTTCCAGCCGGTGCATCCGAAAGAGCACCGAGACGATGTTAGTCACACTAATGCGTGAGACAATCCGAGCGAGTCCAGCTCGGCACTCCTAACCGAACCCCTCACTCGGTGAATCGAAACGAGTCCAGATGTTGGGTAATCAGCCCAACGATTCCCTCGGTCACTTGTAATGAGTTGCGTGGATGCCGGTGCACCCGAAAGAGCGCCAACACGATGTTAGTCACACTAATGCGCGAGACAATCCGATTGAGTCCAACTCAGCACTCCTAACCGAACCCCTGACTCGGTGAATCGAAATGAGTCCAGATGTTGGGTAATCACCCCAACGAGTCCCTCGGTCACCCGTAATGAGCTGTGTTCCAGCTGGTGCACCCGAAAGAGCGCCGACACGATGTTAGTCACACTAATGCGTGAGACAATCCGATTGAGTCAAACTTAGCACTCCTAACCGAACCCCTGACTCGGTGAATCGAAACAAGTCCAAATGTTGGGTAATCACCCCAACGAGTCCCTCGATCACCCGTAATGAGCTGTGTTCCAGCCGGTGCATCCGAAAGAGCACCGAGATGATGTTAGTCACACTAATGCGTGAGACAATCCGAGCGAGTCCAGCTCGGCACTCCTAACCGAACCCCTGACTCGGTGAATCGAAACGAGTCCAGATGTTGGGTAATCACCCCAACGAGTCCCGCAGTCACCCGTAATGAGTTGCGTGGATGCCGGTGCATCCGAAAGAGCGCCGAGACGATGTTAGTCACACTAATGCGTGAGACAATCCGAGCGAGTCCAGCTCGACACTCCTAACCGAACCCCTGACTCGGTGAATCGAAACGAGTCCAGATGTTGGGTAATCACCCCAACGAGTCCCTTGGTCACCCGTAATGAATTGTGTGGATACCGATGCATCCGAAAGAGCGCCGAGACGATGTTAGTCACACTAATGCGTGAGACAATCCGGGCGAGTCCAACTCGACACTCCTAACTGAACCCCTGACTCGGTGAATCGAAACGAGTCCAGATGTTGGGTAATCACCCCAACGAGTCCCTCAGTCACCCGTAATGAGTTGCGTGGATGCTGGTGCATCCGAAAGAGCACCGAGATGATGTTAGTCACACTAATGCATGAGGCAATCCGAGCGAGTCCAGCTCGGCACTCCTAACCGAACCCCTGACTCGGTGAATCGAAACGAGTCCAGATGTTGGGTAATCACCCCAATGAGTCCCTCAGTCACCCGTAATGAGTTGCGTGGATGCCGGTGCATCCGAAAGAGCGCCGAGACGATGTTAGTCACACTAATGCGTGAGACAATCCGAGCGAGTCCAGCTCGGCACTCCTAATCGAACCCCTGACTCGGTGAATCGAAACGAGTCCAGATGTTGGGTAATCACCCCAACGAGTCCCTCGGTCACCCGTAATGAGTTGCGTGGATGCCGGTGCATCCGAAAGAGCGCCGAGACGATGTTAGTCACACTAATGCGTGAGACAATCCGAGCGAGTCCAACTCGACACTCCTAACCGAACCCCTGACTCGGTGAATCGAAACGAGTCCAGATGTTGGGTAATCACTCCAACGATTCCCTCGGTCACCCGTAATGAGTTGCGTGGATGCCGATGCACCCGAAAGAGCGCCGAGACAATGTTAGTCACACTAATGCGTGAGACAATCGGATTGAGTCCAGCTCGACACTCCAGACCGAACCCCTGTCTCGGTGAATCGAAACGAGTCCAAATGTTGGGTAATCACTCCAACGATTCCCTCGGTCACCCGTAATGAGTTGCGTGGATGCCGGAGCACCCGAAAGAGCGCCGACACGATGTTAGTCACACTAATGCGTGAGACAATCCGATTGAGTCCAGCTCGGCACTCGAGACCGAACCCCTGTCTCGGTGAATTGAAACGAGTCCAGATCTTGGGTAATCACCCCAACGATTCCCTCGGTCACCCGTAATGAGTTGTGTGGATGCCGATTATTTAACTACAAGCAAAATAAGGTAATTTAATGTAATAACATTTTATATTGAATTGCAATAAATATAACTAAGAAAAATTATATTCACTAACATGTTGAATGTTGTGTTACTTACTCAATTATTTAATATGATACATTGTCAAATTTAATATAAATATATTGCATACAATATAAACTAAATTTTTTTTTTTTTTTAAAATAACCCCAATTCCTATATGATTTGGAACATTGAATTTTAAATATCTAGAATTTTAAAACTTAAAATAACAAGTTTACAATCAAAATCTCATTATTAAGAAAATAATTTAACCATGTATTTCCAAAAATTAAAAAAGATAAATAAATAGTAGATAATCATCGTATGGTACAATTTAGGGGGTTGTGCATGGCTTTTGTATAAAGTGTCAGGTGTCTATTTTTTGACGATTTTTTCTTTGTTTTTTTTTCTCGGTCAAAGTTGTGTGGGAGTACTATTATATCAGCATTGGGACATAACCACAATTTGAAACAATTTCTAATCAAAGGCAAGATATATATATATATATAACATTTAACAAACAAAAGGATCGATTACAGCTGCAATTAAAAAAGTAAAAATCCATCAGCAATTGCCATACCATTGGTGCATGCAGTGTACGAGTAGTGGGCACGCCTCATGTAGTGGTGCAGTGAGTAGTGGGCATTGCTACGTACGGAACAAGACCCATTTCCGAAAATAATGAGCCAAAATTCTGGACTTGTGCATGGCTATTTTGTATAAAGTGTCAGGTGTCAGTTTTTTGACGATTTGTTCTTTGTTTTTTTTTCTCGGTGATCAAAGTTGTGTGGGAGTACTATTATATCAGCATTGGGACATAACCACAATTTGAAACAATTTCTAATCAAAGGCAAGATATATATATATATATAACATTTAACAAACAAAAGGATCGATTACAGCTGCAATTAAAAAAGTAAAAATCCATCAGCAATTGCCATGCCATTGGTGCATGCAGTGTACGAGTAGTGGGCACGCCTCATGTAGTGGTGCAGTGAGTAGTGGGCATTGCTACGTACGGAACAAGACCCATTTCCGAAAATAATGAGCCAAAATTCTGGACTTGTGCATGGCTATTTTGTATAAAGTGTCAGGTGTCAGTTTTTTGACGATTTGTTCTTTGTTTTTTTTTCTCGGTGATCAAAGTTGTGTGGGAGTACTATTATATCAGCATTGGGACATAACCACAATTTGAAACAATTTCTAATCAAAGGCAAGATATATATATATATATATATAACATTTAACAAACAAAAGGATCGATTACAGCTGCAATTAAAAAAGAAAAAATCCATCAGCAATTGCCATGCCATTGGTGCATGCAGTGTACGAGTAGTGGGCACGCCTCATGTAGTGGTGCAGTGAGTAGTGGGCATTGCTACGTACGGAACAAGACCCATTTCCGAAAATAATGAGCCAAAATTCTGGACTTGTGCATGGCTATTTTGTATAAAGTGTCAGGTGTCAGTTTTTTGACGATTTGTTCTTTGTTTTTTTTTCTCGGTCAAAGTTGTGTGGGAGTACTATTATATCAGCATTGGGACATAACCACAATTTGAAACAATTTCTAATCAAAGGCAAGATATATATATATATAACATTTAACAAACAACAGGATCGATTACAGCTGCAATTAAAAAAGTAAAAATCCATCAGCAATTGCCATGCCATTGGTGCATGCAGTGTACGAGTAGTGGGCACGCCTCATGTAGTGGTGCAGTGAGTAGTGGGCATTGCTACGTACGGAACAAGACCCATTTCCGAAAATAATGAGCCAAAATTCTGGACTTGTGCATGGCTATTTTGTATAAAGTGT
Source organism: Humulus lupulus (assembly GCF_963169125.1). Classification (NCBI taxonomy): domain Eukaryota; kingdom Viridiplantae; phylum Streptophyta; class Magnoliopsida; order Rosales; family Cannabaceae; genus Humulus; species Humulus lupulus. Next base: position 1,500,815 of record NC_084802.1, read on the forward strand.
CAGGTGTCAGTTTTTTGACGATTTGTTCTTTGTTTTTTTTTCTCGGTGATCAAAGTTGTGTGGGAGTACTATTATATCAGCATAGGGACATAACCACAATTTGAAACAATTTCTAATCAAAGGCAAGATATATATATATATAACATTTAACAAACAAAAGGATCGATTACAGCTGCAATTAAAAAAGTAAAAATCCATCAGCAATTGCCATGCCATTGGTGCATGTAGTGTACGAGTAGTGGGCACGCCTCATGTAGTGGTGCAGTGAGTAGTGGGCATTGCTACGTACGGAACAAGACCCATTTCCGAAAATAATGAGCCAAAATTCTGGACTTGTGCATGGCTATTTTGTATAAAGTGTCAGGTGTCAGTTTTTTGACGATTTGTTCTTTGTTTTTTTTTCTCGGTGATCAAAGTTGTGTGGGAGTACTATTATATCAGCATTGGGACATAACCACAATTTGAAACAATTTCTAATCAAAGGCAAGATATATATATATATATATATAACATTTAACAAACAAAAGGATCGATTACAGCTGCAATTAAAAAAGTAAAAATCCATCAGCAATTGCCATGCCATTGGTGCATGCAGTGTACGAGTAGTGGGCACGCCTCATGTAGTGGTGCAGTGAGTAGTGGGCATTGCTACGTACGGAACAAGACCCATTTCCGAAAATAATGAGCCAAAATTCTGGACTTGTGCATGGCTATTTTGTATAAAGTGTCAGGTGTCAGTTTTTTGACGATTTGTTCTTTGTTTTTTTTTCTCGGTGATCAAAGTTGTGTGGGAGTACTATTATATCAGCATTGGGACATAACCACAATTTGAAACAATTTATAATCAAAGGCAAGATATATATATATATATATAACATTTAACAAACAAAAGGATCGATTACAGCTGCAATTAAAAAAGTAAAAATCCATCAGCAATTGCCATGCCATTGGTGCATGCAGTGTACGAGTAGTGGGCACGCCTCATGTAGTGGTGCAGTGAGTAGTGGGCATTGCTACGTACGGAACAAGACCCATTTCCGAAAATAATGAGCCAAAATTCTGGACTTGTGCATGGCTATTTTGTATAAAGTGTCAGGTGTCAGTTTTTTGACGATTTGTTCTTTGTTTTTTTTTCTCGGTGATCAAAGTTGTGTGGGAGTACTATTATATCAGCATAGGGACATAACCACAATTTGAAACAATTTCTAATCAAAGGCAAGATATATATATATATATATAACATTTAACAAACAAAAGGATCGATTACAGCTGCCATTAAAAAAGTAAAAATCCATCAGCAATTGCCATGCCATTGGTGCATGCAGTGTACGAGTAGTGGGCACGCCTCATGTAGTGGTGCAGTGAGTAGTGGGCATTGCTACGTACGGAACAAGACCCATTTCCGAAAATAATGAGCCAAAATTCTGGACTTGTGCATGGCTATTTTGTATAAAGTGTCAGGTGTCAGTTTTTTGACGATTTGTTCTTTGTTTTTTTTTCTCGGTGATCAAAGTTGTGTGGGAGTACTATTATATCAGCATTGGGACATAACCACAATTTGAAACAATTTCTAATCAAAGGCAAGATATATATATATATATATATATAACATTTAACAAACAAAAGGATCGATTACAACTGCAATTAAAAAAGTAAAAATCCATCAGCAATTGCCATGCCATTGGTGCATGCAGTGTACGAGTAGTGGGCACGCCTCATGTAGTGGTGCAGTGAGTAGTGGGCATTGCTACGTACGGAACAAGACCCATTTCCGAAAATAATGAGCCAAAATTCTGGACTTGTGCATGGCTATTTTGTATAAAGTGTCAGGTGTCAGTTTTTTGACGATTTGTTCTTTGTTTTTTTTTCTCGGTGATCAAAGTTGTGTGGGAGTACTATTATATCAGCATTGGGACATAACCACAATTTGAAACAATTTCTAATCAAAGGCAAGATATATATATATATATAACATTTAACAAACAAAAGGATCGATTACAACTGCAATTAAAAAAGTAAAAATCCATCAGCAATTGCCATGCCATTGGTGCATGCAGTGTACGAGTAGTGGGCACGCCTCATGTAGTGGTGCAGTGAGTAGTGGGCATTGCTACGTACGGAACAAGACCCATTTCCGAAAATAATGAGCCAAAATTCTGGACTTGTGCATGGCTATTTTGTATAAAGTGTCAGGTGTCAGTTTTTTGACGATTTGTTCTTTGTTTTTTTTTTCTCGGTGATCAAAGTTGTGTGGGAGTACTATTATATCAGCATTAGGACATAACCACAATTTGAAACAATTTCTAATCAAAGGCAAGATATATATATATATATATATAACATTTAACAAACAAAAGGATCGATTACAGCTGCAATTAAAAAAGTAAAAATCCATCAGCAATTGCCATGCCATTGGTGCATGCAGTGTACGAGTAGTGGGCACGCCTCATGTAGTGGTGCAGTGAGTAGTGGGCATTGCTACGTACGGAACAAGACCCATTTCCGAAAATAATGAGCCAAAATTCTGGACTTGTGCATGGCTATTTTGTATAAAGTGTCAGGTGTCAGTTTTTTGACGATTTGTTCTTTGTTTTTTTTTTCTCGGTGATCAAAGTTGTGTGGGAGTACTATTATATCAGCATTAGGACATAACCACAATTTGAAACAATTTCTAATCAAAGGCAAGATATATATATATATAACATTTAACAAACAAAAGGATCGATTACAGCTACAATTAAAAAAGTAAAAATCCATCAGCAATTGCCATGCCATTGGTGCATGCAGTGTACGAGTAGTGGGCACGCATCATGTAGTGGTGCAGTGAGTAGTGGGCATTGCTACGTACGGAACAAGACCCATTTCCAAAAATAATGAGCCAAAATTCTGGACTTGTGCATGGCTATTTTGTATAAAGTGTCAGGTGTCAGATTTTTGACGATTTGTTCTTTGTTTTTTTTTCTCGGTGATCAAAGTTGTGTGGGAGTACTATTATATCAGCATTGGGACATAACCACAATTTGAAACAATTTCTAATCAAGGGCAAGATATATATATATATATAACATTTAACAAACAAAAGGATCGATTACAGCTGCAATTAAAAAAGTAAAAATCCATCTGCAATTGCCATGCCATTGGTGCATGCAGTGTACGAGTAGTGGGCACGCCTCATGTAGTGGTGCAGTGAGTAGTGGGCATTGCTACGTACGGAACAAGACCCATTTCCAAAAATAATGAGCCAAAATTCTGGACTTGTGCATGGCTATTTTGTATAAAGTGTCAGGTGTCAGTTTTTTGACGATTTGTTCTTTGTTTTTTTTTCTCGGTGATCAAAGTTGTGTGGGAGTACTATTATATCAGCATTGGGACATAACCACAATTTGAAACAATTTCTAATCAAAGGCAAGATATATATATATAACATTTAACAAACAAAAGGATCGATTACAGCTGCAATTAAAAAAGTAAAAATCCATCAGCAATTGCCATGCCATTGGTGCATGCAGTGTACGAGTAGTGGGCACGCCTCATGTAGTGGTGCAGTGAGTAGTGGGCATTGCTACGTACGGAACAAGACCCATTTCCGAAAATAATGAGCCAAAATTCTGGACTTGTGCATGGCTATTTTGTATAAAGTGTCAGGTGTCAGATTTTTGACGATTTGTTCTTTGTTTTTTTTTCTCGGTGATCAAAGTTGTGTGGGAGTACTATTATATCAGCATTGGGACATAACCACAATTTGAAACAATTTCTAATCAAGGGCAAGATATATATATATATATAACATTTAACAAACAAAAGGATCGATTACAGCTGCAATTAAAAAAGTAAAAATCCATCTGCAATTGCCATGCCATTGGTGCATGCAGTGTACGAGTAGTGGGCACGCCTCATGTAGTGGTGCAGTGAGTAGTGGGCATTGCTACGTACGGAACAAGACCCATTTCCAAAAATAATGAGCCAAAATTCTGGACTTGTGCATGGCTATTTTGTATAAAGTGTCAGGTGTCAGTTTTTTGACGATTTGTTCTTTGTTTTTTTTTCTCGGTGATCAAAGTTGTGTGGGAGTACTATTATATCAGCATTGGGACATAACCACAATTTGAAACAATTTCTAATCAAAGGCAAGATATATATATATAACATTTAACAAACAAAAGGATCGATTACAGCTGCAATTAAAAAAGTAAAAATCCATCAGCAATTGCCATGCCATTGGTGCATGCAGTGTACGAGTAGTGGGCACGCCTCATGTAGTGGTGCAGTGAGTAGTGGGCATTGCTACGTACGGAACAAGACCCATTTCCGAAAATAATGAGCCAAAATTCTGGACTTGTGCATGGCTATTTTGTATAAAGTGTCAGGTGTCAGTTTTTTGACGATTTGTTCTTTGTTTTTTTTTCTCGGTCAAAGTTGTGTGGGAGTACTATTATATCAGCATTGGGACATAACCACAATTTGAAACAATTTATAATCAAAGGCAAGATATATATATATATATAACATTTAACAAACAAAAGGATCGATTACAGCTGCAATTAAAAAAGTAAAAATCCATCAGCAATTGCCATGCCATTGGTGCATGCAGTGTACGAGTAGTGGGCACGCCTCATGTAGTGGTGCAGTGAGTAGTGGGCATTGCTACGTACGGAACAAGACCCATTTCCGAAAATAATGAGCCAAAATTCTGGACTTGTGCATGGCTATTTTGTATAAAGTGTCAGGTGTCAGTTTTTTGACGATTTGTTCTTTGTTTTTTTTTCTCGGTGATCAAAGTTGTGTGGGAGTACTATTATATCAGCATTGGGACATAACCACAATTTGAAACAATTTCTAATCAAAGGCAAGATATATATATATATATATAACATTTAACAAACAAAAGGATCGATTACAGCTGCAATTAAAAAAGTAAAAATCCATCAGCAATTGCCATGCCATTGGTGCATGCAGTGTACGAGTAGTGGGCACGCCTCATGTAGTGGTGCAGTGAGTAGTGGGCATTGCTACGTACGGAACAAGACCCATTTCCGAAAATAATGAGCCAAAATTCTGGACTTGTGCATGGCTATTTTGTATAAAGTGTCAGTTTTTTGACGATTTGTTCTTTGTTTTTTTCTCGGTGATCAAAGTTGTATGGGAGTACTATTATATCTGCATTGGGACATAACCACAATTTGAAGCAATTTCTAATCAAAGGGCCAACCTATTAATTAATGACTAATCATGCTTAAACAGAGCCCATCTGATTTGACTACCTTTCAACTCAGTAATAGGTTATATATATTACCCCAACCAACCCGGCCCGAGACCCTCTCACTTACTCACTAACTCACTCACTCACTCACCCTCCTTCTTCTCCTTCATATACTCAAGACAAACCCTCCTCCATGGCTTCCATACCTTCCACGGCAATGCAAACACCACCACCACCTTCCACCCCACCCCACCCACAAGCCCCAGCCATGCAAGAACCACCACCCCACCCACAAGCTGCTCCGGCCGTAGCTTCTTCCTCCGTTGCTGCTGGCCACCATCCACCTTCCACAACCATGCAAGCAACACCACCACCACCACCTTCCACCCCACCCCACCCACAAGCTGCTGGCCACCTTCCACCTTCCACGACTATGCAAGCACCACCACCGCCGCCACCTTCCACCCCACCCCACCCACAAGCTCCGGCTACGCAAGCACCACCACCCCACCCACAAGCCCCGGCCATGGCTTCCTCCTCCGTTGAGAGCCACCTTCCACCTTCCACAGCCATACAAGCACCACCATCACCACCTTCCACTCCACCCCACCCACCTTCCACATCCCTTGCACAGATGACAATCCAACCGGAGGTGAGATTATGAATCAATCGATTCTTTTATATATATAAAATAAAAAATATCATTAACTGTTTTTATATAGGAGACTCAAAATTCGACTGTCCATTCGACTGTATCTCCACCTCCAGCTCCTTCAAATTTCACTGATGAGGAGGTATATTTTATTTTCAGTTAAATTTTTTTTTAATTAGAATGTAAATTAGTTATATGAGAAGTTTAGTTTCAATATATATATATATATACTAGTAAATACTTTTTATCTGTACTAAAAATTAAATTATATTTTTTAATAAAATATATATGTTTTAATAAAATTAAATAAATAATTCATCACCATAAAAAAAAATTATAAATTAAATAAATAGTATTTAAATAAAAACATACATTATATATTTATGGCAATTAAAATATATAACACATAAATTTTAAATATATATATTTAAAAAGACAATACATCAATAGTCAATTCTTTAATATAATATATTTAAATAAAAATGAAAATATTTATATAAAAATATATTTACATTTTGAAATAAAATATTATCTTAAAAACCTTTTATATAAATTATTTGTTGGAAAAAGTGGCTGAAATATTTTTATATTAATTTATTTATATTTTTAACATAATTAATTTTTTTAACAATTTTCAAATTATTATTTTTTTTAAAAGTGAAATAATATTTTTTTAAGAGGTACCAAATAGGAACATATTAAGATTAAATTAATAAACTTTTAAATATATATATATATAATTTCAACTAAAATAATGTAAAACCAACCGCAACAAAACTAAGATCATACACATAAAACAAATCACTGATATAAAAATTTGGAGTTGCCATAGCTTTTGAAAAAGTAAGACAGCAACTTATTATTGTTCACAAAATTAAATAATTCTTTAAAATCTTTCATAAAGTCAGAATAATTAATGATTTATGTATATAATATTAAATGATGAAATAATTGTGTTTGGTGCATTTTAATATACTTTATAATGTGGTGTATTTATATACTATTTTACCTCCAAAAAAAATTAATACTGACTTATTGTTTATGGCAAGACAATCTTGCTAGTTGTTACCTCGTTTCAAATCTTTTTTTTTTTGTTATATTACAAATTAATACTAAATATGTGACAAACACATGCTCAAAATGGGTTAATAACCAATCTGGATTTTTTTTTTGTTTAATTAAGATGTAAATGACTTATAAGAGGTTAGTTTTAATAAATATATATATATATACACAATAGTGAATAGTGCATTTAAATGCACTATCCGTTCTAAAAATTAAACTATATTTTTAATAAAATATATATGTTTTAATAAAATTAAATCAACAATTCAGCACAATAAAAAAAAATTACGATATAAATTAAATAAATAGTATTTAAATAAAAATATACATTATATATTTATGGCAATTAAAATATATAACACATAAATATTTAAATATATATATTTAAAAAGACAATACATCAATAGTCAATTCGTTAATATAATATATTTAAATAAAAATTAAAATATTTATATAAAAATATATTTACATTTTGTAATGTAGATTAATAAAATATTTTTATATTAATTTATTTTTATTTTTAACATAATTAATTTTTTTAACAATTTTCAATTTTTTTTTTAAAAGTGAAATAATTTTTCTTAACTTTTTGGTAAATAATTTCTTTTATATAAAGAATACATGAATTAGACTCATCCATCATAACCGTTGTAACAATTTTTGTATTAAAAAAATATTCTTATTCATTTATGTGTGTTCTCTATTAATGTAGTAAATTATTTGGAAAAGAAAATGACACAAGAAAAGATAACAATAAAAAATATTTTATATTTTAAAATAATTTACTTACCCCTTTTTCTTTTTCTTTTTCATGTTGAAATCTTAATTGAGATATTTAATAAAAAAATGAGTAGATTTGATGAATTGGAAGTAAAAATATTAGATATAGGAAGACTTTTTTTTACAATACAAGCTGTTTTTTTTACAATTATGCTAACTAGGCCTGACATATTTATATGTCAGTATTATTCTTTTAATTTCTTATTGCAATTAATGCTTGGAGCTGGATGTGCAAGTGGGTTACTTGCAATATTAATTCAAATGAGAAATGTTGCAATCATTTGGAATAATATATATAAGAAATTTAGTGATCTCTTTCAAAATAATAATAATAATAATAGGTTATTTACACCTTTTATTTTGCAATGGAAAAATAATGTTTTCGAAAAAAGTACACTTAAGTACAAATTTTTAGAACATTACTCTATACTATCGATCATCATATGTCTATTTGCTATAGTAATAATAGCAATGATGACGGGTGGAAACATAGCAGCATTTCATAAATACTGTCGGGTTAGTATTTCTTTCTTATTATTAGCTTAATTATAAATTTTATTTTATTATCAGTAGTTTAACTAATATTTTTATTATTGATTCTTTTTTAGGATCGTGCTCATGCTGCGAGTCCGGGTCCGGGTCCGAGTCCTGTTTGATGTTGTGGAGGATCATTCTTTTACTTTCTTTCCGTGTAAATTTTTATGGCATTGCTGTGTAATAGCTTCATCTACATAGTTATAATATTTTAAAAATACAAGACAACTTTTCTAATATGCTTTTCTTCATTTTCAGCTAAGTGCTTGCTAGGTACTTGTCTTCAGACAGAGATAGAAATAATAAAAAAAAAAATCTAGTATAATAATAACAATAGAAATTCAATGTAAGATTATTAGAAACTACACCCTAGATATTGAAGAAACTTAGACAATTAAAAGAAAAACAGAAATAATAATAATTAATTGTGTCATGGAAAAAAATAATTTCACTTGACTTGTAAGATTTACCTCAACTTCTATATATGTGCTAGCTCCTAAGCTTCAAAGGATGTTCTAAAGTACATTCGACAAATAAGGATGTTCTATATTGCAATCTGAAAAAATTTCTGAAATGGGGCTAAAGAGAAATCAAATAAGAATATTATTTACACCATATTGTGACCAGAAAAAAAGGTAGACTAGGGCAACAAAAATATTATCATCACTTCGTTCTAGCCTCAAAAAAATTAAACATCAAAAGTAAGATTTAACAATGTTTATGTACACATATATATATATATCTTGCTATTACTTTGCAGGCTGATCTTCTGAAATCTCAATAGCAGTAAGAACTCACCAATAACAACATAACACAATTTTAAACAATAAATTAGATAAAACATAGCTCAAATATCCTTGTCTAACTGATATTAACCAAAACCAGTTTTACCAGAAAATGCAAGCTGTAAGTCCAGACGACAAACTCTAAATTTCACTTCAGTGGAATTGAGTATACGAAATTGGTAAATAATAATTACATCTTGTTGAGCATAATGAACCTGTGGTTATTCCCAACTCGGATCGATATTGCACGATGTAGATCTAGCTAGGCTCACTCAAGCTCAAACAATAAGTATATATGTATATGATACTTTGTCAAGTTGCCTTGCCTTGCATTTTATTTTAAATATCTAATGATTCGACTAACTAATATTATATATAGAAGAGTTGGTGGATGGATTTTTACTTTTTTAATTGCAGCTGTAATCGATCCTTTTGTTTGTTATAAAAGAAAAGTATATAACATAACGCAAGAGTCAAACTGCTATAGTATTTTCTGTTGTACTAAGTTGAAAGGCAGTCAGATCAGATGGGTTCTGTTTAAGCATGATTAGTCATTAATTAATATGTTGGCCCTTTGATTAGAAATTGTTTCAAATTGTGGTTATGTCCCAATGCTGATATAATAGTACTCCCACACAACTTTGACCGAGAAAAAAAACAAAGAACAAATCGTCCAAAAATTGACACCTGTCACTTTATACAAAATAGCCATGCACAACCCCCTATATTAAGCTAAAAGAAATTATAAACACATATTGTACATTCATCATGCTTTGCTTTTAACCAATTAGAATTCCAAACAAAACAACTGCAGGTGCGGGCATTATATTGCTGCTCTAAATGGCAATTTTTTCTTTTAAATCCTTTATTAACCAACAAAACAACCAATTAAATGGGTATTGCTGCTGCATTGCATGCAGGTACCTACGTACGTAGGTACTGAATACTTGTCCTGCCAGAGGGGCCAAGGCAGCTAGCTCGTCCTTGTGAGACAATCTGCGCATGCATGGTGGCATTTTTTTTAATTAACAAGTTTTTATATATAAAAGAAAATAAATCTAATTAATAATTAAACAACCTTTTAATCTAGCTAGCTAATAATATAAATTCAACCAGTAAAAAACCACTAGACTTTAAGGAATCTTGTATGCATATAAATGACAATAGCATAAGGATTATTATATATATATATAGTAAGAATTTATTTTATATATCTTAATATATATATATATATATGTTAGTCCTTGTTTAGAGTTTGTCTAATCATTTTTTATTATGGTTTGATAGAACTACCTACTATTCTTTGGAGGTGACACTATACAAGAAAGTGTTAAATTACAGGCGGAACAATTAGAGGTGAACTTAGTCTCTCAGTAATGTACGGGTTATTAATAGCGGACTTAGTAGTCTGCCGCTAATAATGTGGAATTTTTTTTTTTATTAGCGGCGGACTTACCAATTATTAGCGGCGGGTATTTTCCCTTAGTAGATGCAGATCTATCCGCCACTACTACTATTAGCGGCAGGTAAATATCTGCTGGTAATAAGATTATTATCGGCGGGATATATTAATAGTGGCAGGTCCCCGCCTCTAATAATCTTACATATTGAAAAAATTTCACATCGTCTCGTCCGTCCCTATAATTTCTCTTCTCTCCCTCTCTCAGACGCACTCTTCTCTCAGTCCGCCCCTCTGTCCGAGCACCACCACTGCCCCCACGCTGGAATATATTAATTTTGTATGTATTAATTTTTTAATTTTAATTGTTTGTATGTAGTTTTTTTTTTAATTTTAATTGTTTGTATTTATTTTTAGAACCCCACACGCCGGATTTTCGGACCACCACCAGTATATGTATTTTTTTTGTAATGATATTGGTTTCATAGTATTTATTAAAAAAATTGTTTTGGTCTTATTAAAAAAATAGATTCCTGTGTTGTATTATATTGTATTTAATTTATTATTAAAAGAATGAGATTGATTATTAAAAAAATTTAAATTAAAAAAAATATTAGTATGTTGCTTTATTTTTTTAGTAGAGCATCAAACTTTTGAAAGGAAAAAATCAGATTATTAATGTATGCTGTTATTGTTTTTTTCTTTTTTGTATTAATCATATTATGGTTTATGTTGATTTGTGTTGTAATATTATTTTAATAAATATTCTGTTGTTCTAGTTATTCTAGGTTTGTTGTTTGGAGATTTTAAATTTTGGGATATGATAAATTTAAGTTGTTATGTTGTCAAAATTAAAAAAAAAAAAACTATATATCTTATAATAAATGTTCTGGGATTTTCTGAGTGCAGGATTTTAAATTTTTTGAAACGATCGTATTAATCTGTTATGCTGACAAATTTTTTTTGAAATTTTATTAAGTAAAATAGTTTTAATTTTTTTTTGTTATATGTTATGTCAACATAATGAGAATTGTAATGAATATTATTTAATTTAATTAATTAGTATTATTATAATTAATTGAAAATTATTAAAAAAAATTATTAGTATTTAATTAGACGTTAATTTATTTTTTCTGTTCCGGTATGCTTATGATTGATGGTTGTTGACTACAACCATCAATTATAGGGATATCGGCATATAAGATATTATAATATTGCATAAGGTTTTAATATGGTCAATTTGTGACTTTGGGGATTCATCGCAGCAGCAACAACCGCAACAGAGATATGGTCAATTTGTGAGTTCGTCGCAGCAGCAGAGGTATGGTCAGTTTGAGAGTTTATTGCATCAGTCTCCCTCGGCACGACCACATACTCGACAATTTGGATCATCTTCGCAGCGGCAGTCTCCACAAGCTTATTACCCTTCACCACCACCACCATAGTTTGCTTCACCACCATTTCTCGCTTGGTTGGCCCGATCCAAACAATAATAATTAGTTTACGCTTTTTAATTAAATTAAGACAATTGATATTTTATGATAAGTTTATATATATGTAACTAAATTAAGACAATTTATATTTTTATTATGTTAATTTTATGGTTAGTTTATATGTAATTTTGTTTGATGAATATTAATTGTGTTATTAATAATTAATTTAAATTTATGTTGAATTTTATTATCTTTAAATAAGTATTATATGTATATTTATTATTAAATAAAATCAAACGAATTATTATATTTTAATATTATTAATTTATTACCGGTGGATAAATAAGGGTGGGACCCGCTGGTATTAAATAAGTCAAACGAGGTTGACTATTCTTTTATACTGGTGGAGTCCTGCCCCTATTAATCTGTCGGTATTAATAGAATACCGACAGGGTGTCAGTCCGCCGGTAATACTCCTAATCACCGACCAAATATTACCGACTAAGTATTACCGGCAGAATGCCCTATTATTATCAGCGGAAGCCTCCGCCTCTAATACTCGCTTCTGTTGTAGTGTGAGCTTGTCATGGAGATTTATTTATTGATAGCAAATGCATGCATCAATTGGGTAAAGAAAACATAAATAAAAAAAATATATACGTTGCTCTCTCTATGTAGAAGAAAATTGAATATAAATAAATAAGTGAAATATACTTTCAGAACTTGTGAAGGAAACAGAAATAAAAAATATATATATAAATATTTTATATAAAATACGCATGTGAAAAGAATGAATTGTGAGTAGATGATTGTGGTGTGGTGGCTTGGCTAGGCTGTCCTTACAATTTTTTTAGTATTATTTATTCAATGTTATATTTCCCACTGTATTTATTTCTAAATTTATAACTACTTAACTAATTTAATTATTATTATTATTATTGGATTTCATTTAGTGCCACAAAAAGTTTAATATTATAATTCATCTAGTGACATGTAGTGAATGTTATTATTTTAATATGTTAAATTTTTTTTTTTCTAGGAAAATGACAGTTAAACGAAAATGAGGAACAACTGCAAAAAATGAAGAAAAAAAAGTTGAAGTGACAAAATTTATGTGAATTTTTTTTAACATTAATGGTAAATTGGTATTTGGATATTTAATTTTTGAAGATATTAGGTGTTTTTTAACTTACATATTGTACCAATATTCTATGTTTTCCAAGAGAGACACTTCGGCAAAAACTCAATCTGAAAGAGGTCAAATGGAGACTTTATTACGAGAGCGAAATAGATTACAAAATATGACTTAAGGTCTTGATTAGAGACCAGGATGACAATATATGAAATTATGTGCTTATTTTCTATATTTAATTGAAATTATGTGGATTTTGATTACCCTCGCCTTAGGTGGCTAAAACCATTCGATATTTGGGTGGGAATCAAATCTCTTCATTATGGGAGAGATTTCCAACATCTCTTATTTAAAAGAGAAATTAACTTGATTTGATAAAATTAACATTATTTCCATAATAAATTTTTGGTGGCTAAAAGTTGACAAGATTTTCTATAATAATCTTTTTTGGAGACAAAATAATTTTCATCCAAAAAATCATAAATAATAAAAAATATTTAGGGAACAAATGAATTAAACTGAGTCTCCGATGTCTCGTTCAAATAAGATAAAGATTATTATTCTACCTGAAAACAAAAGATAAATTAATTGAAGAGATAATTACCTGAAGAGATAATATAAAAAAAATCGTTTTATACGGTACCTTTAATAAATTACAAAAATACGGCTTTTCCTACCCGTGTATATATATATTGACCCTTTGTTTTATTTTTTTGTCTTAATTTTTAATAAGAATTTAGGCATATCAAATAATATAATAATAAACGTAATAATAATTATAGTTACTATCTTCAATAAAATAAAGTAGATTAATTTATTTTTATTTAAAATAAATATATTTATTAATATTAAAATTAATATTTATACAATTACTCAAAAAATAAATAAATATTTATACAAATTACAATATGCTGTTATTAAAATTAATATTAATAACTATATGTTACAATATATAGTTAAAGATAATCATAATATTATTATTCTTTATAGAAATATTACATATATTTTTTAAATCATAGCTAGTCAAGTCTCAACACTCAATGTTAAACCAAAAGCATAATCTAATCCAAGTTTCAAGTTTTGTTACAAAAATATATTTAAAGTTAAAAAATTAGTTTTTGTAAATCTTTGTAATAATCATGTTAAATAAATTTATAAATATTTATGTAAATGTGAGTTACAAAATAAACTTTTTAGTTGTGAAATTAGTTTTGTAAATTATTGTTACAAAAATGTAAAACTTGTTTAAAAAAAATATTGTATTTTACCACTATATTCAATAAAGTGTTTTATAAATAATGAATATCTTAAATTTATATTTTTAAGTTGTATAGTATAAATATGATGGTTCATGTAATTTTTTGATACAATATTGTAACAATATGGAAAAGTATAATAATTTTTTGTATATTTTGTTTATGATTTCTTAACTATAAAACATTTTCGTAAATATTAATTACAAAAATATATTTCTTAGTTGTAAAATTAGATTTGTAAACTATTGTTACAAAAGTAAAAAATTTAGTTACGAATTTGTTTGTAAGTTTTATCTACAAAAAAACAAAAGAAAAATCTACAATTCTATAACTGATTTTGTAAATATTATTTACAAACACGTAACAGATATTTACAAGTTCGTAATATATATGTGCTATAATTTGAATAATATCAAAATTAATATATATGCTTTAATTTTTTTTTTCTAAAAAGGTAATTGATCTATAGTACTGATCCGAGTACTTATTGGATTAGATTGACTTTGAATAATTATGACCAAATCAGTACGAGGTAGAATGGCTGAACAAAATCATTTTGTGCCACAACACGCAAATGCATCGACACATGCATCTCTTATTTAAAAGACAAATTAACTCTAATTATTTGAGAAAATTAACATTAACCCTATAATAATTTTTTGGTAGTTAAAAGTTGACAAGAATTTCTATAATAATTTTTTGGGGCAATATAATTTTCATCCAAAAAAACATAAATAATAAAACCTTCAATCTTTAGGGAATAAATGAATCAAACTCAGTCTCCGATATCCTATTCAAATAAGATAAAATTATTATTGTACCTGAAAACAAAAGATAAATTAAACATATTATAAATTAATTAATTATAAAAGTAAAGAGATAATAAAATTGACCCAAAAAAAATATATGAATGTATAAATTAATGTACCTTAATTCATATAGTAGAGGATAGTAGAGGCACTCGTTTGTCTGTAGAGCATTTCTTAGAAATTTTCTTCATAAAATTCTTTAGTCTTTCCCAAGAACCAACATCAATATTATTGTGGCTGATTATGAAAATTAAGAAATAATAATCAAGAGAAGAATGAAATAAATAACTATAATATTATACTTATTTTTTGAAAGAAAAATAAAAAAAGAAAAAAGAAGTTGCTTACGATGTTTTTGGGATCTTCTCATCTATCTTTAGAGAATCAAGATTAATATTGCTTTGGTATATAAAATTGAAAAACACCAAAAAAAAAAAAAAAGAAATGTTAAAATTATATATTTAGGGAATAATAATAATAATAATAATGTAACTTACCTCGTTTTTGTGATCTTCTCATTCATCTCTCTTTTACTGGAGAATTAAGAAAAAAGTTAATAAGGAAATAAAATAAAAAAGAGCAATTGTAATTAAAAAAAATATCAATAAATAGCTTATTGATTATAAAAGTTAGGGTTAAGCACTTAGATTTAAGACGTTTCTTAAAATTGTAAGTAGCTCTAAATAAATTTGGATGACAAAATTTCATGATCAAACACATATTATTGTTGAACAAACATATAAATATATATATATATATATTAAGATCAACAAACAAGAAACCAAGCCAATTACAAATCAAAACACAGAAATTTCTTTGAAACATGCATAATAAGAAAATTGTTACTTACCACATTTTATGGGAGCGATTTCCGGGAACTATTTTGATCAAGAATTTGTCACTATTATAATTCTCTATCTTTAATTGTCTATAGTGAAATTTTCCATATATAGAAAATGCATATTTATTATCAAGGTATAAAATCATGTTGATCGAATTATAATGTTATACCCAGATTTCGAGCCATAGTAAATATGACCTCGAAAGCTGAGTTCGCATTAAATGGTCTCGTGAGGGTTAGGGTATGCTCTACGATTGTAAATTGAGCCTGCAAAGTATGATACATGACCTCGAGTGTAGTGACCTCGAAATGATCTCGATATCGAAAGGTAGCTCTGAGAGCCCATCTTCAGGAACAACTTCGGAGCAGGGATCTCGAGCTCGATATGCTATCTCGAAAGCAATGTTAGCTCGGGAGATGTCAGTGGCTCGCACAATGACGTGAAACCTGAGATGCTGAAGCCTTGGAGATACGCTATGATCACCTTGAATATCTACAAGTATTGTAGATATGGGATGTAATCCTCATTTATCGATGTAAATCCCCAAGAATCGTGGGATATTATTTAGTCAGTTATGCGTTTCCTGATCTTTGGGGAACGTTTCCTTTTATATCTGATTATTGGCATTTAAAGCCATTTATTTTTATTCACAAAAGAGTAACTACCCAAAATATGTGGGATAGTATTCTGCATCCTTCTCTATAAATAGAGAAGTCATGCACCATTGTAAGGGACCGAAATACTGATCCTTGAGAGAAAACTCTGGAGAATTCATGCTAAAGAATTGTTCAGAGATAATCTTGAGATTAATAACAGAGACTCGTGGACTAGGCAGATTTAACTGCTGAACCACGTAAAAAACCGTGTGTTTGATTCGTTTGTTTCTTTTGGCCATTGTCTTTAATTGTTTACGTGCTCTCTTCTTTTATCTGCTGACGAAAAACGGCGTCAACAGTTTGGTGCTTTCATTGAGAGCTGAACTCAAGCATCCATCCCAGAGAGATTCATGGCTGCAAACAATCAGAACACTCCTGAAGAAAATTACCCAAGGCGTCCTGGAAAACAACCAATGGAGAACCTGGACGCTGAAGAAAGGAGTGGGTCCTCTGATTCCCGGGGACCACCTCCACAACCAAGGGATGAGAACATGTACTATAACCCTGAGCGTTATGTACCTATTGTAGAATTGGAGAATCGGCAGCTGAAACAGCTGCTGGCAGATGCCAACAAACGTAACGAGGAGTTGACTAGGATAGCCGCGGAGGCGCAGGTGGCTCAGCCCCCGCTTCCGCGCGAAGACCAAGTCCCTCCTCCAAGGGACGTGCACGTTCCTCCCCGGAGGCCCCGTGGACGTCCACGAAAAAATGCTGCCACAAGGAGGCCAGCACAACCTCCAGCACCAACAGAGCCATCTGCTCCTTCTAGGCCTCAGAGGAGTACCCGAGCTCGGGTCCCGCCTAATCCATCTGTGGAAGTGCCTGCAGGAACTGAGAACAACCGAGCTCCTGCCGAAGCTCGGACTCAGGTTCCTGGTAGTGCACCGAACGCAACTGGCCCATCTCGGGCAAATTCTGGACCCTCCAGGCCAAGGCAAGGACGGCAACCACCGTCACCTATACGATTTCCTCCGTCTCCCATAAGATATCCTTCACCTCCCCGCAGGAACGCTCAACCTGGTCGAGATCAGGATCAAGGGCGTACAGGGGAAAGACAAGGAAACAGGGAGACGTTCCAGGGGCGGAAAGGCGCGCCATCCGAGAGAAGTCAGACGTCCCGATCTCGCACTGCAGAGACAAGGCGACGTAGAAAGGATCCACCACGAAATGACCGATCGATGAGTTTCACCAGTGATGAGTCCGGAGAAACTAGGTCTGTCAGTAAACACGACCGGGGTCGTAAAAATACTGGAAATCACAAGAGCCATCCCGACCTGCGCAATCATCTGAATCAGAGCAGGGGAAAAGGAGATCAGACAAATCCGGATCTTAGGAATCATCTGAATGGGCGTAGAGATCCCTCACGGAGACGCGAGCCTGGGATCGCGATTAATGACTATCAATTCCAAACACCGCCTAAGGACCCAGTACAAGAAAGGATCGATCAGCTCGAAAAAGCCTTTAGGCTTTTGAAGAATGAACGAGGGAACGGTCGATATGAGGACTCTGATGAGGAGCTCGAGCCTTTTGCTCCCAATATTTCTAACACTCAGTTCCCCCAAGGGTTCCGGATTCCTCACGTCCCAGCGTTTGAAGGAAAAACCGACCCATGCAGCCACCTGAGTACATTCAACACTATCATGAGAGCTAGTAACGTGGGTTACGAGCTCAGATGTATGTTGTTTCCGACATCATTGGCCAGACCTGCCAAGAGTTGGTTCGAGAAGTATAAGAGACATTCTATAACTTCGTGGGATCAATTGTCTAGAGACTTCAAGAAGCAGTTCCGAGCTATGATGGGAGTCAGACCCGAAGCATCCACTTTGACTAACGTCCGACAACAACCGAGCGAAACACTGAAGAGCTACCTGACAAGATTTAATCTAGAGGTCGCCCGAGCTCGAGACGTGGATGACAGTGGGCATTTGATGGCCATCCGAGCTGGTGTTTTACCCGGGAGTGCCCTTTGGGATGACATGCAAGGGAAACCGGTGAGGTCGATAACCGAGTTTAACAGACGGGCGCAGAGATTTGTCAATGTAGAGGAGGCGAGGTCAACACTCAAGGCGACCTCGCAGACTGAAACTACAACGATAAACATTAACTCTGCCTCAACCTCGGTTGACCCAGCAGCTACACAGCCTACCTCGGAGAATCCCTCCAAGAGGAAAAAGAGCGAGGGAAATAATCCCGAGGTTGATGGAGGAAAGAAGAAAAAAGGAGAAAGGTATTTCTCCGTATATAAAGTGCACACCGAGCTCAACGAGTCTCGGGAAAACATATACCTGGCTAATGAAAACCAGGTCCCCTTCAGGCGTCCGGACCCTATGAGGAATCAAAAGTCCAAGAGGGACTCCAGCAAGTATTGTCGATTTCATAGGGACACCGGCCACACAACTGATGAGTGCCGACAGCTGAAGGACGAGATCGAAGGGTTGATCTCGAGAGGTTATTTCCGGCAGTATGTCAAAAACCAGAATACTGGACAGGCTACTGCCAGCCAGAGAGTAGCCGCGCTTCCGGCAGCACAGAATAATAACTCCCGATCTCGGGATGAAGACAGGCCTCCGCCGATAGATGGAGATGACGTAATAACCATCTCGGGAGGTCCTCATCTCGCAGGAGGGGGCAGAAATGCTCAAAAACGATATGTGAATGAGTTGAAGACAGGGGACGGGTCTCCATATGAACCCGAACCAAGGGCACCAAAAAGCCAAAGGGTTGAGACTCAGCCTATAACCTTCACCGAGGAGGATGCCTCCCATGTCCAGTTCCCTCATCATGATCCACTCGTCATCACCCTACAGCTTGCCAACAAAAGAGTGCGCCGAGTTCTCATAGACAATGGGAGCTCAATTAACATTCTTTATAAAGCAACCCTAGAAAAAATGGGACTCTCCCTTCGCGACCTGAAGGCTTGTGCAACCACTTTGTACAGCTTTTCTGGAGAAGGAACCGCCTGTATGGGGTCCATTGAACTCCCTGTGACCTTGGGAGACTATCCAGTCTCGGTGACCAAGATGATGGAGTTCGTGGTAGTAGAGTTACCATCTGCCTACAATGTATTGCTCGGGAGACCCGCCCTGGTCGGGCTGGGGGCAGTTTCATCTGTAAGGCATCTAGCCCTTAAGTTCCCAACTCCAAGTGGAGTCGGAAC
This sequence comes from Humulus lupulus, assembly GCF_963169125.1. Lineage (NCBI taxonomy): Eukaryota > Viridiplantae > Streptophyta > Magnoliopsida > Rosales > Cannabaceae > Humulus > Humulus lupulus. The sequence continues at coordinate 1,520,515 of NC_084802.1, forward strand.
ATTGAAGGGAGATCAATTGGCAGGAAGGGAGTGCTACAGCATTTCCTTAAGGGGAAAGAAACAAACAAGCGCGCAAGCACTCGTTGTCATACAGAATAAAGATGGGACAGTTTTAGAAATTGATGAGGAGATCGATCCAAGGATTGAAGAGAAGGTTGACCTCCAACCTTTGGAGGAGCTCGAAGAGGTTCATCTCGATGAATCTGATCCCTCAAAGAAGGTGAAGGTCGGGAAACACCTCCAAGACGAATCAAAATAGCAATTAATTTGCTTTCTGAAGAAAAACCAGGATGTCTTCGCGTGGTCACACTCTGACATGGTGGGAATAAGCCCTAATGTAGCGAGCCACGCATTGAATATAGACAAAAGCTTTCCCCCGAAGCAGCAAAAGCGAAGGCAGCTGGATGAAGACAGAAAGAAAGCACTAAAGGAGGAGGTGGACAAGCTGAAAGCAAATAATTTTATAAGGGACGCTTTTTACCCTGATTGGGTAGCCAATCCAGTGTTGGTCCCGAAACCCAATGGGACATGGAGGACGTGCATTGACTACTCGGACCTCAACAAGGCCTACCCGAAAGACTGTTTTCCCCTGCCGAGAATTGATCAGCTCGTAGATGCCACGGCGGGGCATGGTCTGATGTCGTTCATGGATGCCTATTCTGAATATAACCAGATTCCCATGCATGCCCCCGACCAAGAGCATACGAGCTTCATTACAGATAAAGGGCTCTACTGCTACAATGTCATGCCATTCGGACTCAAGAATGCCGGAGCCACGTACCAGCGGCTCGTAAACATGATGTTCTCAGAGCAAATAGGGAACAACATGGAAGTTTATGTTGACGACATGCTTGTAAAGTCTCAACTTAACAAGAACCATGTTGATGACCTCGAAGAGTGCTTTGGCGTGCTCAGAAAGTACAACATGAAGTTGAATCCTCAGAAGTGCACTTTTGGGGTGTCTTCAGGAAAATTTCTGGGTTTCATTGTCAATTCTCGTGGGATCGAGGCTAATCCCGACAAGATAAAGGCCCTCATCGATATGCCTTCACCTCGGAAGCATAAAGATGTTCAAAGCCTGACTGGCAGGATGGCAGCTCTGAGCAGGTTCATCTCGAAGTCAACAGACCGCGGTCTCCCATTCTTCAACTTATTGAAAGGAAGTAAGAAGTTCGAATGGACAGATAAGTGCGAGCTAGCCTTTCAGGAGCTCAAAAAGCACCTAGCCGAACCGCCCATCCTATCAAAGCCTGAGACGGGAGAAGTACTGTTCCTGTACCTCTCAACTACCGAACACGCGATAAGCGTGGTGCTCGTCCGAGAGGAAGAGAGAATACAAAAACCCGTCTACTATATCAGTAAAAGATTACTGGGGGCAGAGTCAAGGTATCCACTGATGGAGAAGCTCGCCCTCAGTCTGATCCACTCATCTCGAAAGCTCCGCCCTTACTTTCAGGCACATCCTATCCATGTATTAACAGATCAACCACTAAGGCAAGTCTTGTCTAAACCAGAGGCGTCTGGTCGACTCCTAAAGTGGGCTGTTGAACTCGGACAATTCGAGATCACCTACCATCCGAGGGCGACCATCAAGGCACAAGCGTTGGCGGATTTCATAGTGGAGTGCACCGGCATCGCTGATGACGAGGTAACAACCACGGCCCACGAGCTGTGGAAACTTTACGTCGACGGGTCGTCAAATGAAAATGGAGCGGGGGCAGGAGTTATTTTGATCACTCCTGCAGGGAGCAAATTTCACTCTGCATTAAGGTTCGGCTTTAAAGCATCTAATAATGAAGCTGAGTACGAGGCTTTACTGGCGGGACTACGAATAGCAAAAGAGCTAAAGGCCAAAGCTATACATTGCTACAGCGACTCCCAGCTCGTAGTTAATCAAATCTTGGGAGAGTACCAGGCTCGTGGCACAAAAATGGCAGCTTATCTGGAGAAGGAAAAGTACGCATTGGAGTTTTTTGAGTTTTATGCAATCGAACAGGTTCCCCGAGAACAAAACTCAAACGCAGATGCCTTAGCTCGCCTCGCCACCTCCGCCGAAAATGAGGAGCTGAATGTTGTACCCGTAGAGCACCTGTCAATGCCCAGCATTACTGAGCCTGACGAGGAAGATGTGAGTATGATCGAGACAGAGCCGACCTGGATGAGCCCGATAGTTGAGTACCTCGAAAATGGAATTCTTCCGAAAGATCGAAATCAGGCTCGGAAACTAATGTATCAACTTCCCCGTTACACCACCCTGGACGGAAGGCTATACAGAAGAGGGTATTCCATGCCATTGCTCAGATGTGTAACTCCTCCCGAGGCAAAGAAGATTATTGAAGAAATTCATGAAGGGTTCTGCGGAGACCATACCGGGGGGCATAGCCTGTCCAAGAAGATTATACGCCAAGGATATTTCTGGCCAACCATTAAAACGGATTCTTTCGAGTTCGTGAAAAAGTGCGACAAGTGCCAGAGATTCGCCACGATACCCCGAGCTCCACCTTCCGAACTAACCATGTTGACATCCCCATGGCCTTTTGCGGTATGGGGCATCGACCTCATAGGCTCACTCCCAACTGGCAAAGGAGGAGTAAAGTATGCTGTGGTCGCGGTTGATTACTTCACAAAATGGACGGAGGCTGAACCATTGGCGACCATAACTTCGAAGAAGATCCTAGATTTCGTGGTAAAGAACATCGTATGCCGATATGGAGTGCCAAGAAAGATTGTGTCTGACAACGGAACCCAGTTTGACTGCGACTTATTTACCAACTTTTGTAACAAGAACGGTATAATAAAGAGCTTTTCGTCAGTGGCTCACCCTCAGGCGAACGGTCAGGTCGAAGCCGTTAATAAAACTCTCAAGAGTTCTTTCAAGAAAAAGTTAGAAGAAGCAAAGGGACGATGGCCTGAGGAATTACCCCAAGTCCTTTGGGGATATAGAACTACAGCTCGGACATCAACTGGGCATACCCCGTTTTCTCTAGCATACGGCTGCGAGGCAATGTTGCCCATTGAGGTCGAAATTCCAACGATTCGAACTCAGATTTACGACCAAAGTTCCAATCATACTCAGCTCGAAGAAACCCTAGACTTGATCGAAGAAAAAAGGGAAGAGGCTCAGCTGAAAAATGCTGCTTACCAGCAGCGGACCACGAGATATTTCAATAAGAGGGTTCGAGACCGAAAGTTCGGAGTGGGAGACCTGATTTTGAGACGAGTATTCTTAGCAACCCGAGATCCAGCAGCTGGGGTGCTCGGGCCGAACTGGGAAGGACCATACCAGATAGAGTCAATCATCCAACCGGGCGTATACAAACTTGCGAGATTAGATGGGAGCCTGATACGTCGAGCATGGAATGGCGAACACCTTAGACCATATTATCAATAGTGCAGAAAGTGTCGCCTGTAACCATGATTTTCTGTATTTAGTTTGTTTTTGAATTTCAAATAAAGGGTCTACTTTGTTTCACATGTAATTTATTTTTATTTTTTGCAAATCTCTCTTAATTTAATAACCTATGATCACACTCATAGGATATTAAGGGGGCATCATTGGTATACATACCACCAGCTTAAAAAATAAAAAATATACATAAAGTACTTGGATATAACCAAGTACGCGATATTAGATAGATCGGACATAACCGAATTATCAAACACAAAGTATTTGGACATGACCAAATGCGCGAGCTTAGATAGTTCGGATATAACCGAACCATCAAAACCTAAATATCTGGAGTTAACCAGATGTGTAGACACAACAGGTTTGGAACAAACCAGCCAAATTATCGATCGATGATAAATGGGAGCCTAAACCTATTGCGAGATAAGTCAAAGTCGAGGCTGGAATATCTTAGAAATATAGTTTCGAACTCTTAACCTCAGAGCTAAAATACTGAGGATGAGGAAAAGTAACTAAAAAAAAGATATAACCAAATCATTCATATTACATACCATATAAGTACTTTCGAGTTCATGGTTGGAGTAATATCCGACCTTGATAAATAACGAGGTCGGAAACGGATAATCCGAATAAACTATGCATGAATGCATCGAATTTCGAGCCTAAAATCCAAACTATGTTTGTATGCATAAATAAACATAAATGAGTTCATCAATTATAAGAATGTGCAAAATATTTCGAGCCAAGAAATGTAAAGCATGTAAAAAATTAAATTAGTTAAAGAAATTGTATCAGCCCCATGGGCGTAATTCACAATAATTACATAAGAGGACGCAGCCCCAATGACCGATCTCCCCGAGGTCAGACTCAATGAAGAGGAATCTCCTTGGCCTTCTCTGCAGCACCGGACCCCTCAGGACGAATAGCATGACTATCCTCCTGAGCTCCCTCCGAAACGGTACCCGGAGCAGCCTTATCCTTCTCGAGCTGCTCAGCCTTCTCTTTCTCGAGCCGTTCAACCTCTTCCTTCTCAAGCCGAGCATTCCATCGTTCGAGGAAGGATGCCTCGTGGGGACCCAAAAAACTGGTGTCCAGTTCTTCGTTATAGGCCCACATCCGGTACATGGCTGAATCGACCGCCGTTTCCTTCTTTTCTTTGAACTCGGCAGTAAGGCGGGTTTTGATATCCTCCATAAGGTCGAGGGTGACGGCCTTATCTTCCTCAAGCTTCTTATTGGTCTCCCGAAGCTGGATGTTATCTCTCTTTTGCTCCTCGAGTTCGTTTTTCAGCTTTCCAAGCTCCTTGGCCATTTCCTCACGCTCCTTAACCACTGCCTCGAGCTTAATGTTCGCCGCCTTCAGGTCATCATTCGCTCTAAGGTGGAGGTCCCTCTCCTCTTGGGCGAGGGTCCTGCTCGAATGGACCTCGTTGTTCAGCTCGTAATTGAGCTGGGCAGTGAAAGCAAGAGCCTGAAAAAAGGAAGAAACCATCATTAGCCTCGAGACAGTATGAATGTAAGCAAAGGGAATATAGGATACTTACCGCGGCAGTGTGCTCGATACTCTTCTCGTACAGGACAGTGCGGTCCCGAGTGCCAGTTAGACACTGCCACTGAGGAGCCTCGAAACTGCCGTAGCTCTGGCCCATCCGGGACATTACATCCGAGATCAGCGTAGATCCGTGAGGACCGGCAGCATTATCCACCACATACGAATCCATATGGGTGGAGATGGTTAGCTTCTGAGCTCGGGAAGCAGAAGGTCTTTTGGCGAGCTGGGTAGAAGGCATTTGACCCGCCACAGGAGGTTGGGATTCGACCACGGCAGCAATACCAGTCTGCGAGGCCGGCGCCACCACAGAGACGACGGCCTGCGAGGGTGGTATCGTCGTGGGGGCGTTAGTCTGGCCAGTCGACGCAGCAGTAGAGCTCGAAGCCGGCGGGGGAGGAGGAGGCGTTTTCCTAGATTTCTTGGAGCCTTTCCCAGGCTGGTTGGTTTTCAGTCCCCCTGCCCTGGGGCATTTGCTCCTCTTGGCACCCGCATTGTCGATAAGGGCGTCGAGGTCGGAGTCCATATCGCCTGCACAAGTCATCACAGTGAGTCAGTAAAAGAAATACAAGTTGCTTCAACACTATATATAGAGTGGTGGAAGAAAAAACCTAACTGGAACTTTCCCCCGAGCTTGAGCTTGGGGACCATGAAATTCCCCCGTCTTCAGAAGAGGCGGGGGGAGGGCCTTCCCTATAAGTTGGTGATAACCTCGAAAGGTCCCTATAATCATTGGTCCCATACTGCACAGCTATCCCATTCCACATCTCGTCCGTGGTATACATAGTGTCGTATTTCCCGAGCCCACTATCAAACCTATGGACACAGTCATCTACCCAACTCCATATGTAGAAGTGGTATCTATCCTGTGGGCACGAGACTAGTCTATTGGGCCTGTGTTTTAATAAAGTGGGGGACCACATTCGCGAAGTAGGAAGGGTTTTACCTCCATCGGAGTCTGAACTCGAGGCTTCATCATTGGCCTCGTTCCCCGACCGCGGACTTCTCGAGCGAATTGGGAGAGATGCTTTCCTTTCCCTCCTCGGGGGAAGGATGCCTGTGGGCAGAGGCACTTCCTCCCAGCGTTCATATTTGTTACTGGACCAGTCAGAGGTTGACTGGCCCTGTCCCAACAACCCACAAGCTCGTAGCTTGTCCTCATGTAGCAGAAATGAGAGAGACCTCCTGCCATAAGGGAGTCGGAGCAGGCTCTCTCTGTGCTCCTTCATTGTCTCGTCAGGGGTGGGACGCTGAAAGTTAGCTGAAAGGCGAGATACACTTCAACTAAACATGGATTCAAGGGCTAAAGATTCGAGCTCAAAAATAGAAAGTAACGAGAATACTTACGAATCCGCCTAAACGAACGATGTCGAGACGGGAACAGACCGTCTGTCCAGAAAAAAGCCTTCTTGAAGTCAGGGGGATGGTTCGGAAGGTCTTCAAAGATCTTTGTCTCTTTGGGGTAGCTCGAAAGATAGTAGAAACCATCTCCTCCCCGAGCTCGGGAGGGAGTACTCTTCAAGCAAAAGAGATATAAAATCTCTTGGGGTGAAGGTCCTGTCCACCCCTGCTCGTGAAACAAGGACCTCAGGGCAGACAGCACCCTGTATGAATTGGTGTTGAGTTGGAATGGAGCCAACCCAACGAAATCGATGAAGTCTCTGAAAAAGGACTTCAGGGGCAACAAAGCTCCTGCCCTTAGGTGTTCCTGGCTCCAGGCCGCGTATTTCACACTGGAATCGCGGCCCCCAGGAGCGAAACAGCTCCGTTCATGCCTTGTCGGAGCTCGACACTTCAGTGTGTCCAACGAGCTAAGGCCATGAATGGCCAGGATGTCAGTTATCTGGTCGGAGGTGGTAACCGAGCTCTGGTAGAATTCGGCTTCAAACATCTCCCTCCTAGGCTGCGAAGACGAAGGCTCCGCCATTAAGGAAAACTGAAGTTCCCCCGGGTGGTATGCTACCGTGACTTTTAACGCGGGGTCGAGGGGAACTGGCCTAGGTCCGGGGTTAGGCTCCGGATAGATGGCTTCCCGAAGGACCCTTCTCTTCTTTTCGATGACCTTGTCAATCTGGCGGCGATAGTGGGCTCGAATGTCTTCTTGCTCGCGTGCGATCTCGTACTCTTTAATCCGACGCTGGTTCCGGACAAAGACTGATTCCGGGCTCGGAGATTTGGGCTCGTAAGGGATTGCTCGTAATGACCCCCACCGTCTTTCCAGATTCTGTGACATCTAACGAGAAAGAAAAAATGGTGAGGGCCATGCATGCAAGGGTCACGAACTCGATAGGATGAGCTCGGATATCTAAGGACAAGAAATTAAGTATTTAGACCATTACTAAAGAGTCAGAGCGTGGCTTCCACAGGAAAGGAAAAGGAGCGTGGATGATTTCTTTTTGAAAATCCCGAAATTCAAGGGAAATGAGAGTGGCGGTTAGCCAGGAAAAGCGTTTTTGGTTTTCGTGTATTTGTCAAAACCCATGTTTTTATCCCAAAGCTTAATGAACAAGAAACGCTGCCTAAGAACTTCAAAACCCAGGAAATGGGAACCACATTCAAACGTCGAAACTGGGTATAAACCAGAGACGAACATCCAGAGTGGAAGTCCAGAAAGCCTAAAAACCTATCGGTTCAAAACCTCCTATCGCATCATGCTAAGAACACATACTAACGTACACAGCAAGCACAGTATAAAAAGAACAACAAAAATGGCGTACTTACACAGTGATGGTGAGTGCAGCGAAATCATCGAGTGGAGAAGAGGTTGCAAGAAAGAACTCACTGACTCGAACAGACCAGGGTTCCTTTGTTTTTTGGGTCGAGAAAACATGCACGGGATGGAAGATTCTTAAGAAAGTTTCTGGCTTTCTTGTTTTTTCTTTTCTTTCTGGTTTACAATGAACAAACGTAAAGAAGAAGACGAAGAGGAGATCTTATATATATAGGTGGGAAAACTGAAATCGATCAGGAGCGTTGGTTAAAATCCTCAACAGATCGAATGGAGGGGAATCGGTGATAAGATGGCGCCGAAAAGTTGTCAGACGAACGATCGTGGGCGTGTTCCCAAGGTACTCAAGTACCTAAAGTGAGCAATACCCATCTGGCACGTGTCCGTTTTTAAGAGTGTGACGGTATGATTCCCAGAAAGAGTAGTTCAAAAGTTTCCTTCTCTTAGGACTCGAACAAATACTTTTGAGGGGGCAAAATGTTATACCCAGATTTCGAGCCATAGTAAATATGACCTCGAAAGCTGAGTTCGCATTAAATGGTCTCGTGAGGGTTAGGGTATGCTCTACGATTGTAAATCGAGCCTGCAAAGTATGATACATGACCTCGAGTGTAGTGACCTCGAAATGATCTCGATATCGAAAGGTAGCTCTGAGAGCCCATCTTCAGGAACAACTTCGGAGCAGGGATCTCGAGCTCGATATGCTATCTCGAAAGCAATGTTAGCTCGGGAGATGTCAGTGGCTCGCACAATGATGTGAAACCTGAGATGCTGAAGCCTTGGAGATACGCTATGATCACCTTGAATATCTACAAGTATTGTAGATATGGGATGTAATCCTCATTTATCGATGTAAATCCCCAAGAATCGTGGGATATTATTTAGTCAGTTATGCGTTTCCTGATCTTTGGGGAACGTTTCCTTTTATATCTGATTATTGGCATTTAAAGCCATTTATTTTTATTCACAAAAGAGTAACTACCCAAAATATGTGGGATAGTATTCTGCATCCTTCTCTATAAATAGAGAAGTCATGCACCATTGTAAGGGACCGAAATACTGATCCTTGAGAGAAAACTCTAGAGAATTCATGCTAAAGAATTGTTCAGAGATAATCTTGAGATTAATAACAGAGACTCGTGGACTAGGCAGATTTAACTGCCGAACCACGTAATAAACCGTGTGTTTGATTCGTTTGTTTCTTTTGGCCATTGTCTTTAATTGTTTACGTGCTCTCTTCTTTTATCTGCTGACGAAAAACGGCGTCAACATATAAAAACTCATATCGGCTAAAATTCGAGTAAAAGATATATCTTCAGAAGAATGAGGCCTTATAGCTCCAATATTCAGATATCTGTCACGACAAAGCTTGAAAGATTTTATCTCAATATAATTGTCAGATTTATTATCAATTCGGATAATAGCTTTCCTCATCATCTACACATACACAAATTAATAAATAAAACAAAAGTTAATAATCACCGATTAAAGCAATCCATGATTATAATTATGAAGGAAAGAATAATAACAAAATAATTATACATATAAATACAATACCTGCATTATTTATATATATAATGTCAAAGAGAGAAAGACTAATAATTATCGATGATGATGAACTAAGTAAACAAGTGAGTCTCTCTCTCTATATATATATATAATTACATGTAAGGGCAAAGAGTGTGATATTTTATTCACTCTTCCGAATAAAATCTTAACTAATTTTTTATTTGAATTTTTTTAAAATAATATATTTTTGAAATATGAAAGAGTGTGATATTGAATTATAATTTTAAAATAATAACAATTTTAATATTGTTATATAAGATCTTAACTGATTAATTGTTTGAAATTTATTAAATAATAATAATAATATTTTGATGAAATATGAAACTGTGATATTCACTATATTCGTTAAAATTTATAATTTTAAAATAATTATATATATGAAGAGCAGCAAAGAGTGATAAATATCTATATATATTTTAAGAAAAAATTAACATAAAAATCCGCAAATATTTATGCAGTTAGTTAGTATTCACCTTATAAATAAGTAAGGGTTGAATATTAATTAAATCTTCTTTGTTTCATTTTATTCTATTTTAATATACACTACCACTACTTCTCTCTCTGATCATCATCCAATATATATAGCCTCAACTCAAAGGTACGTATATGTAACGCCCTATTACCTTAGAGCCGTTACTTAGTGAGTTTTTAAGACAAAACAGTGTGCAATGAACTCGCTAACCGAGGTTTTGAGACAAAAGTGTGACTAATTAAAATTTAAGGCTGTAATCTTAGAAAATGCGTCGTTTCATTTAAAACTGCTAGTATTAAACATTTGGGATCCCAAAATAAGGTTTGAAAACTATTTATATCTTGAAATAAGTTTACAGTTGATAAATCATAAAATCATAGATTATTACAGCCATTTTCAAATAAACCCCCAACCAAAGCAGTCGGGCAGGCCAAACATGTACGCGTCGCTTCACGCTCTCCGTACTCATGGTTGGTTGACTCAGTCTTTGCCCTACCTGCAACACGGAGCACCCGTGAGCCGAAGCCCAGCAAGAAAACTCATGCAGAACATAACATATGCAGTTAATATAGTTTATCATAACAGATAATCCACAGATAAACAAGTCAACCAATAGACTAAGCAAACACGGCCATGCCGCCCCAGAGCCTTACCAAAGCCCTGGGGTATCGGTTCTCACCGCGAGGATAACTCATGTATCCCTTGGGTCCCACCCTGAATATAGCATCCCATGTGCTAGGTGTTACTTTCGGCCCACGGCCTACGCCGTTCTCGGCACTTGCCGTTCATTTCATCATACTCACACATATAGTACATTCAAAATAATCATTCACACATCATGATTCATTTAAGGTTAAACATTTGCACATAACACAATCTGGGGCCATGCCCTACAATCACAGAGTGGGGCCATGCCCTATTATCGGGTGTTACGGTTTTCTTACCTTTCCAATCAATAGCTTAGATCACCTGACTCCTTGAGCACGATCCCACCCGAGCCTTAGTGCACACCTAGGCACAAACATAGGTCAAAGTCAACACCGAACCCCAAGTCTGAATACCTAGCCTCGGGACCAATCCCGAGCCCCCGGGAAGTCCCAAATCCCCAAAACAAAGTGGCGGAAACAAGCCCCGAACCCTAGGTCAAAATCCATCATCAAAACTCAAAAATTCCCCTCTGTGAACAGTGCAGCGCTACAGCGCTCTAAAGAGGGCGCTGTAGCGCTACAAGCAGAATGCACCCCCCCAGAAACAGGGACTAGCGCTACAGCGCCCACTGACTAGCGCTGTAGCGCTAGTTGCAGCCCAGAAATCCCAAAATCGCATTTCTGCGATTTCTTCCAACCAATCACAAACCAAACTTCCCCAAACCTTTTCCAAACCCAAAATCAAGCGTATAAACACCTCACACTCATCCCAAGCATCCCAAGAACTCAATCCCAAGCTCAAGCAATCCAAAACTCAAAATCTACCATGATCAACCCTAAACTCAGAAATTCAGTCAACAACAAAGTTAAAGGCTTAGAATTCTTACCATTGATGCAAATTTCGACCTTGATTCAACCCTAGACCTCCTTAGCTTGTTCCTCATCAAGGCTTGCCCAGAAATTCCCTAAAATTCCCATCAACTCAGCTCAAAACACAGCTCAAACCATCAAAACCCTTAAAACTGAAATCTCTAAAACTTACCTCAAAAGTTGATGTGTTCTTGCTAATCCTTGCCAAATCTTCAAGTATAACCTTAAGATTCTTGATGCCCAGCCTATCCTAGCTCTCCACCGAGCTTTTCCCCAAGAAAAACGGAGAGGAACGGTGCAAGAACGCACAAACCGTTCCTTGAGAAAGCCCCCCCTGTTTTCTCTCTTTTCTTTCTTTCCTTCTTCTTTCAGCATTCCCTCTCTCTATAAAGCCTTATAAAAACCTATCTCCAAAAGCCAAATGACCAAAACGCCCTCCCTATAAATTCTAAATCCTTTTGTTCAAGTAGGGCCATTTTAGTCATTCACCCAATTCCCGCTAATCCTCAAGTGTCTCTAATATTTTCCCGTTGCTTCCCAATACCTGATAAATCACCAAATAATTATCCCCCATCATCAAAATAAATCTCAATTCATTTCTCTGAATTCCTGTTCATACCCCCAGGCTCGCCCCGAGCCGGGCATAAATTCCTGTCATCATTTCCCGCTAGCCTGCTCACTGGGATCGCCTCGAGTCACAAAGCACAGATACATCCACATACTACTGTGGCCTCAACAATCAACACATATCAATACAGTTACGCCCAATCATGGCCAAAATTACAATTATGTCATTCTATCACGATCCGGGCCTACATGCATACTAACATACATAGTCATGCATCTCAGATAAACAAATAGTCATATAACATGCTTTAAATCATAACCATGCATTTAAATCATTAAAATCACACATAAATCCCATCATGCCCTCCTAGCACGCTAATCAAGGCCCTTAAGCCTTATTAGCGAATTTGGGTCGTTACAGTATAAATTTGATTTATAATTATTTGAAATATTATTTATTTAACACTAATAATTATTGCTAACCTATTTTCATATCTACAGAATTCAAGGAAAATGAATGCGGAAAGAATGATTCGAATTTCTAATTATTTAAAGAATCAAAATGAGTGGATTATTGTGACTCTTACCATTGTAAAACGTGATGTTTACAATAATGTTCATAAGTTCGAGTATAAAGATTTTGAAAATATTCAAAATTTTGGAACTATACTTCCCAACGAAAGTAAAGATATACCTTATAGTAAGCTTGTTATGAACCGTCATTCAAACTATATGACAGTGATACTATTTACAGTGAACACACTACCAATCTCTACTAAATATGACCAAAATTTTAAGATTGAAGATTCTGACCCATTTTATAAAACACGTACACTATCATCATCATCACCATCCCAACAAAATATTAATAATCATGCTTTAGTAGAAGAGGAATTCAAAGATTGTAAAGAAATCGCAATCTTCGGCCATGATGGAATTATTGTCATTCAATCTATTACGGGATCTTTGTATCCAGAAAAACCATTGTAAGTTTCTCTCTTTATATGTTAAAAATATTTATTATATAGTTGTTTTATAATAATTTTTATTTTACTTTATTTTATTTTAAAAAATAGTATTTCTGTTAATTTGTTTTGTGTTATTTTTACTTTAGTTTTACTTCAAAAATTATACATTATTTGAAGAAGAAGCTTGACAAATCTTCCCCTGATCACAAAAGGATAAAGAAATTTGTGAAGAAATTGTGCCAAGATTAGGAGAATTGAGAGGTAAATATTAATATTATATTTGAGTAACTTATGATTTATTTATTTTATTTTTAGAGTAACCTAGTTATTGTTATTTTTTTTTAAAGTTTTTTTTAGTGGAACTAATAATTAAAAGTTTATCATTTTTCTTTACTGGAAAGTAACCGATTTAACATATTGAAGTTGTTGGCCTATTTAAAGGGTTCTATAATATCTATAAAGAGATAGTTATAAATTTCTATGTCAAAATAAAAATTGTGAGCAATGTGTGAAATTATTATATTTATAAAATATGATTCGTTTTTAATTTTTAATTTTTTTACATCTTAATCGTTTAAATTCTTAAATATTTTTAAGATTTAAATTTGTATTTCTAGTTTTTGTTTAACTTTTAATCGATTTTTAATAGTTCTAGCAGTTATAGATATTTATTAAAAATAAATTTGAGAAGTAGATATTTATTAATTTTAATTATTATTTATTCAATGTTATATTTCCCCCACTGTATTTATTTCTAAATTTATAACTACTTAACTAATTTAATTATTATTATTTGATTTTAGAGTGTTTATTTATTTACTTTGTATTTTTTCTGTTTTTTTTTTTGTAGGTTGAACTATTAATCAGTGACTATCGTCTATTATGAATTTGATTCGGATCACATTGTTGAATTATATTTTTCTTTTTTAATTAGATTTTTTTTATCATTTAAATTATATTTTAAATTTAATGTCTATTTTGATATTAGATTAAATATGCATACGTACTTTGAATTAAAAGTTTTCTTCTTCCTAATCATAAATATCATAAATTGTTTGTATATTGCTTTTTTTTTTCATCTCAGCCAAAAATAACTATAAAATATTGATGTTAAATGAATGAAAGTATTTCTAAGAAATAAATATTGACTAAATAAGAATATTATAATATTTATTAATTTGAATTAATTCAAATACTATATATTTTTTTTCCTTTCTAATCTCATCACTTTTTAAAAAAAAAAAATTAATAAATAAAAATGTCATTGAAAATATGGAAGAGTTTTAGAAATCTAGGAAAGATTCTTTAAAAGAAAAACAAATGGGAAATTTTAAAATTATGGGGTTTTCCAAAGTAAAAGTAAAAATAAATAGTAGAGAAGAAGAGGTTGAGATTCGTGGTAGATGTATATTTTATTAAAATAAACATATCATTTCAAAACAAAAATATGTAAAATTACCAAATTGACCCTAGTTAAACTTGTAATTACATAAGTAAAATAAAAAAATGCAGAAGGATAAAAGGGGAAGAAAATATAATAGAAGAATTGGGTGTGATATTTTGGGATGGTAGAACTAATCAAACGATTAATGCATCTTTCCATTTCTCTTTCGTACCCAAAACCAAAAACAGCGAACCAAAGAAAAGAAGCTTCATTTTGCTTTCTATGGCGGTGCACACCAACAACCACAACTTTTCTATTAATAATAACATCATATTTGCTCTCTTTCTCCTTATTGTCAACCCAAATTTATTGCCTTTACAAGGTTAGTAGTGTTTTTCCATCATCATTCTAAGTGGGTTTGGTTTAGATCTTGTTTATTTGTCCGTGTTAAGAGTTTTTATTGAAATTGAGCATCTGGGTTCTGTTTGGTTTCTGGGAAAATTTTAAATTATCGGTGGAATGTGAATCATATGGGTTTATTATGTTGGTTTGTTTAATTTCTAAATCAATTTAAATTTTCAGGTTTTTCAGTTTTCTTTGATGACATGATATTGTGACAATGAAGTTTTTGTAAAGTGAACAAAATCTACTCAAGGCATTGTAAGGAGTAGATTAGGATACTATAATAGTTGTAGTAGTAGAAGAAGAAAGAAAGAAGGAAAGAAAAAAAGATTTAATTTTTATGGCTGTCAAGTTATTATGGAAGTTACTAGTCTGAAATGTGTTGAATTTACATTAAAGTGAACAATTTTCTAGGTTGACTGATGAAAGACAAAATATAGTCAAGGCATTGAATGGAGTAGACTAGGATACTGTAGTAGAAGAAGAAATATAGAAAAAAAATTGAAGTTTTTGTTGTATTGTGTTGGTAACTGATTGACTTTTCTTAATGGTGACTTTGGTAACTTATTTCTTATTTTGTTTGGAACATAAAGTTTGAGAATTTTGAGTAGCCTACACAGAAGATTTCCTACAATGGAGTTAAAAACAGCGTATGATATTGAACATATTGGATCTGCACAAAGAATTCAGCATGAGTTTTGGCCACTAAGTCCAATTGATTCGAAAAAGGCGAAGTTTCCTTGTTGCTTGGTCTGGACTCCTCTCCCAGTAGTCTCTTGGTTGGCTCCTTTCATTGGACATGTTGGCATTTGCAGAGAAGATGGAGCTGTTTTAGACTTTTCAGGTTCCAATTTTGTGAATGTTGATAATTTTGCATTTGGTTCTGCAGCCAGATTTCTTCAACTCGACCGAGAACAGGTACGCCCTAAGCTCTTTTCTCAACCCTTTGGTCAACAAAAAGAAAAGGCTTTGGCCTGTACTCTAAGAACATTGTCATTTAACTTTAGCTTTGGAATTAAATTTTTTATGAAGGCATAATCTATTTGTAGAAGTAGGAGTGTGTTGGGGTTTTGTTAGTTTTATGATTTTACAAACAGAAAAACAAACTCAAACCGAACTGCTTCATTGAATTCAAACTCTAAGCTCTAAGGTGAAATCAGATCCAAATTCAATACTTTTAATATAATTTTGAAGATGATATTTTGGTTTCAAACTCGATGGACTGACTAATGTTGGATTGACAAATCAAACCAAAACATGAAAATAAAGAAATAAATAAATGGTTTCATTATTTTCTGGGTTTCAATGAGTTTTGGTTTAAATAACTCCTTATCTGCATATTTAAGATATAATAGATTATGTTTGATTTTATTAGTTTGTCAACAAGCCCTCCTAACAATTTGTACTTTTCACATATAACAGAATTTAACACATACTGGAAGAAGGCCCTGTCCTGTGATGATTATGAAATTAGCACATCGGGTTCATGATGCTTTTGGATATTTGGAGTAACATTACTTGTCATACATAGTAATATTTAAGTCATTTTAGCTTAAGGGACAAAAAATGACACTAATGATTACTCTAGTTAAGCTATTAAGAGCATCTAAAATCTTTTTGTAGTAATATTGAATGTTGAGGTCCACAGTTTGAATGCTTCCATCCACTATGGGGAAAAGGTCTTACTTAATCCTTAAAAAAAAAAGAAAAAGAAGAAGAGAATATAGCTTGACTGTTTTTAAAATCTGTTTCTGAAATCTGAAATGTCAATACAGTGTTGCTTTCCCCCAAACCTCTCCTCTCCTCTCCAGGCACACCTGCAAGCACGGCTTCAGGCACACAGAATTCGGGAGTTCGATCACCTGGGACGACGCCCTACAGGCAAGTATGCGGTACTTTGAGCACAAAAGTTACAACCTTTTCACTTGCAATTGCCACTCTTTTTTAGCCAACTGTTTGAATCGGCTCTGTTATGGCGGATCAATGAATTGGAACATGATAAACGTAGCAGCTCTGATACTCTTAAAGGGGAAGTGGGTTGATGGCTTGATTGTTTAAACTACCATCTTTGGTCATTATGAAACTATTCTTGAGTTTAGCTAACAGCCATTTATAATTGAATTTTGAGATAACTATTCTTGAATTTTGTGCCAACAAATATGTACTATGCTCAAGGTAATCACTACTTATTGTCATATGCATTATCATTTTTATTTTTATACCATTAGAATTAATAATTCAAATTATAATATTTTTTCTAATCACATACAATATCCATCTACCTCCAGTCAAGGAATACAATATCCAAATACTTCCAATCAAATTATGTATTACCACAACATCCTTTGTAGTTTTGAAGGTCAAAAAGGAGAACAACATGTCTTAGATATTTGTGTGAAGTATATATATATATATATATATATATATATGGGCTCATGAATTTATTTTTTGAATGTGATGCTTAGAATGTTTTTTTATATTGCTATTTTTACAACAGTTATGTAATACGGTCATGATAGGTTGCTTTTCATCAAGTTAAAAATATAACAAGTTAGAAATATAAACTTTATAATACTATATAAGGAACAGAGAAAAAAGTTTAGGTAAAACAAGTTTATTAAGATGTATATATAACTCTTGCTAAAATAAATGCATATAATCAATAATAAGTTAATTTAGAAGCATATATAACAAAGAAACAAAACGGCAAACAGGATAAAACAAAAACAAAAAACAATTCTATTTTAAAAAAAACACCAACATCATCATCTGAAAATACAAATATCCAATCCAACAAAAAAAAATCCAAACAAATGTCTTAGAAAATAGTAAACAAAAATTACAAAATGGAAGAAGTAACGACGCGTGTGTCGATCTCGGTGCCGGTGCCGGTTGGTGTCAACGTCCTCTATGTTGGTATTGGTCTCGGTGTTGGTGCTGGTGCCCGTGCCGGTGCCAGTGCATTTGAAACCGCCTGAAAAAAAATCACATTGTTAGCTAAATAATTATAAATAATTAAAAAAATAATAAATAATATATATATATATTAATATACTTACTTGATTACATGTACGCCGAATTGCCAAGTGGTTACCGTAACTCATCAAAAGTATTATTACTATGGCTAATACCATAATAATACCGTAGTGAATATAGTTGTATACTTTCCCTCTTTTTTTTAAGGGAACTCTTGTCCAACAGACAAGAAAATGAACCTTTTTCTGTAGAGTTAAGCTGCTTATAAGCAGCTACCCATACACCAAAAGAAACTATTATATTTAAATATGTATTAACTATTCCATATATAGTCCCTATAGAAGTTAATATCAGAATGAAATGACTCATGAAAGAAAAATCATGACAAATAAATTTGTCTTTTGATACCAAATTCAACAACACAAATATTGTTCCTTGGTATAAAAAAACAGTGAAAAAATTTGCATAGATTTTACTTCAAGATTGTGTATAAACTCTTGATGGTTATAATAAACATAAAAAAAAAACATGTTAAATATCTTAAAATTATATATATATATACATATTATATATATAAAGATTAATTAATATAATTAGTTACCTCCTCATCAGTCAAATTTTGAGCTTGTCGGGTTTGAGGTTGTGTGGTTTGAGTAGCAGGAGCTTCTCGACCCCCTCGTAGTGTATGGAAAGTCTCCTATTCATTGACATAGTAGATAGATAAGTGTGATTATAAAAAATACATTATATATATATTCTAAAAAATTTAAAGAACAAAAATAGATAGTTAGAGTTAAAAAATGTAAATAGGAGATAATTTTTCTTATTTTTTCAACAACAACCCACTACACCAAAAATGGGAATTAGTAACATTTTATTTATTTAGTGACATTTGCTAAAAAAATGTTACAAAAACAATATTTTAGTGGCATTTAGTAAAAAATGTAATTAAATGTATTACAATTTCAAACTTTTATATTTATAAGTAACATTTTTAAAATGTGACTAAAGATTATTTTTAAAGGATACTTTTCTTGTTTATTTGTTTCTGGTATGATCTTTGATTTAAAGTTTACATTATACCATTTGGACCACTTCATTGTTCCCCTAATAACCTATAGTAGTTAGTTTTGCTGGAACATAATTAATTTAGCATAGATTGGAGATGAGTATGTAAATGTAAAGTTGGCTCTTCAATTAAGAGACATTAATTGACATTAGTCATCACTGGCTGGTAATTAATAAATATTCTGTCGTTACACTAAGACCATCAAGCATTTAGTAAATGTAATGTAATTTAGTTATTTTTTAATCATGGGAAATTATTGTCTAATTCTTTTTCTTCTTATTCCACTTTGTATTTAGACTTGTTTGATATCATGAATCAGATGCTTATATATATACATTTACATATTATATATATCAAAGGATGATTTTTTTTTTAGCTTAGGATTAATTAATTCATTATATTATTATTATTATTATTATAGTTTATGCAATCAAATCAAGGTGTATTAATATATTTATTATATTATATCTTGTTTCGGCTCACTTTTTTTTTACTTTTTATATTTTACTTATTTTTGCACACTTGTAAAGCAGCTTATTAGAAAATTATGTGAACATAATAAAGAAAATTAATTATCCTGATTGCATTTTCTACCATTCCAACCATTCCTTATCATATTTTCATATAACAGTAAAAAAAATATCAATACAACTAGTTATATATATATATATAAAAAGTACCTCATCGGTGGTAGACGCTTCTCTTGCCGAATCGATTTCAATCCTTGTAGAATCCATTTCAAACCAGCCGCGGATTGATGGGTTGGGTGCGCCTGGGTTCTTCGAACCGTGGAACGATTGAGTTCGGAGGTTCGGCCGGCCTGGGTCTTGGGGATGGAAATGGTGGTTTTCGCTGATGGTGGTGATGGGAGAAGAATGATGGGCTTGTGTTGAGCAGATGAAGAGAAAAAAAAGGTGGCAGATGGAGAGTGAGAGGAGCGATTGAGGTCGGAGGTTCGGCCGGCCTGGGTCTTGGGGATGGAAATGGTGGGGTTCGCTGATGGTGGTGATGGGAGAAGAATGATGGGCTTGTGTTGAGCAGATGAAGAGAAAAAAAAGGTGGCAGAGTGAGAGTGAGAGGAGCGATTGAGGTCGGAGGTTCGGCCGGCCTGGGTCTTGGGGATGGAAATGGTGGGGTTTCGCTGATGGTGGTGATGGGAGAAGAATGATGGGCTTGTGTAGAGCAGATGAAGAGAAAAAAAAGGTGGCAGAGTGAGAGTGAGAGGAGCAATTGAGGTCGGAGGTTCGGCCGGCCTGGGTCTTGGGGATGGAAATGGTGGTTTTCGCTGATGGTGGTGATGGGAGAAGAATGATGGGCTTGTGTTGAGCAGATGAAGAGAAAACAAAGGTGGCAGAGTGAGAGTGAGAGGAGCGATTGAGGTCGGAGGTTCGGCCAGCCTGGGTCTTGGGGATGCAAATGGTGGGGTTTCGCTGATGGTGGTGATGGGAGAAGAATGATGGGCTTGTGTTGAGCAGATGAAGAGAAAAAAAAGGTGGCAGAGTGAGAGTGAGAGGAGCGATTGAGGTCGGAGGTTCTGCCGGCCTGGGTCTTGGGGATGGAAATGGTGGGGTTCGCTAATGGTGGTGATGGGAGAAGAATGATGGGCTTGTGTTGAGTAGATGAAGAGAAAAAAAGGTGGTAGAGTGAGAGTGAGAGGAGCGATTGAGGTCTGAGGTTCGGCCGGCCTGGGTCTTGGGATGGAAATGGTGGTTTTCGCTGATGGTGGTGATGGGAGAAGAATGATGGGCTTGTGTTGAGTAGATGAAGAGAAAAAAAAGGTGGCAGAGGGAGAGAGAGAGGAGCGATTGAGGTCGGAGGTTCGGCCGGCCTGGGTCTTGGGGATGGAAATGGTGGGGTTCGCTGATGGTGGTGATGGGAGAAGAATGATGGGCTTGTGTTGAGTAGATGAAGAGAAAAAAAAGGTGGCAGAGTGAGAGTGAGAGGAGCGATTGAGGTCGGAGGTTCGGCCGGCCTGGGTTTTGGGGATGGAAATGGTGGTTTTCGCTGATGGTGGTGATGGGAGAAGAATGATTGGCTTGTGTTGAGCAGATGAAGAGAAAAAAAAGGTGGGAGAATGAGAGTGAGAGGAGCGATTGAGGTCGGAGGTTCGGCCGGCCTGGGTCATGGGGATGGAAATGGTGGGGTTTCGCTGATGGTGGTGATGGGAGAAGAATGATGGGCTTGTGTTGAGTAGATCAAGAGAAAAAAAAAGGTGGCAGAGTGAGAGTGAGAGGAGCGATTGAGGTCGGAGGTTCGGCCGGCCTGGGTCTTGGGGATGGAAATGGTGGGGTTTCGCTGATGGTGGTGATGGGAGAAGAATGATGGGCTTGTGTAGAGCAGATGAAGAGAAAAAAAAGGTGGCAGAGTGAGAGTGAGAGGAGCGATTGAGTTCGGAGGTTCGGCCGGCCTGGGTCTTGGGGATGAAAATGGTGGTTTTCGCTGATGGTGGTGATGGGAGAAGAATGATGGGCTTGTGTTGAGTAGATGAAGAGAAAACAAAGGTGGCAGAGTGAGAGTGAGAGGAGCGATTGAGGTCGGAGGTTCGGCCGGCCTGGGTCTTGGGGATGCAAATGGTGGGGTTTCGCTGATGGTGGTGATGGGAGAAGAATGATGGGCTTGTGTTGAGTAGATGAAGAGAAAAAAAAGGTGGCAGAGTGAGAGTGAGAGGAGCGATTGAGGTCGGAGGTTCGGCCGGCCTGGGTCTTGTGGATGGAAATGGTGGTTTTCGCTGATGGTGGTGATGGGAGAAGAATGATGGGCTTGTGTTGAGTAGATGAAGAGAAAAAAAAGGTGGCAGAGTGAGAGTGAGAGGAGCGATTGAGGTCGGAGGTTCGGCCGGCCTGGGTCTTGGGATGGAAATGGTGGTTTTCGATGATGGTGGTGATGGGAGAAGAATGATAGGCTTGTGTTGAGTAGATGAAGAGAAAAAAAAGGTGGCAGAGTGAGAGTGAGAGGAGCGATTGATGTCGGAGGTTCGGCCGGCCTGGGTCTTGGGGATGGAAATGGTTGGGTTTCGCTGATGGTGGTGATGGGAGAAGAATGATGGGCATGTGTTAAGCAGATGAAGAGAAAAAAAAGGTGGCAGAGTGAGAGTGAGAGGAGCGATTGAAGTCGGAGGTTCGGCCGGCCTGGGTCTTGGGGATGGAAATGGTGGGGTTTCGCTGATTGTGGTGATGTGAGAAGAATGATGGGCTTGTGATGAGTATATGAAAAGAAAAAAAAGGTGGCAGTGTGAGAGTGAGAGGAGCGATTGAGGTCGGAGGTTCGGCCGGCCTGGGTCTTGGGGATGGAAATGGTGGGGTTAGCTGATGGTGGTGATGGGAGAAGAATGATGGGCTTGTGTTGAGTAGATGAAGAGAAAAAAAAGGTGGCAGAGTGAGAGTGAGAGGAGCGATTGAGGTCGGAGGTTCGGCCGGCCTGGGTCTTGGGGATGGAAATGGTGGGGTTTCGCTGATGGTGGTGATGGGAGAAGAATGATGGGCTTGTGTTGAGCAGATGAAAAGAAAAAAAAGGTGGTAGAGTGAGAGTGAGAGGAACGATTGAGGTCGGAGGTTCGGCCGGCCTGGGTCTTGGGATGGAAATGGTGGTTTTCGCTGATGGTGGTGATGGGAGAAGAATGATGGGCTTGTGTTGAGCAGATGAAGAGAAAACAAAGGGGGCAGAGTGAGAGTGAGAGGAGCGATTGAGGTCGGAGGTTCGGCCGGCCTGGGTCTTGGGGATGGAAATGGTGGGGTTCGCTGATGGTGGTGATGGGAGAAGAATGATGGGCTTGTGTTGAGTAGATGAAGAGAAAAAAAAGGTGGCAGAGTGAGAGTGAGAGGAGCGATTGAGGTCGGAGGTTCGGCCGGCCTGGGTCTTGGGATGGAAATGGTGGTTTTCGCTGATGGTGGTGATGGGAGAAGAATGATGGGCTTGTGTTGAGTAGATGAAGAGAAAACAAAGGTGGCAGAGGGAGAGTGAGAGGAGCGATTGAGGTCGGAGGTTCGGCCGGCCTGGGTCTTGGGATGGAAATGGTGGTTTTCGCTGATGGTGGTGATGGGAGAAGAATGATGGGCATGTGTTGAGTAGATGAAGAGAAAAAAAAGGTGGCGGAGGGAGAGTGAGAGGAGCGATTGAGGTCGGAGGTTCGGCCGGCCTGGGTCTTGGGGATGGAAATGGTGGGGTTCGCTGATGGTGGTGATGGGAGAAGAATGATGGGCTTGTGTTGAGTAGATGAAGAGAAAAAAAAGGTGGCAGAGGGAGAGTGAGAGGAGTGATTGAGGTCGGAGGTTCGGCCGGCCTGGGTCTTGGGGATGGAAATGGTGGGGTTCGCTGATGGTGGTGATGGGAGAAGAATGATGGGCTTGTGTTGAGCAGATGAAGAGAAAAAAAAGGTGGCAGAGTGAGAGTGAGAGGAGCGATTGAGGTCGGAGGTTCGGCCGGCCTGGGTCTTGTGGATGGCAATGGTGGTTTTCGCTGATGGTGGTGATGGGAGAAGAATGATGGGCTTGTGTTGAGCAGATGAAGAGAAAAAAAAGGTGGCAGAGTGAGAGTGAGAGGAGCGATTGAGGTCGGAGGTTCGGCCGGCCTGGGTCTTGGGGATGCAAATGGTGGTTTTCGCTGATGGTGGTGATGGGAGAAGAATGATGGGCTTGTGTTGAGTAGATGAAGAGAAAAAAAAGGTGGCAGAGTGAGAGTGAGAGGAACGATTGAGGTCGGAGGTTCGACCGGCCTGGGTCTTGGGGATGGAAATGGTGGGGGTTCGCTGATGGTGGTGATGGGAGAAGAATGATGGGCTTGTGTTGAGAAGATGAAGAGAAAAAAAAGGTGGCAGAGTGAGAGTGAGAGGAGCGATTGAGGTCGGAGGTTCGGCCGGCCTGGGTCTTGGGATGGAAATGGTGGTTTTCGCTGATGGTGGTGATGGGAGAAGAATGATGGGCTTGTGTTGAGCAGATGAAGAGAAAAAAAAGGTGGCAGAGTGAGAGTGAGAGGAGCGATTGAGGTCGGAGGTTCGGCCGCCCTGGGTCTTGGGGATGGAAATGGTGGGGTTTCGCTGATGGTGGTGATGGGAGAAGAATGATGGGCTTGTGTGGAGCAGATGAAGAGAAAAAAAAGGTGGCAGAGTGAGAGTGAGAGGAGCGATTGAGGTCGGAGGTTCGGCCGGCCTGGGTCTTGGAGATGGAAATGGTGGGGTTTCGCTGATTGTGGTGATGGGAGAAGAATGATTGGCTTGTGTGGAGCAGATGAAGAGAAAAAAAAGGTGGCAGAGTGAGAGTGAGAGGAGCGATTGAGGTCGGAGGTTCGGCCGGCCTGGGTCTTGGGGATGGAAATGGTGGGGTTCGCTGATGGTGGTGATGGGAGAAGAATGATGGGCTTGTGTTGAGCAGATGAAGAGAAAAAAAAGGTGGCAGAGGGAGAGTGAGAGGAGCGATTGAGGTCAGAGGTTCGGCCGGCCTGGGTCTTGGGGATGGAAATGGTGGGGTTCGCTGATGGTGGTGATGGGAGAAGAATGATGGGCTTGTGTTGAGCAGATGAAGAGAAAAAAAAGGTGGCAGAGTGAGAGTGAGAGGAGCGATTGAGGTCGGAGGTTCGGCCGGCCTGGGTCTTGTGGATGGCAATGGTGGTTTTCGCTGATGGTGGTGATGGGAGAAGAATGATGGGCTTGTGTTGAGCAGATGAAGAGAAAAAAAAGGTGGCAGAGTGAGAGTGAGAGGAGCGATTGAGGTCGGAGGTTCGGCCGGCCTGGGTCTTGGGGATGGAAATGGTGGGGTTCGCTGATGGTGGTGATGGGAGAAGAATGATGGGCTTGTGTTGAGAAGATGAAGAGAAAAAAAAGGTGGCAGAGTGAGAGTGAGAGGAGCGATTGAGGTCGGAGGTTCGGCCGGCCTGGGTCTTGGGATGGAAATGGTGGTTTTCGCTGATGGTGGTGATGGGAGAAGAATGATGGGCTTGTGTTGAGTAGATGAAGAGAAAACAAAGGTGGCAGAGGGAGAGTGAGAGGAGCGATTGAGGTCGGAGGTTCGGCCGGCCTGGGTCTTGGGATGGAAATGGTGGTTTTCGCTGATGGTGGTGATGGGAGAAGAATGATGGGCATGTGTTGAGTAGATGAAGAGAAAAAAAAGGTGGCGGAGGGAGAGTGAGAGGAGCGATTGAGGTCGGAGGTTCGGCCGGCCTGGGTCTTGGGGATGGAAATGGTGGGGTTCGCTGATGGTGGTGATGGGAGAAGAATGATGGGCTTGTGTTGAGTAGATGAAGAGAAAAAAAAGGTGGCAGAGGGAGAGTGAGAGGAGTGATTGAGGTCGGAGGTTCGGCCGGCCTGGGTCTTGGGGATGGAAATGGTGGGGTTCGCTGATGGTGGTGATGGGAGAAGAATGATGGGCTTGTGTTGAGCAGATGAAGAGAAAAAAAAGGTGGCAGAGTGAGAGTGAGAGGAGCGATTGAGGTCGGAGGTTCGGCCGGCCTGGGTCTTGTGGATGGCAATGGTGGTTTTCGCTGATGGTGGTGATGGGAGAAGAATGATGGGCTTGTGTTGAGCAGATGAAGAGAAAAAAAAGGTGGCAGAGTGAGAGTGAGAGGAGCGATTGAGGTCGGAGGTTCGGCCGGCCTGGGTCTTGGGGATGCAAATGGTGGTTTTCGCTGATGGTGGTGATGGGAGAAGAATGATGGGCTTGTGTTGAGTAGATGAAGAGAAAAAAAAGGTGGCAGAGTGAGAGTGAGAGGAACGATTGAGGTCGGAGGTTCGACCGGCCTGGGTCTTGGGGATGGAAATGGTGGGGGTTCGCTGATGGTGGTGATGGGAGAAGAATGATGGGCTTGTGTTGAGAAGATGAAGAGAAAAAAAAGGTGGCAGAGTGAGAGTGAGAGGAGCGATTGAGGTCGGAGGTTCGGCCGGCCTGGGTCTTGGGATGGAAATGGTGGTTTTCGCTGATGGTGGTGATGGGAGAAGAATGATGGGCTTGTGTTGAGCAGATGAAGAGAAAAAAAAGGTGGCAGAGTGAGAGTGAGAGGAGCGATTGAGGTCGGAGGTTCGGCCGCCCTGGGTCTTGGGGATGGAAATGGTGGGGTTTCGCTGATGGTGGTGATGGGAGAAGAATGATGGGCTTGTGTGGAGCAGATTAAGAGAAAAAAAAGGTGGCAGAGTGAGAGTGAGAGGAGCGATTGAGGTCGGAGGTTCGGCCGGCCTGGGTCTTGGAGATGGAAATGGTGGGGTTTCGCTGATGGTGGTGATGGGAGAAGAATGATGGGCTTGTGTGGAGCAGATGAAGAGAAAAAAAAGGTGGCAGAGTGAGAGTGAGAGGAGCGATTGAGGTCGGAGGTTCGGCCGGCCTGGGTCTTGGGGATGGAAATGGTGGGGTTCGCTGATGGTGGTGATGGGAGAAGAATGATGGGCTTGTGTTGAGCAGATGAAGAGAAAAAAAAGGTGGCAGAGGGAGAGTGAGAGGAGCGATTGAGGTCAGAGGTTCGGCCGGCCTGGGTCTTGGGGATGGAAATGGTGGGGTTCGCTGATGGTGGTGATGGGAGAAGAATGATGGGCTTGTGTTGAGCAGATGAAGAGAAAAAAAAGGTGGCAGAGTGAGAGTGAGAGGAGCGATTGAGGTCGGAGGTTCGGCCGGCCTGGGTCTTGTGGATGGCAATGGTGGTTTTCGCTGATGGTGGTGATGGGAGAAGAATGATGGGCTTGTGTTGAGCAGATGAAGAGAAAAAAAAGGTGGCAGAGTGAGAGTGAGAGGAGCGATTGAGGTCGGAGGTTCGGCCGGCCTGGGTCTTGGGGATGGAAATGGTGGGGTTCGCTGATGGTGGTGATGGGAGAAGAATGATGGGCTTGTGTTGAGAAGATGAAGAGAAAAAAAAGGTGGCAGAGTGAGAGTGAGAGGAGCGATTGAGGTCGGAGGTTCGGCCGGCCTGGGTCTTGGGATGGAAATGGTGGTTTTCGCTGATGGTGGTGATGGGAGAAGAATGATGGGCTTGTGTTGAGCAGATGAAGAGAAAAAAAAGGTGGCAGAGGGAGAGTGAGAGGAGCGATTGAGGTCGGAGGTTCGGCCGGCCTGGGTCTTGGGATGGAAATGGTGGGGTTCGCTGATGGTGTGGGAGAAGAATGATGGGCTTGTGTGGAGTAGATGAAGAGAAAAAAAAGGTGGCAGAGGGAGAGTGAGAGGAGCGATTGAGGTCGGAGGTTCGGCCGGCCTGGGTCTTGGGATGGAAATGGTGGGGTTCGCTGATGGTGGTGATGGGAGAAGAATGATGGGCTTGTGTTGAGTAGATGAAGAGAAAAAAAAGGTGGCAGAGGGAGAGTGAGAGGAGCGATTGAGGTCGGAGGTTCGGCCGGCCTGGGTTTTGGGGATGGAAATGGTGGTTTTCGCTGATGGTGGTGATGGGAGAAGAATGATGGGCTTGTGTTGAGCAGATGAAGAGAAAAAAAAAGGTGGCAGAGTGAGAGTGAGAGGAGCGATTGAGGTCGGAGGTTCGGCCGGCCTGGTTCTTAGGGATGGAAATGGTGGTTTTCGCTGATGGTGGTGATGGGAGAAGAATGATGGGGTTGTGTTGAGCAGATGAAGAGAAAAAAAAGGTGGCAGAGTGAGAGTGAGAGGAGCGATTGAGGTCGGAGGTTCGGCCGGCCTGGGTCTTGGGGATGGAAATGGTGGGGTTTCGCTGATGGTGGTGATGGGAGAAGAATGATGGGCTTGTGTGGAGTAGATGAAGAGAAAAAAAAGGTGGCAGAGTGAGAGTGAGAGGAGCGATTGAGGTCGGAGGTTCGGCCGGCCTGGGTCATGGGGATGGAAATGGTGGGGTTTCGCTGATGGTGGTGATGGGAGAAGAATGATGGGCTTGTGTTGAGTAGATGAAGAGAAAAAAAAGGTGGCAGAGTGAGAGTGAGAGGAGCGATTGAGGTCGGAGGTTCGGCCGGCCTGGGTCTTGGGGATGGAAATTGTGGGGTTTCGCTGATGGTGGTGATGGGAGAAGAATGATGGGCTTGTGTTGAGCAGATGAAGAGAAAAAAAAGGTGGCAGAGTGAGAGTGAGAGGAGCGATTGAGGTCGGAGGTTCGGCCGACCTGGGTCTTGGGATGGAAATGGTGGTTTTCGCTGATGGTGGTGATGGGAGAAGAATGATGGGCTTGTGTTGAGTAGATGAAGAGAAAAAAAAGGTGGCAGAGGGAGAGTGAGAGGAGCGATTGAGGTCGGAGGTTCGGCCGGCCTGGGTTTTGGGGATGGAAATGGTGGTTTTCGCTGATGGTGGTGATGGGAGAAGAATGATGGGCTTGTGTTGAGCAGATGAAGAGAAAAAAAAGGTGGCAGAGGGAGAGTGAGAGGAGCGATTGAGGTCGGAGGTTCGGCCGGCCTGGGTCTTGGGATGGAAATGGTGGGGTTCGCTGATGGTGTGGGAGAAGAATGATGGGCTTGTGTGGAGTAGATGAAGAGAAAAAAAAGGTGGCAGAGGGAGAGTGAGAGGAGCGATTGAGGTCGGAGGTTCGGCCGGCCTGGGTCTTGGGATGGAAATGGTGGGGTTCGCTGATGGTGGTGATGGGAGAAGAATGATGGGCTTGTGTTGAGTAGATGAAGAGAAAAAAAAGGTGGCAGAGTGAGAGTGAGAGGAGCGATTGAGGTCGGAGGTTCGGCCGGCCTGGGTCTTGTGGATGGAAATGGTGGTTTTCGCTGATGGTGGTGATGGGAGAAGAATGATGGGCTTGTGTTGAGTAGATGAAGAGAAAAAAAAGGTGGCAGAGTGAGAGTGAGAGGAGCGATTGAGGTCGGAGGTTCGGCCGGCCTGGGTCTTGGGGATGGAAATGGTGGTTTTCGATGATGGTGGTGATGGGAGAAGAATGATAGGCTTGTGTTGAGTAGATGAAGAGAAAAAAAAGGTGGCAGAGTGAGAGTGAGAGGAGCGATTGATGTCGGAGGTTCGGCCGGCCTGGGTCTTGGGGATGGAAATGGTTGGGTTTCGCTGATGGTGGTGATGGGAGAAGAATGATGGGCATGTGTTAAGCAGATGAAGAGAAAAAAAAGGTGGCAGAGTGAGAGTGAGAGGAGCGATTGAAGTCGGAGGTTCGGCCGGCCTGGGTCTTGGGGATGGAAATGGTGGGGTTTCGCTGATTGTGGTGATGTGAGAAGAATGATGGGCTTGTGATGAGTATATGAAGAGAAAAAAAAGGTGGCAGTGTGAGAGTGAGAGGAGCGATTGAGGTCGGAGGTTCGGCCGGCCTGGGTCTTGGGGATGGAAATGGTGGGGTTAGCTGATGGTGGTGATGGGAGAAGAATGATGGGCTTGTGTTGAGCAGATGAAGAGAAAAAAAAGGTGGCAGAGTGAGAGTGAGAGGAGCGATTGAGGTCGGAGGTTCGGCCGGCCTGGTTCTTAGGGATGGAAATGGTGGTTTTCGCTGATGGTGGTGATGGGAGAAGAATGATGGGGTTGTGTTGAGCAGATGAAGAGAAAAAAAAGGTGGCAGAGTGAGAGTGAGAGGAGCGATTGAGGTCGGAGGTTCGGCCGGCCTGGGTCTTGGGGATGCAAATGGTGGGGTTTCGCTGATGGTGGTGATGGGAGAAGAATGATGGGCTTGTGTTGAGTAGATGAAGAGAAAAAAAAGGTGGCAGAGTGAGAGTGAGAGGAGCGATTGAGGTCGGAGGTTCGGCCGGCCTGGGTCTTGTGGATGGAAATGGTGGTTTTCGCTGATGGTGGTGATGGGAGAAGAATGATGGGCTTGTGTTGAGTAGATGAAGAGAAAAAAAAGGTGGCAGAGTGAGAGTGAGAGGAGCGATTGAGGTCGGAGGTTCGGCCGGCCTGGGTCTTGGGGATGGAAATGGTGGTTTTCGATGATGGTGGTGATGGGAGAAGAATGATAGGCTTGTGTTGAGTAGATGAAGAGAAAAAAAAGGTGGCAGAGTGAGAGTGAGAGGAGCGATTGATGTCGGAGGTTCGGCCGGCCTGGGTCTTGGGGATGGAAATGGTTGGGTTTCGCTGATGGTGGTGATGGGAGAAGAATGATGGGCATGTGTTAAGCAGATGAAGAGAAAAAAAAGGTGGCAGAGTGAGAGTGAGAGGAGCGATTGAAGTCGGAGGTTCGGCCGGCCTGGGTCTTGGGGATGGAAATGGTGGGGTTTCGCTGATTGTGGTGATGTGAGAAGAATGATGGGCTTGTGATGAGTATATGAAGAGAAAAAAAAGGTGGCAGTGTGAGAGTGAGAGGAGCGATTGAGGTCGGAGGTTCGGCCGGCCTGGGTCTTGGGGATGGAAATGGTGGGGTTAGCTGATGGTGGTGATGGGAGAAGAATGATGGGCTTGTGTTGAGTAGATGAAGAGAAAAAAAAGGTGGCAGAGTGAGAGTGAGAGGAGCGATTGAGGTCGGAGGTTCGGCCGGCCTGGGTCTTGGGGATGGAAATGGTGGGGTTTCGCTGATGGTGGTGATGGGAGAAGAATGATGGGCTTGTGTTGAGCAGATGAAGAGAAAAAAAAGGTGGTAGAGTGAGAGTGAGAGGAACGATTGAGGTCGGAGGTTCGGCCGGCCTGGGTCTTGGGATGGAAATGGTGGTTTTCGCTGATGGTGGTGATGGGAGAAGAATGATGGGCTTGTGTTGAGCAGATGAAGAGAAAACAAAGGGGGCAGAGTGAGAGTGAGAGGAGCGATTGAGGTCGGAGGTTCGGCCGGCCTGGGTCTTGGGGATGGAAATGGTGGGGTTCGCTGATGGTGGTGATGGGAGAAGAATGATGGACTTGTGTTGAGTAGATGAAGAGAAAAAAAAGGTGGCAGAGTGAGAGTGAGAGGAGCGATTGAGGTCGGAGGTTCGGCCGGCCTGGGTCTTGGGATGGAAATGGTGGTTTTCGCTGATGGTGGTGATGGGAGAAGAATGATGGGCTTGTGTTGAGTAGATGAAGAGAAAACAAAGGTGGCAGAGGGAGAGTGAGAGGAGCGATTGAGGTCGGAGGTTCGGCCGGCCTGGGTCTTGGGATGGAAATGGTGGTTTTCGCTGATGGTGGTGATGGGAGAAGAATGATGGGCATGTGTTGAGTAGATGAAGAGAAAAAAAAGGTGGCGGAGGGAGAGTGAGAGGAGCGATTGAGGTCGGAGGTTCGGCCGGCCTGGGTCTTGGGGATGGAAATGGTGGGGTTCGCTGATGGTGGTGATGGGAGAAGAATGATGGGCTTGTGTTGAGTAGATGAAGAGAAAAAAAAGGTGGCAGAGGGAGAGTGAGAGGAGTGATTGAGGTCGGAGGTTCGGCCGGCCTGGGTCTTGGGGATGGAAATGGTGGGGTTCGCTGATGGTGGTGATGGGAGAAGAATGATGGGCTTGTGTTGAGCAGATGAAGAGAAAAAAAAGGTGGCAGAGTGAGAGTGAGAGGAGCGATTGAGGTCGGAGGTTCGGCCGGCCTGGGTCTTGTGGATGGCAATGGTGGTTTTCGCTGATGGTGGTGATGGGAGAAGAATGATGGGCTTGTGTTGAGCAGATGAAGAGAAAAAAAAGGTGGCAGAGTGAGAGTGAGAGGAGCGATTGAGGTCGGAGGTTCGGCCGGCCTGGGTCTTGGGGATGCAAATGGTGGTTTTCGCTGATGGTGGTGATGGGAGAAGAATGATGGGCTTGTGTTGAGTAGATGAAGAGAAAAAAAAGGTGGCAGAGTGAGAGTGAGAGGAGCGATTGAGGTCGGAGGTTCGACCGGCCTGGGTCTTGGGGATGGAAATGGTGGGGGTTCGCTGATGGTGGTGATGGGAGAAGAATGATGGGCTTGTGTTGAGAAGAAGAAGAGAAAAAAAAGGTGGCAGAGTGAGAGTGAGAGGAGCGATTGAGGTCGGAGGTTCGGCCGGCCTGGGTCTTGGGATGGAAATGGTGGTTTTCGCTGATGGTGGTGATGGGAGAAGAATGATGGGCTTGTGTTGAGCAGATGAAGAGAAAAAAAAGGTGGCAGAGTGAGAGTGAGAGGAGCGATTGAGGTGGGAGGTTCGGCCGCCCTGGGTCTTGGGGATGGAAATGGTGGGGTTTCGCTGATGGTGGTGATGGGAGAAGAATGATGGGCTTGTGTGGAGCAGATGAAGAGAAAAAAAAGGTGGCAGAGTGAGAGTGAGAGGAGCGATTGAGGTCGGAGGTTCGGCCGGCCTGGGTCTTGGAGATGGAAATGGTGGGGTTTCGCTGATGGTGGTGATGGGAGAAGAATGATGGGCTTGTGTGGAGCAGATGAAGAGAAAAAAAAGGTGGCAGAGTGAGAGTGAGAGGAGCGATTGAGGTCGGAGGTTCGGCCGGCCTGGGTCTTGGGGATGGAAATGGTGGGGTTCGCTGATGGTGGTGATGGGAGAAGAATGATGGGCTTGTGTTGAGCAGATGAAGAGAAAAAAAAGGTGGCAGAGTGAGAGTGAGAGGAGCGATTGAGGTCGGAGGTTCGGCCGGCCTGGGTCTTGGGATGGAAATGGTGGTTTTCGCTGATGGTGGTGATGGGAGAAGAATGATGGGCTTGTGTTGAGCAGATGAAGAGAAAAAAAAGGTGGCAGAGGGAGAGTGAGAGGAGCGATTGAGGTCGGAGGTTCGGCCGGCCTGGGTCTTGGGATGGAAATGGTGGGGTTCGCTGATGGTGTGGGAGAAGAATGATGGGCTTGTGTGGAGTAGATGAAGAGAAAAAAAAGGTGGCAGAGGGAGAGTGAGAGGAGCGATTGAGGTCGGAGGTTCGGCCGGCCTGGGTCTTGGGATGGAAATGGTGGGGTTCGCTGATGGTGGTGATGGGAGAAGAATGATGGGCTTGTGTTGAGTAGATGAAGAGAAAAAAAAGGTGGCAGAGGGAGAGTGAGAGGAGCGATTGAGGTCGGAGGTTCGGCCGGCCTGGGTTTTGGGGATGGAAATGGTGGTTTTCGCTGATGGTGGTGATGGGAGAAGAATGATGGGCTTGTGTTGAGCAGATGAAGAGAAAAAAAAAGGTGGCAGAGTGAGAGTGAGAGGAGCGATTGAGGTCGGAGGTTCGGCCGGCCTGGTTCTTAGGGATGGAAATGGTGGTTTTCGCTGATGGTGGTGATGGGAGAAGAATGATGGGGTTGTGTTGAGCAGATGAAGAGAAAAAAAAGGTGGCAGAGTGAGAGTGAGAGGAGCGATTGAGGTCGGAGGTTCGGCCGGCCTGGGTCTTGGGGATGGAAATGGTGGGGTTTCGCTGATGGTGGTGATGGGAGAAGAATGATGGGCTTGTGTGGAGTAGATGAAGAGAAAAAAAAGGTGGCAGAGTGAGAGTGAGAGGAGCGATTGAGGTCGGAGGTTCGGCCGGCCTGGGTCATGGGGATGGAAATGGTGGGGTTTCGCTGATGGTGGTGATGGGAGAAGAATGATGGGCTTGTGTTGAGTAGATGAAGAGAAAAAAAAGGTGGCAGAGTGAGAGTGAGAGGAGCGATTGAGGTCGGAGGTTCGGCCGGCCTGGGTCTTGGGGATGGAAATTGTGGGGTTTCGCTGATGGTGGTGATGGGAGAAGAATGATGGGCTTGTGTTGAGCAGATGAAGAGAAAAAAAAGGTGGCAGAGTGAGAGTGAGAGGAGCGATTGAGGTCGGAGGTTCGGCCGACCTGGGTCTTGGGATGGAAATGGTGGTTTTCGCTGATGGTGGTGATGGGAGAAGAATGATGGGCTTGTGTTGAGTAGATGAAGAGAAAAAAAAGGTGGCAGAGGGAGAGTGAGAGGAGCGATTGAGGTCGGAGGTTCGGCCGGCCTGGGTTTTGGGGATGGAAATGGTGGTTTTCGCTGATGGTGGTGATGGGAGAAGAATGATGGGCTTGTGTTGAGCAGATGAAGAGAAAAAAAAGGTGGCAGAGTGAGAGTGAGAGGAGCGATTGAGGTCGGAGGTTCGGCCGGCCTGGTTCTTAGGGATGGAAATGGTGGTTTTCGCTGATGGTGGTGATGGGAGAAGAATGATGGGGTTGTGTTGAGCAGATGAAGAGAAAAAAAAGGTGGCAGAGTGAGAGTGAGAGGAGCGATTGAGGTCGGAGGTTCGGCCGGCCTGGGTCTTGGGGATGCAAATGGTGGGGTTTCGCTGATGGTGGTGATGGGAGAAGAATGATGGGCTTGTGTTGAGTAGATGAAGAGAAAAAAAAGGTGGCAGAGTGAGAGTGAGAAGAGCGATTGAGGTCGGAGGTTCGGCCGGCCTGGGTCTTGTGGATGGAAATGGTGGTTTTCGCTGATGGTGGTGATGGGAGAAGAATGATGGGCTTGTGTTGAGTAGATGAAGAGAAAAAAAAGGTGGCAGAGTGAGAGTGAGAGGAGCGATTGAGGTCGGAGGTTCGGCCGGCCTGGGTCTTGGGGATGGAAATGGTGGTTTTCGATGATGGTGGTGATGGGAGAAGAATGATAGGCTTGTGTTGAGTAGATGAAGAGAAAAAAAAGGTGGCAGAGTGAGAGTGAGAGGAGCGATTGATGTCGGAGGTTCGGCCGGCCTGGGTCTTGGGGATGGAAATGGTTGGGTTTCGCTGATGGTGGTGATGGGAGAAGAATGATGGGCATGTGTTAAGCAGATGAAGAGAAAAAAAAGGTGGCAGAGTGAGAGTGAGAGGAGCGATTGAGGTCGGAGGTTCGGCCGGCCTGGGTCTTGGGGATGGAAATGGTGGGGTTTCGCTGATTGTGGTGATGTGAGAAGAATGATGGGCTTGTGATGAGTATATGAAGAGAAAAAAAAGGTGGCAGTGTGAGAGTGAGAGGAGCGATTGAGGTCGGAGGTTCGGCCGGCCTGGGTCTTGGGGATGGAAATGGTGGGGTTAGCTGATGGTGGTGATGGGAGAAGAATGATGGGCTTGTGTTGAGTAGATGAAGAGAAAAAAAAGGTGGCAGAGTGAGAGTGAGAGGAGCGATTGAGGTCGGAGGTTCGGCCGGCCTGGGTCTTGGGGATGGAAATGGTGGGGTTTCGCTGATGGTGGTGATGGGAGAAGAATGATGGGCTTGTGTTGAGCAGATGAAGAGAAAAAAAAGGTGGTAGAGTGAGAGTGAGAGGAACGATTGAGGTCGGAGGTTCGGCCGGCCTGGGTCTTGGGATGGAAATGGTGGTTTTCGCTGATGGTGGTGATGGGAGAAGAATGATGGGCTTGTGTTGAGCAGATGAAGAGAAAACAAAGGGGGCAGAGTGAGAGTGAGAGGAGCGATTGAGGTCGGAGGTTCGGCCGGCCTGGGTCTTGGGGATGGAAATGGTGGGGTTCGCTGATGGTGGTGATGGGAGAAGAATGATGGACTTGTGTTGAGTAGATGAAGAGAAAAAAAAGGTGGCAGAGTGAGAGTGAGAGGAGCGATTGAGGTCGGAGGTTCGGCCGGCCTGGGTCTTGGGATGGAAATGGTGGTTTTCGCTGATGGTGGTGATGGGAGAAGAATGATGGGCTTGTGTTGAGTAGATGAAGAGAAAACAAAGGTGGCAGAGGGAGAGTGAGAGGAGCGATTGAGGTCGGAGGTTCGGCCGGCCTGGGTCTTGGGATGGAAATGGTGGTTTTCGCTGATGGTGGTGATGGGAGAAGAATGATGGGCATGTGTTGAGTAGATGAAGAGAAAAAAAAGGTGGCGGAGGGAGAGTGAGAGGAGCGATTGAGGTCGGAGGTTCGGCCGGCCTGGGTCTTGGGGATGGAAATGGTGGGGTTCGCTGATGGTGGTGATGGGAGAAGAATGATGGGCTTGTGTTGAGCAGATGAAGAGAAAAAAAAGGTGGCAGAGTGAGAGTGAGAGGAGCGATTGAGGTCGGAGGTTCGGCCGCCCTGGGTCTTGGGGATGGAAATGGTGGGGTTTCGCTGATGGTGGTGATGGGAGAAGAATGATGGGCTTGTGTGGAGCAGATGAAGAGAAAAAAAAGGTGGCAGAGTGAGAGTGAGAGGAGCGATTGAGGTCGGAGGTTCGGCCGGCCTGGGTCTTGGAGATGGAAATGGTGGGGTTTCGCTGATGGTGGTGATGGGAGAAGAATGATGGGCTTGTGTGGAGCAGATGAAGAGAAAAAAAAGGTGGCAGAGTGAGAGTGAGAGGAGCGATTGAGGTCGGAGGTTCGGCCGGCCTGGGTCTTGGGGATGGAAATGGTGGGGTTCGCTGATGGTGGTGATGGGAGAAGAATGATGGGCTTGTGTTGAGCAGATGAAGAGAAAAAAAAGGTGGCAGAGGGAGAGTGAGAGGAGCGATTGAGGTCGGAGGTTCGGCCGGCCTGGGTCTTGGGGATGGAAATGGTGGGGTTCGCTGATGGTGGTGATGGGAGAAGAATGATGGGCTTGTGTTGAGCAGATGAAGAGAAAAAAAAGGTGGCAGAGTGAGAGTGAGAGGAGCGATTGAGGTCGGAGGTTCGGCCGGCCTGGGTCTTGGGATGGAAATGGTGGTTTTCGCTGATGGTGGTGATGGGAGAAGAATGATGGGCTTGTGTTGAGCAGATGAAGAGAAAAAAAAGGTGGCAGAGGGAGAGTGAGAGGAGCGATTGAGGTCGGAGGTTCGGCCGGCCTGGGTCTTGGGATGGAAATGGTGGGGTTCGCTGATGGTGTGGGAGAAGAATGATGGGCTTGTGTGGAGTAGATGAAGAGAAAAAAAAGGTGGCAGAGGGAGAGTGAGAGGAGCGATTGAGGTCGGAGGTTCGGCCGGCCTGGGTCTTGGGATGGAAATGGTGGGGTTCGCTGATGGTGGTGATGGGAGAAGAATGATGGGCTTGTGTTGAGTAGATGAAGAGAAAAAAAAGGTGGCAGAGGGAGAGTGAGAGGAGCGATTGAGGTCGGAGGTTCGGCCGGCCTGGGTTTTGGGGATGGAAATGGTGGTTTTCGCTGATGGTGGTGATGGGAGAAGAATGATGGGCTTGTGTTGAGCAGATGAAGAGAAAAAAAAAGGTGGCAGAGTGAGAGTGAGAGGAGCGATTGAGGTCGGAGGTTCGGCCGGCCTGGTTCTTAGGGATGGAAATGGTGGTTTTCGCTGATGGTGGTGATGGGAGAAGAATGATGGGGTTGTGTTGAGCAGATGAAGAGAAAAAAAAGGTGGCAGAGTGAGAGTGAGAGGAGCGATTGAGGTCGGAGGTTCGGCCGGCCTGGGTCTTGGGGATGGAAATGGTGGGGTTTCGCTGATGGTGGTGATGGGAGAAGAATGATGGGCTTGTGTGGAGTAGATGAAGAGAAAAAAAAGGTGGCAGAGTGAGAGTGAGAGGAGCGATTGAGGTCGGAGGTTCGGCCGGCCTGGGTCATGGGGATGGAAATGGTGGGGTTTCGCTGATGGTGGTGATGGGAGAAGAATGATGGGCTTGTGTTGAGTAGATGAAGAGAAAAAAAAGGTGGCAGAGTGAGAGTGAGAGGAGCGATTGAGGTCGGAGGTTCGGCCGGCCTGGGTCTTGGGGATGGAAATTGTGGGGTTTCGCTGATGGTGGTGATGGGAGAAGAATGATGGGCTTGTGTTGAGCAGATGAAGAGAAAAAAAAGGTGGCAGAGTGAGAGTGAGAGGAGCGATTGAGGTCGGAGGTTCGGCCGACCTGGGTCTTGGGATGGAAATGGTGGTTTTCGCTGATGGTGGTGATGGGAGAAGAATGATGGGCTTGTGTTGAGTAGATGAAGAGAAAAAAAAGGTGGCAGAGGGAGAGTGAGAGGAGCGATTGAGGTCGGAGGTTCGGCCGGCCTGGGTTTTGGGGATGGAAATGGTGGTTTTCGCTGATGGTGGTGATGGGAGAAGAATGATGGGCTTGTGTTGAGCAGATGAAGAGAAAAAAAAGGTGGCAGAGTGAGAGTGAGAGGAGCGATTGAGGTCGGAGGTTCGGCCGGCCTGGTTCTTAGGGATGGAAATGGTGGTTTTCGCTGATGGTGGTGATGGGAGAAGAATGATGGGGTTGTGTTGAGCAGATGAAGAGAAAAAAAAGGTGGCAGAGTGAGAGTGAGAGGAGCGATTGAGGTCGGAGGTTCGGCCGGCCTGGGTCTTGGGGATGGAAATGGTGGTTTTCGCTGATGGTGGTGATGGGAGAAGAATGATGGGCTTGTGTTGAGCAGATGAAGAGAAAAAAAAGGTGGCAGAGTGAGAGTGAGAGGAGCGATTGAGGTCGGAGGTTCGGCCGGCCTGGGTCATGGGGATGGAAATGGTGGGGTTTCGCTGATGGTGGTGATGGGAGAAGAATGATGGGCTTGTGTTGAGCAGATGAAGAGAAAAAAAAGGTGGGAGAGTGAGAGTGAGAGGAGCGATTGAGGTCGGAGGTTCGGCCGGCCTGGGTCTTGGGGATGGAAATGGTGGGGTTTCGCTGATGGTGGTGATGGGAGAAGAATGATGGGCTTGTGTTGAGCAGATGAAGAGAAAAAAAAGGTGGCAGAGTGAGAGTGAGAGGAGCGATTGAGGTCGGAGGTTCGGCCGGCCTGGGTCTTGGGGATGGAAATGGTGGTTTTCGCTGATGGTGGTGATGGGAGAAGAATGATGGGCTTGTGTTGAATAAATGAAGAAAAAAAAAAGGTGGCAGAGTGAGAGTGAGAGGAGCGATTGAGGTCGGAGGTTCGGCCGGCCTGGGTCTTGGGGATGGAAATGGTGGTTTTCGCTGATGGTGGTGATGGGAGAAGAATGATGGGCTTGTGTTGAGCAGATGAAGAGAAAAAAAAGGTGGCAGAGTGAGAGTGAGAGGAGCGATTGAGGTCGGAGGTTCGGCCGGCCTGGGTCTTGGCGATGGAAATGGTGGTTTTCGCTGATGGTGGTGATGGGAGAAGAATGATGGGCTTGTGATGAGTAGATGAAGAGAGAAAAAAGGTGGCAGAGTGAGAGTGAGAGGAGCGATTGAGGTCGGAGGTTCGGCCGGCCTGGGTCTTGGGGATGGAAATGGTTGTTTTCGCTGATGGTGG
The DNA here is from genome assembly GCF_963169125.1 of Humulus lupulus. Classification (NCBI taxonomy): domain Eukaryota; kingdom Viridiplantae; phylum Streptophyta; class Magnoliopsida; order Rosales; family Cannabaceae; genus Humulus; species Humulus lupulus. The sequence continues at coordinate 1,558,844 of NC_084802.1, forward strand.
TGGTGAGGGAGGGACGACGGGGAGATGGAGCTGACGAAGAAGGTGGTGGTGTTGAGTTTTGGGGGTGGCGGCCGGCTAGGATAGGTTAAGGGTTTTGGTAGAGCCGACGAAGAAGGACGAAGGGTTTTGATTATTGGGCCGGGCTTCAGCTAATTAGATTGGGTTCGGCCCATTAAAAATTTATAATTTGTTAAACAAAATTTTTATTTATATATATTTAAATTAATTAAAATTAAATAATTTAAGTTGAAATTTTTTTTAAAATATTATTATAATCATATAATATTAATAATTAGATTATTTTAGATAATAAATTAGATATATATTAATAATAATATGCATAATAAATAAATTATATACCTGTTCTATATAATAAGTATGTAGAGAATGAAAATTCTTCGTTTTAATATTTTTTTCTATTAACTTTAATATAATATTTTTTTATGTATTCATCATCGTTAATTATTAGTCTTTCTCTCTTTACAATTAGCATTATATTATATATATAATGCATGTATGGTATTTATGCATAATTATTTTGTTATTGTTTTGAATTGAATTTTTTTGGATATGTTTTTCGTAATGATGGATTGCTTTAATTGGTGATTATTAACTTTTGTTTTATTTATTAATTTGTGTATGTGTAGATGATGAGGAAAGCTGTCATCCGAATTGATAATAGATCTGGCAATCTTATTCAAATAAGAACTTTCAAGTCTCGTTGTGAAAGATATCAAATTATTGGAGTTTTAAGGCCTCGTTCTTCTGAAGATATATCTTTAACTCGAATTTTAGTTGATACCATTGATGATCGGATCAATGTTATTTTATTCTTTGATTTTAAATATACATTTTCTATAGTTGGAAAATTTGACTATAGACATTTAAAAATAGAGAATTATAATAATGGCAAGTTGATGATCAAAATAGTTTCTGAAAATCGCCGCTCCGATAAAATGTGGTAAGTAACAAATTTTCTTCTTAATTCTTATTATATATATATATATTTCCTAAAATTTCTTATTATGCATGTTTCAAAGAAAATTTATATGTGTTTGTCAAATTTAATCTAAATTTGATTTGTAATTTGGCTTGGTTTTTTGTTTGTTGGTCATCTTAATAATAATAATAATAATAATAACAATAATAATAATAATGTTTGTTCAATAATAATGTGTGTTTGAATGAAATTTCTTGCTTAAAAAAAGAAAAGAGAAATTTTGTCAATTTAGAGAAAGTTCTTATAATCAATACGCTATTTATTGATATATTTTTTAATTACAATTGCTCTTTTTTATTTTGTTTCCTTATTAACTTTTTTCTTAATTGTTACTTCTTTCATCTCGTGTTTTTCTCTAGTGAAAGAGAGAAGAATGAGAAGATCACAAAAACGAGGTAAGTAACATTATTATTATTATTATTATTCCCTAAATATATAATTTTAACATTTTTTTTTTTTTTTTTTGTGTTTTTCAATTTTATCTACCAAAGCAATATTAATCTTGATTATCTAAAGATAGATGAGAAGATCCCAAAAACACCGTAAGCAACTTCTTTTTTCTTACGTTATTTTTTTTAGGGGTGCTCGTTGGTCGATTTTGGCGGGTTGGGTGAATTTTTGACAAACCCAAACTCATAATCGGGTTGGTATTTTTCAACCCGTAACCCACCCAATTAAAAGAATTGAAGTTCAACCCACCCGCCCAAACTTTTTTTTTCTAAAAATATCATTTTTCACTAATATTTTTTATTATTTTATTTATTTTTAGTTTGTATTTAAAACTAAAATTATTGTTACTTTAGAATATAAAGTCTTTTATAAAAAAAAAATTTGAATTTAGTTTTATATATGTATAATTAATAATTAAATAAATATAAAATTATAAAAAAGTAGTTAAATCCTTAATTGGGCGGGTTGCCAAAAATTCCAACCTGTCCAATATAATAATTTGGCGGTTTGAAATGAAGGTCAAGTTTTTTGGGTTACATTTTTTGTCGGTTTTTTTGGATTGATTTGGACGGTTTATTCAGGTTGGGCGGGTTGCAATTTTTTTGCACACCCCTAATTTTTTTTTCCAAAAATAAGTATAATATTATAGTTATTTATTTATTTCTTCTCTTGATTATTATTCCTTAATTTTCATCATCAGCCACAATAATATTGATGTTGGTTCTTGGGAAAGACTAAAGAATTTTATGAAGAAATTTTCTAAGAAATCCTCTACAGACAAACAAGTGCCTCTACTATATGAATTGAGGTACATTAGTTTATACATTCATATATTTTTTTTTGGATCAATTTTACTATCTCTTTATCTATATAATTAATTAATTAATAATATCTTTAATTTATCTTTTGTTTTCAGGTACAATAATAATCTTTATCATATTTAAAAGAGACATTATAGACTGAGTTTGATTCATTTGTTTCCTAAATATTTTTTATTATTTATGTTTTCTTGGATGAAAATTATATTGTCTCCAAAAAAGTTTATTGTAGAAAATCTTATCAACTTTTAGCCACCAAAAAATTATTATAGGAATAATGTTAATTTTCTCCAATCAAGTTAATTTCTCTTTTAAATAAGAGAAGTTGGACATCTCTCCCATAGTGAAGAGATTTGAGTCCCACCCAAATATCGAATGGTTTTAGCCACCTAAGGCGAGGGTAATCAAAATCTACAAAATTTCAATTAAATATAGAAAACAAGCAAATAATTTTGGGATGTTATAAATACTTCAGTATTTTGTAATCTTTTTCGCTCTCTTAATAAAGTCTCCATTCGACCCCTTTCAGATTGAATTTGTGCCAAAGTGTCTCTCCTGGAAAACATAGAATATTGGTACAATATATAAGTAAAAAACACCTAATATTTTAAAAAATAAATATCCAAATACCAATTTACCATTAATGTTAAAAAAAACTCACATGAATTTTGTCAATTCAACTTTTTTTTCTTCATTTATTTTGCAGTTGTTTCTCATTTTCGTTTAATTGTCATTTCCCAAGAAAAAAAAAAAATTTAACATATAAAAATAATAACATTCACTACATGTCACTAAATGAATGATAATATTAAACTTTTTGTGGCACTAAATGAATGATAACATAAAAGGTTCCAATTGCTTAAATTTTTTGTGGCACTAAATGAATTGCCAAAATAGAAAAATATACAAAATAAATAAATAAACACTACTCTAAAATCAATTAATAATAACAATAATAATAATAATAAAATTAGTTAAGTAGTTATAAATTTAGAAATAAATACAATGAGACATATAACATTGAATAAACAATACTAAAAAAATTGTAAGGACAGCCAAGCCAAGCCAAGTCACCACACCACAATCATCTACTAACAATTCATTCTTTTCACATGCCTATTTTATATAGAATATTTATATTTTTTTATTTTTTTTATTTTTGTTTCCTTCACAAGTTCTGAAAGTATATTTCACTTATTTATTTATATTCAATTTTCTTATGCATAGAGAGAGCAACGTATTTTTTTTTATTTATGTTTTCTTTACCCAATTGATGCATGCATTTGCTATCAATAAATAAATCTCCATGACAAGCTCACACTACAACAGAAAGGACTATTAGAGGAAGAGTGTGACAGTCAGAATCCCGTGATCCGTAAGGGGAAAGACCGGGTAAGCTGTGCAATCCCACACCGCCTGGGGAAGGTCAAGTGGGATGATTCTAAGACTGTGTAGGTATGGGACTACACAGTTGAAGAGGGGCTTAAATGGATTGATGGGTACTACCTATATCAGGAAGATGCATCTTCTTTTCGGTAGCCCATCACTTAAGAACTCCATGGTTAAGCGTGATTGGCCTGGAGTAATCTAGGGATGGGTGACCTCCTGGGAAGTTTTCCTAGGAAGTGTGCGAGTGAGGACAAAGCACGCTGGAAAGACTTGTCTTGGTTTGTAGGGCCAGTCGTCATTCCAGAAAGCAGCCATAGTGACGTGGGGCGTCACATAATGGTATCAGAGCAATGCCAAGGTTAGAGTTCCTGTAGACTGGCTGGGTATGTACACACATCACCGAAGATAAGCTCGACTCACAGTTTGGTAACTATTTATGTGGTTACATGTATAATTGTGTAAATGTGATATATATGCTTTACCTGTGTGCATGAGATATTATGTTGAGCATGTGCCCTAAAATATCATATCTTCAGCAAATGTGTACTGATTAGTACTGAGATTGCTGGCACCTGCTTATTAGTATGGTCGTTTATGAGTTATTATGTGATACATGCTGAGTGCTGAATGCTATGAACATGTATCTGATTGTGAATATTGAATGACTGTGGAACGTGGTAATTGTCTGTTGTTCTTGGACCGTGAGGCGGCAAGAGGTTTAGTTATTACTACCTGACTGGCCGTATTGGTTATTATTGTTTCAGTAAGGTATCAGTGACAGAATGAACCCAGAACAGACAGGCACTTCGGCTGGCCAGAATGGTCAGGGTCAGAATAATGATAGCAGTCAGGGTCAAGTGAATGACCAATCTCAAGTTCCACAGCCAGCACCTGCAAACTGGCAGCAGTTGTTTAATGATTTGCAGGCTATAGTGTTGAAACAGGGAGAGGAGCTTCGTTTCCTAAGACAGCAACACGTGCCAGTGGTAGCCAGTGTTGCAGAGGCACCTTCTGTGTCGGTGCCAGTTATTGGGCAACTGCCTGGGGTTGAAAACAGGTTGGAACCTCTTTATGAGCGGTTCAGAAAACAACAACCTCCTGTGTTTGAAGGCAGTGCCGATCCTACCAAAGCTGAACAATGGATGAGCATGCTTACCACTATGCTTGACTTTATGAGGGTAGTTGGTAATGAGAGGGTGGCCTGTGCTGCCTATATGTTTCGGGAAGATACCGGATTTGGTGGGAGGTGGTTGGTCAGACTAAGGATGTTAATCTCCTGAGTTGGGAGGAATTTCAGACATTGTTCAATGAAAAGTACTACAATGACGCCATTAGAGCGGCGAAGGCTGATGAATTTATGAGGCTACTTCAGGGAAACTTATCAGTGACCGAGTATGCCTTAAGGTTTGACCGTTTGGCCAAGTTTGCCAAGGAGCTGGTACCCACTGATGGGACCAGGAGAGAGCGTTTCTTACAGGGGCTACAGCCTAGGTTAGCCCGAGATGTGCGCATCACCACTGTGGCAGGAGTCACTACTTATGCACAGGTGGTGGAGAAGGCACTTACAGCTGAAACTGCAGAGATTAAGATCTGGCGTGAGAGTGCAGCCAGAAGGGATTTCAGGAGGCCAGGTCCTCCATTTATGGGTTCTGGTAGGGGTGTTGGCCCCAGTGATCAGAAGAGGAAGGTTCCTGACACCTTCCCAGTTCCAGGTCCTGACAGGAGACCTCGTGGTATTACAATAGGTCGTCCTGGGGTAGTGAAGCCTGGAAGTCCTATCCCGAGTGTCCTAGATGCAAGAGGCATCACTTGGGAGAGTGTAAGGCAAGGGCCTGCTTCTCTTGTGGGGCAGTGGGTCATTTTAAAAAGGATTGTCCTAAGGCGAGAAAGGAAGAACCCAGGAAGGCAGACAGCTCGGCCCCAGCGCGAGTGTCTGCATTGACTCAGGCAGAAGCTGAGGCTTCCCCCTCAGTTGTTACAGGTCAGCTTCTTAGTGCAGGAACTGTTTATAATGTATTGATTGACTCAGGTGCTACACATTCCTTTGTTGCTAGTAGTGTTATTGATAGATTGTGTAGACCTTGTGATTTCCATGCTGTGGGGTTTGGTACCTTGTTACCCACTGGGGAGCTGGTTGTTTCCAGGAGGTGGGTCAGATCTTTGCCAGTGATAGTAGAGGGCAGAGAGTTGTCAGTGGATCTTATAGAGTTGGTTATGACTGACTTCGATATGATACTGGGTATGGATTGGTTAGCCAAGTATGGGGCAACCATTGACTGCAGGAGGAAGATGGTCACCTTTGAACCTGAAGGTGAGGATCCTTTTGTATTTGTTGGTGCTGTGCATGGACCTCGTATTCCTATGATTTCGGTATTAAGGGCTAGGGATTTATTGCAAGGGGGCTGCATTGGATTCTTAGCCAGTGTGGTTGATACCACCCAGGTCGTGCCAGTGAGACCAGAGGATACTAGACTTGTATGTGAGTTTCTGGATGTGTTTCCAGAGGATTTGCCAGGGTTGCCACCACACAGAGAGATTGAGTTCGTTATAGAACTGGCCCCAGGAACAGAGCCAGTGTTTAGAGCACCATACAGAATGGCCCCAGCAGAGTTGAAAGAATTAAAGGTACAGTTGCAAGAGCTGTTGGATTTAGGTTTTATCAGACCTAGCTTTTCACCTTGGGGTGCGCCAGTTCTGTTTGTGAAGAAGAAAGATGGTTCTCTAAGGATGTGTATAGATTACAGAGAACTGAACAAGCTGACAATTAAGAACCGGTATCCTTTGCCAAGGATAGATGATCTGTTTGATCAATTGCAGGGTAGGACGGTATTCTCTAAAATCGACCTTCGATCTGGTTATCATCAATTGAGGGTTAAGGAGGGAGACATACCGAAGACCGCTTTTCATACCAGGTATGGGCATTATGAGTTCCTAGTTATGTCATTTGGGTTGACTAATGCCCCTGCCGCTTTTATGGATATGATGAACAGGGTGTTCAAAGATTATCTGGACCAGTTTGTGATCGTCTTCATCGATGATATTCTGGTATATTCTCAGACTGAGTCAGAGCATGAGCATCATCTGAGGTTGGTTCTACAGAGATTGAGAGAACACAGATTGTTTGCAAAGTTCAAGAAATGTGAATTCTGGTTGTTTCAGGTGTCCTTCCTTGGGCACATTGTCAGTAAGGAGGGGATTAAAGTGGATCCATCAAAGATTGAAGCGGTCAGAGATTGGCCAAGGCCAAAGAATGCTTCTGAGGTTAGGAGTTTCCTTGGATTGGCAGAGTATTACAGACGTTTTGTGGAAGGATTCTCAAAGATTACTACTTCGTTGACTGAGTTGACACGCAAGGGTCAGAAGTTTGTGTGGTCAGACAAATGTGAGAACAGCTTCCAAGAGTTGAAACAGATATTGATTACAGCTCCAGTGCTGAGTCTTCCGACAGACCAGGAGAAGTTTGTGATATACTACGATGCTTCTCATCAGGGTTTGGGCTTTGTCTTGATGCAATCAGAGAGAGTTATAGCTTATGCTTCTCGTCAGCTGAAGGAGTATGAGAAAAAGTATCCTACCCATGATCTAGAGTTGGTAGCGGTGGTTTTTGCTTTAAAGATATGGAGACACTATCTCTATGGAGAGAAGTGTGAGATTTATACAGACCACAAGAGCCTGAAGTACTTCTTCACCCAGAAGGACTTGAACATGAGGCAAAGGCGTTGGCTGGAATTAGTGAAAGATTATGATTGTGAGATTTTGTATCACCCAGGGAAAGCTAACGTGGTAGCTGATGCTTTAAGCCGGAAGAGTCCGGGACAGATTCATGGTATTAGGTTGATAGCCAGAGAGTTAGCTGATGACATGACCAGAGCTGGTATAGAGTTGCTGGTGGGCCACTTAGCCAATGTTACGCTACAGTCTACGCTGCTAGAGAGGATTAAAGAGGGTCAGTTGGGTGATCCACAGCTGATCAAGATTAGAGAGGATGTCTTGGCTGGAGCATCCAGAGATTATACAGTGTCTGATTTGGGGTTATTGAGATACAAGGGACGGATATGTGTTCCGTTAGACACTACGTTGAGGCGGGAGATTCTGGATGAATCTCATACTACACCTTACTCTTTGCATCCAGGCACCACGAAGATGTACCAGGATGTAAGATTATTGTACTGGTGGCCAGGGATGAAGAGAGATGTAGTAGAGTATGTGGCTAAGTGCTTAACATGTCAGCAGATTAAGGCTGAGCATCAGAGGCCGGTAGGGTTACTGCAGCCTCTGGATATCCCAGAGTGGAAGTGGGAAGACATCACAATGGACTTTGTGGTGGGCTTGCCCAGGACAGTTGGACAGCACGATTCCGTTTGGGTGATAGTGGATCGCTATACCAAGTCAGCTCATTTTCTACCAGTGAGGACTACTTATACTGTTGACCAGTTTGCAGATCTCTATGTAAGAGAGATCGTGCACCTCCATGGAGCTCCTAGGTCGATCGTGTCGGATCGGGACCCTACATTCACTGCCAAGTTCTGAAAGAGTTTACAGACGGCCATGGGTACACGACTGAAGTTCAGTACAGCTTATCATGCTCAGACAGATGGGCAATCTGAGAGCACGATCCAGATATTAGAAGACATGCTGCGGGCATGTGTGCTGGACTTTGGTGGATCATGGAGTAAGTATCTGCCTTTGATAGAGTTCTCCTATAATAACAGTTATCAGTCTACCATTGGTTTTGCACCTTATGAGATGCTATATGGTAGGAGGTGTAGATCTCCTATTCATTGGGATGAGACAGGTGAAAGGAGATACTTAGGTCCTGAGGCAGTTCAGAAGACCACTGAGACTATTGAAAAGATTAGAGCTCGGATGCTTACTTCTATGAGTAGACAGAAGAGCTATGCAGATCCCAAACGCAGGAACGTGGAGTTCCAGGTAGGAGACTATGTTTTCCTTAGAGTCTCGCCATGGAAAGGGGTGAGAAGGTTTGGGAAGAAAGGCAAGCTGAGTCCCAGGTTTGTAGGTCCATTTGAGATCCTGGAGAGGATTGGTCAAATGGCTTACAGGCTAGCTTTGCCTCCGGCGTTGTCGGCCGTGCATAATGTATTTTATGTATCTGCTCTTCGAAGGTATGTATCTGATAAGAGTAATGTTTTGAGTTATGAAGATCTGGAGCTTGAGCCAGATCTCTCCTTTGAGGAGCAGCCTGTTCAGATACTTGATCAGAAGGATAAAGTCCTCAGGAACAAGACAATACCTTTGGTTAAGGTATTGTGGAGGAACAGCAAGGTCGAGGAGGCGACCTAGGAGCTGGAGTCTGATATGCGGAGTCAGTATCCCGAGCTGTTCAGGTAAATTTCGAGGACGAAATTTCTGTAAGGAGGAGATAGTTGTAATGCCTCGGATTCCCTATTATGGTTAATGGCTGGATTAGTAGGCCGGGAGGGCCATAACTGTTTAATTATGCCATTAAATGTGTTTATGCATGTTTATGAGAATTATATTATCATATGATGCTAAATGCATGCATGTGAGTCCACATATGTTTACAGGGGTATTATGGTAATTTGGCCCGTTGATGGTATAATTGAATATTTGTTGTATGTTAATGATATATTGTGAGACCACATTATAATATGGATTGGTTCGAGAATTTCGACATGAGACGATCCTTATACATGATTTATCGGTTTGGTCATAACAGGTTTGAGCTCGGGGCTCGGGGTGAGTCTCGGGGTGATATTAAAGGTTATAGCGTTACCGGGGATTTTAGGGTAACGGGTTATGAAATATTGGTGTTTGAGGATATTAAGATTAGTGGGAATTGAGAAGCGTTAATTATAATTAACGGGTTTAGCGGAATGTACCAATTTTGCCCTTAGGGTGGCTTTGGAGGCTTAAGATGACATAAGAGCATTTTGGTCTTTTTAGGGAGGATATATATATGATGTTTAGTGGCTGAAGGCTGTGGAATAAAACAGAACAAAAACAGGGGGTTTGCCTCTTCCTTACCCGTACCTCATCTCCTTCATTGCTCCTTTGGTGGTTTTGTGTTCTTGGTGATAATTCAAGCTAGGGGAATGATAACTCTACAAAATAAAATTATTTTACCACTTTTTTTGTGTTAATTGTTGCTTAATTCTTGAGATTTTAATTGATTTACTAAGTTTTTAAGTAATTTTGAATTTATTAGTCTTATCATGATTTTATATACTTTTATGTGTTTTTATAGTTATTTTGTTGTAAAATGTTATAGTTAATTATTTGAATTATTATTGTTAAGTTAGTGGTAAAAAATGTTGTATTATTGAACTTAAATATAAAATATAAATTATGTTATAATTAATATTTTCAAAGAGTTAAATTGATTTATTTTATAGTTGAAAATATTATATTATGATTTATTTTATATTTATTTTGTAGGGAATTTATGCTCTTGAAAAGAAAGAAAAATAAAGAAAAATTGTGGCATTTTCAAAAAAGAAAAGAAGAAAAGTGGCAAATGGCCAATGCCACCAATACTCCATTCAACCAAGGCCCAATTCGCCAGGCCCATGCACAATGCCAATCAGCTTCCCCATGCCACTCACGCCTGATGCAACATCACACCTCCGGCATCAATGAAGTTGCTCCTGCCACCTCACGCCTGGCTTTCTTTTCCTTCAGCATCAATCAGCAGCTTATCTCTAGCAGGTGACCATGCCACCCAAGTGCGGCCTAGATTTTGGGCCCAACTCCTCCGAAAGCCCATGCCTCCAATTCAAGCAAGCTAACCCATCAACTCCACCTCTCCAGCTGCACCACAAAGCATCACACACCTACCATTTCTCCAAATGCCAACTGCCAGCTTCAACATCAACCATACCCAACGAGCTGCCTTTTGTGCATTTTGAGCCCAACAAAATCACTTTTGTTCCACTTGTCCCCTATGACAAAAATGTCAATTTTTTACCATATTTTCTACATATTTTACCCCAAAACATCATAATTATACCTTATAATTTACCCCTATTTGCCATATTATAATTAATTAACTTAATTTAATCAATTTAATTATTTTAATTCTCATTTTTTGGCTATAAATAAGGGAGTTTGGTGTCATATTTTTGAAGGAGGTTACTATACCAAATTCTACACATTTCAAAACCTCTATATTCTCTTCTTCTTCTTCTTCTTCTTCTTTTTGGTTATTTTCTATGTATTTTTAGAGGAAATTTTGGGGGTTTCTCCTCCAAATTTTCCTATTTATGTTTGTAATTTTTAGTTTGTATTTGCTATTTTAGTTATGTGTTTCTAATCTTTTTAAGATTATTAAGGTGATGATGAAACATTATGTAACTAGATAGTATTTATTTTGTATGTTGATTTCCCATTTTGTGCAATAAAGTATATGGAATTTTCTTCTTCAAATATTTTCTTTCATCTTAAATATCTTGTATTTTAGATTGTTAGAACATATTTACACTTTGTTCTTCATTAGTGCATAAACATAATATTCTTTGTGTAAGATGTGTCATTAAATTGTACACATCCATGCTTAGAACAAAAATATTATGTTTTGCCTTATAAATAATGTTCATTGATTTATTTGTTATTTCATTAGATTGATTTACACTAAATGCTTTGAAATTATAATTTTGAAAAGTGAAGAAAACTCCTATCTTTTTATAAGAAATTTGTGTTTAAAATTATAAATCTTTGTGGAAAATGATAGTTTAAATTATTTTAACTATCACTAAAACTTGGGAATCAATATACTAATAAATATTATTAAACTTACACTTTGTGGATTCTAGTATCTTAATAATTTTTTCTTTTAACACTTATTTTCAACTCATTATTGCTTTATTTTTATTCTCTTAAATAACTTTATTTTTCAATCTTTTATTTTATGTTCATAATATTAAAACTCATCAATCTTTGGAGCTAGGTTAGAATTTATTATTTTTGATTTAAAATAGTATCATTTTCGATTTTAGACAACTCCCTTGGGTTCGACATCCTTGCTTACACGATCACTATTCTATATGGACGATTCGTGTGCTTGCGATATATAAATTTTTAAATATACCCGTTTTGGGTCCATCAGGGAACTTAAGAGCTGGATTGGAGACTTGTTTTAGCTTGTGTGGGAGGTCCAAAATCAGTTCTAAGGGGAGTTTTAGCCACTGGTTTTTATGCCTGCTCTATTTTGCTTATAGTTTTTAGTTCATGGATTTTGATGTGGGGAGTGAGGATTAAAGGGAGTTTTTATATTGTATTGATTGGGGTTTAATGTGAGTTAGCTAAGGTAGTTATTTGGGGGTTCAATTACATGTTTGGAGGAGGTTTTATGGTGGTATGAGAGGCTGGTTTGAGAGGAAAACGCACAGGGGGAAAATCTGGTTTGTGCGTGGGCTAGTTGCTGAATTGGGCTGGGTGCCGCGGCACAGCTTTTGTGTGCCGCGGCCCATGCGCGTCAAGAAGATGGGGGCTTCTCTGTTTGGGGGCGTGCCGCGGCACGGCTTTTGGGGGCCCCGGCCCAAGATGCCAAATTTTGCTAAAAGTGATTTTTAGCTTAGGGATTCAAACCATAGGCCTCGGGGTTGGACCTAGTACCCGGTTGGGTAGTTTTTGAGGTCTCGGGGGCTGGGATTTGGTTTGGGAACTCTCAGTTATCATTTTTATTAATGAATCCTATATTTTGGTTATGATCAGGTGACCGTCGAGGAATTTAAATATTGATCGTTCTCAGGGGTCGTTCATATAATTATTCTCACTCGAACCAGAAGTAAGAAAACGGTGTTTGAATACAGTTGCACCCTGTATAGGTATATGACATGCGTGGTTTGATACTTGAGGCATGTTGGTTGATATATGTGGACAGGGACCGACTCTAAAGTCGAGAATCATGCATTGAATGGCTCTATGGCATTAATGACAGACCGACCCTAAGGTCAAAGAACTTATAAGCGCTTGCCTGGTCTACGACTAGATGTTTATGGCCAAAGTATATGACCTCGATGACTGTTTGTCACACGGCCAAGGGACGTTGTCCATGGCACGACTCTAGGGTCGGGACGAAGGTTATGTTGGTGACCATTCACCATACACCTGTCCTAAACAACCTATGAATGATTCACTTCTCAGTTAAGCCCTGGTGACCCTATTGTCACACGGCTAGAGGGAGTGATGCTCATTATTGTGACTTTTGGCTATTGTCACCTATTTATTGGACTGATAGTCTTGAATGGTTATTATGATCGTTGATGATATTATATCATGTTTTATTATGTTTTCTTCCTGGGCCTCGGCTCACGGGTGTTGTGTGGTGCAGGTAAAGGAAAGGAAAAGCTTGGCCAACCCTGAGTGGAGAGCTTGGGTGATGTGATGTACATACAGGGCCGCTTGACCGCCACGGTCAGAAAGTTCTCAGAGGGACTAGGGGTTTACCATATTTTTGCTGCTTAGGCCGGCGGGGATTGTATATTTGGAACTGTAGCAACTCTTTTGTAACTTGAACTACTTGTAAACATTTTAAAAAGGCTCATGAGCAGTTTATTTATTTAATGAAAAGTGCCATTTCCTTTTTACTGGTTTTATACCTTAACCTGTTAATGACACCTAGATCACGTTTTAACCAAAGGACTCGGGTAGCGGGTCAAATTTCCGGTTCACCGATCACCGTAACTGTTCTGGGGTAGCCAGGGCATTA